>NC_087375.1:5964931-6308048 GCF_031761385.1 Necator americanus | reverse complement strand
AAGAAAAGGATTTCGAGTTTTCCAACATTCCCAAACCTTTCATTAGTGCGTTTTGAGTTTATGAGAAGTTTTGAGGTTTTGAATTTTAGATTTCCCTACCTACGAGAGGTGTCATTTCGATGGATAGATGATATAATTGAAGATTATTTGAAATGAGGGATTTGTTTTTATTTCAATTTTTCTCAAAAAGAAGTTTATAAGGGATTGAGAGTGAGGATTACCAGTAATATTTAACCAGTCCACTACTAGGTATCTCCGTTTCATAGTCCAAAAAGCGCAGGAATCATTGCGGTAGTCAATCGTGTTTGAAGGTAGTAATAATTATTAAGGTGTTTTGGGTATCCTTAGCATTTTTTTCTCAAAAATAAGGGTTTCGAGTTTTCCTACATTCCCAAACATTTCATTAGGTGCTTTTGAGTTTATGAGAAGTTTTGAGGTTGTGAATTTTAGATTTCCCTACCTACGAGAGGAGTCATTTCGATTGATAGATGATATAATTGAAGATTATTTGAGAGGAAGAATTTCGTTTTGAATTTTGCGCAATCTAAGAAGTTCATAAGGAGTGAATAGTGAGGATTACCAGTAATATTCAACCAGTCCACTACTAGGTATCTCCGTTTCATAGTCCAAAAAGCGCAGGAATCATTGCGGTAGTCAATCTTGTTTGAAGGTAGTAATAATTATTAAGGTGTTTAGGGTTTCCGTAGCTTATTTTTCTCAAAAAAAAGAGTTCCGAGTTTTCCAACATTCCCAAACCTTTCATTAGGTGCTTTTAAGTTTATAAGAAGTTTTGAGGTTGTGAATTTTAGATTTCCCTACCTACGAGAGGAGTCATTTCGATTGATAGATGATATAATTGAACACTAGTTGAATTCAAGGTTTTCGCTCATAACTTTTCTCTAGAAAAGAAGTTTATAAGGGATGGAGAGTGAGGATTACCAGTAATATTCAACCAGTCCACTACTAGGTATCTCCGTTTCATAGTCCAAAAAGCGCAGGAATCATTGCGGTAGTCAATCTTGTTTGAAGGTAGTACTAATTATTAAGTTCTTTAAGGTTTTCGTACCATATTTTTCACAAGAAAAGAATTTCTAGTTTTCCAACATTCCCAAATCTTTCATTAGGCGCTTTTAAGTTTATGAGAAGTTTTAAGGATTTGAATCTTAGATTTCCCTACCTACGAGAGGTGTCATTTCGATGGATAGATGATATAATTGAAGATTATTTGAGAGGAAGAATTTCGTTTTGAATTTTGCGCAATCTAAGAAGAAGTTCATAAGGGATGGAGAGTGAGGATTACCAGTAATATTTAACCAGTCCACTACTCGGTATGTCCGTTTCATAGTCCAAAAAGCGCAGGAATCATTGCGGTAGTCAATCTTGTTTGAAGGTAGTATTTTAGGGTTTTTATGTTTCAAGAAAGGTTCAGTTTTAATTCCAATTTTTAGTGTTTGGTTTATTTAGTTTTAAATTTGCGGTTGTTTATTGGTGGTAGTAATCTTTAAGGTGTTTAGGTTTCCGTATCATTTTTCTCAAAAAAAAGGGTTTCCGAGTTTTCCAAAATTCCCAAATCTTTCATTAGGTGCTTTTGAGTTTATGAGAAGTTTTGAGGTTGTGAATTTTAGATTTCCCTACCTACGAGAGGAGTCATTTCGATGGATAGATGATATAATTGAAGATTATTTGAGAGGAAGAATTTCGTTTTGAATTTAGCGCAATCTAAGAAGTTCATAACGGCTGGAGAGTGAGGTTTACCAGTAATATTTAACCAGTCCACTACTCGGTATCTCCGTTTCATAGTCCAAAAAGCGCAGGAATCATTGCGGTAGTCAATCTTGTTTGAAGGTAGTAATAATTATTAAGGTGTTTAGGGTTTCCGTAGCTTATTTTTCTCAAAAAAAAGAGTTTCGAGTTTTCCAACATTCCCAAACCTTTCATTAGGTGCTTTTGAGTTTATGAGAAGTTTTAAGGATTTGAATCTTAGATTTCCCTACCTACGAGAGGAGTCATTTCGATGGATAGATGATATATTTGAAGATTATTTGAATTCAAGGTTTTCGCTCATAACTTTTCTCTAGAAAAGAAGTTTATAAGGGATGGAGAGTGAGGATTACCAGTAATATTCAACCAGTCCACTACTAGGTATCTCCGTTTCATAGTCCAAAAAGCGCAGGAATCATTGCGGTAGTCAATCTTGTTAGAAGGTAGTAATAATTACTAAGGTGTTTAGGGTTTCCGTAGCATTTTTTTCTCAAAAAAAAGAATTTCGAGTTTTCCAACATTCCCAAATCTTTCATTAGGTGCTTTTAAGTTTATGAGAAGTTTTGAGGTTGTGAATTTTAGATTTCCCTACCTAAGAGAGGTGTCATTTCGAAGGATAGATGATATAGTTGAAGATTATTTGAATTCAAGGTTTTCGCTCATAATTTTTCTCTAGAAAAGAAGTTTATAAGGGATGGAGAGTGAGGATTACCAGTAATATTTAACCAGTCCACTACTAGGTATCTCCGTTTCATAGTCCAAAAAGCACAGGAATCATTGCGGTAGTCAATCTTGTTTGAAGGTAGTAGTGATTATTAAGTTCCTTAAGGTTTTCGTACCATATTTTTCACAAGAAAAGAATTTCTAGTTTTCCAACATTCCCAAATCTTTCATTAGGCGCTTTTAAGTTTATGAGAAGTTTTGAGGTTGTGAATTTTAGATTTCCCTACCTACGAGAGGTGTCATTTCGATGGATAGATGATATAATTGAAGATTATTTGAGAGGATTATTTGAATTTCAAGTTTTCGCGCAACTTTTCTCTAGAAAAGAAGTTCATAAGGGATGGAGAGTGAGAGGATTACCAGTAATATTTAACCAGTCCACTACTAGGTATGTCCGTTTCATAGTCCAAAAAGCGCAGGAATCATTGCGGTAGTCAATCTTGTTTGAAGGTAGTAATAATTATTTTTCTTTAAGGTTTTCGTAACATTTTTTTCTCAAAAATAAGGGTTTCGAGTTTTCCTACATTCCCAAATCTTTCATTAGGTGCTTTTGAGTTTATGAGAAGTTTTAAGGATTTGAATCTTAGATTTCCCTACCTACGAGAGGTGTCATTTCGAAGGATAGATGATATAGTTGAAGATTATTTGAAGGTATCAATTCTTGTTTTAAAGGGTAGTAAATAATTATTAAGGAATCATTGCGGTAGTCAATCTTGTTTGATGGTAGTACTAATTATTATGTTCTTTAAGGTTTTCGTAACATATGCTTCTCAAGAAAAGAATTTCTAGTTTTCCAACATTCCCAAACCTTTCATTAGGTGCTTTTAAGTTTATGAGAAGTTTTGAGGTTGTGAATTTTAGATTTCCCTACCTAAGAGAGGTGTCATTTCGAAGGATAGATGATATAGTTGAAGATTATTTGAAAGGAAGAATTTCGTTTTGAATTTTGCGCAATCTAGAAAAGAAGTTCATAACTTCTGGAGAGTGAGGTTTACCAGTAATATTTAACCAGTCCACTACTAGGTATCTCCGTTTCATAGTCCAAAAAGCGCAGGAATCATTGCGGTAGTCAATCTTGTTTGAAGGTAGTAATAATTATTAAGGTGTTTAGGGTTTCCGTAGCTTATTTTTCTCAAAAAAAGAATTTCTAGTTTTCCAACATTCCCAAATCTTTCATTAGGCGCTTTTGAGTTTATGAGAAGTTTTAAGGATTTGAATTTTAGATTTCCCTACCTACGAGAGGTGTCATTTCGATGGATAGATGATATAGTTGAAGATTATTTGAATTCAAGGTTTTCGCTCATAACTTTTCTCTAGAAAAGAAGTTTATAAGGGATGGAGAGTGAGGATTACCAGTAATATTTAACCAGTCCACTACTAGGTATCTCCGTTTCATAGTCCAAAAAGCGCAGGAATCATTGCGGTAGTCAATCTTGTTTGAAGGTAGTAATAATTATTAAGGTGTTTAGGGTTTCCGTAGCTTATTTTTCTCAAAAAAAGAATTTCGAGTTTTCCAACATTCCCAAACCTTTCATTAGGTGCTTTTGAGTTTATGAGAAGTTTTGAGGTTGTGAATTTTAGATTTCCCTACCTACGAGAGGTGTCATTTCGAAGGATAGATGATATAATTGAAGATTATTTGAGAGGAAGAATTTCGTTTTGAATTTTGCGCAATCTAAGAAGAAGTTCATAAGGGATGGAGAGTGAGGATTACCAGTAATATCAACCAGTCCACTACTAGGTATCTCCGTTTCATAGTCCAAAAAGCGCAGGAATCATTGCGGTAGTCAATCTTGTTTGAAGGTAGTAATAATTATTAAGGTGTTTAGGGTTTCCGTAGCTTATTTTTCTCAAAAAAAGAATTTCGAGTTTTCCAACATTCCCAAATCTTTCATTAGGCGCTCTTAAATTTATGAGAAGTTTTAAGGATTTGAATCTTAGATTTCCCTACCTACGAGAGGTGTCATTTCGAAGGATAGATGATATAATTGAACATTATTTGAATTCAAGGTTTTCGCTCATAACTTTTCTCTAGAAAAGAAGTTTATAAGGGATGAATAGTGAGGATTACCAGTAATATTTAACCAGTCCACTACTAGGTATCTCCGTTTCATAGTCCAAAAAGCGCAGGAATCATTGCGGTAGTCAATCTTGTTTGAAGGTAGTAATAATTATTAAGGTGTTTAGGGTTTCCGTAGCTTATTTTTCTCAAAAAAAGAATTTCTAGTTTTCCAAAATTCCCAAATCTTTCATTAGGCGCTTTTGAGTTTATGAGAGTTTTGAGTTTATGAGAAGTTTTAAGGATTTGAATTTTAGATTTCCCTACCTACGAGAGGAGTCATTTCCATTGATAGATGATACAGTTGAAGACTACTTGAATTCAAGGTTTTCGCGCACGCGCATAATTTTTCTCCAGAAATGATGTTTATAAGGGATGAATAATGAGGACTACCAGTAATATTTAACCAGTCCACTACTCGGTATGTCCGTTTCATAGTCCAAAAAGCGCAGGAATCATTGCGGTAGTCAATCTTGTTTGAAGGTAGTAATAATTATTAAGGTGTTTAGGGTTTCCGTAGCTTATTTTTCTCAAAAAAAGAATTTCTAGTTTTCCAACATTCCCAAACCTTTCATTAGGTGCTTTTGAGTTTATGAGAAGTTTTGAGGTTGTGAATTTTAGATTTCCCTACCTACGAGAGGTGTCATTTCGATGGATAGATGATATATTTGAAGATTATTTGAATGCAAAGTTTTCGCTCACAATTTTTCCCTAGCAAAGATGTTTATAAGGGATGAATAGTGAGGATTACCAGTAATATTCAACCAGTCCACTACTAGGTATCTCCGTTTCATAGTCCAAAAAGCGCAGGAATCATTGCGGTAGTCAATCTTGTTTAAGGGTAGTATCAATTATTAAGTTCCTTAAGGTTTTCGTGCCATATTTTTTCAGAAGAAAAGAATTTCTAGTTTTCCAAAATTCCCAAATCTTTCACTACGCGCTTTTGAGTTTATGAGAAGTTTTAAGGATTTGAATCTTAGATTTCCCTACCTACGAGAGGAGTCATTTCGAAGGATAGATGATATAATTGAAGATTATTTGAATTCAAGGTTTTCGCGCTTAATTTTTCTCTAGAAAAGAAGTTTATAACGGATGGAGGGTGAGGTTTACCAGTAATATCAGCCAGTTCACTACTCGGTATGTCCGTTTCATAGTCCAAAAAGCACAGGAATCATTGCGGTAGTCAATCTTGTTTGAAGGTAGTAATAATTATTAAGGTGTTTAGGGTTTCCGTAGATTTTTCTCAAAAAAAAGGGTTTCGAGTTTTCCAACATTCCCAAACCTTTCATTAGGTGCTTTTAAGTTTATAAGAAGTTTTGAGGTTGTGAATTTTAGATTTCCCTACCTACGAGAGGTGTCATTTCGATGGATAGATGATATATTTGAAGATTATTTGAATTCAAGGTTTTCGCTCATAACTTTTCTCTAGAAAAGAAGTTCATAAGGGGTGAATAGTGAGGATTACCAGTAATATTTAACCAGTCCACTACTAGGTATCTCCGTTTCATAGTCCAAAAAGCGCAGGAATCATTGCGGTAGTCAATCTTGTTTGAAGGTTGTACTAATTATTATGTTCTTTAAGGTTTTCGTAACATATGCTTCACAAGAAAAGAATTTCTAGTTTTCCAAAATTCCCAAATTTTTCACTACGCGCTTTTGAGTTTATGAGAAGTTTTAAGGATTTGAATCTTAGATTTCCCTACCTACGAGAGGAGTCATTTCGATGGATAGATGATACAACTGAAGATTATATGAATGCATGGTTTTCGCTCAATTTTCCAATAGCTAGGAAATTCATAAGGGATGGATGGTGAGGGTTCCCAGTGATATTTAATCAGTCCACTACTAGATATCTACGTTTCATTGCGGAGAAAGTATGGGAATCACTTAGGGAGCCAACGTTGTTTGAATACGTTGAGGTAGAAAATATCCTTTCTATACGGTAGAAAATATTAATTTCTATGACGCTTTCGCATGAAATCAATCTTATAGTCATGACAGTAGGTATGTCTGCGACAATGTTCTTATTGACCTTGTTGTGTTTTGCCGTATTTCTGAAGGCCAGTTGAGAGAAATTCCATGACTGTATCAATTACGTCTGCGATACCCATCCAATTTCTTCCAAGCGTTCCACCCCTATATCCGAATACATCTACAGCAAAACATTCCTGAGGATCACCGACGGGCATTCGGAAAACAGGAGTCAGCTTGACAGTACATGTCATGGACCAGTCCTTGTGCTCCCTCTTCAAACGCATCCAAACCACTCAAATAAGGTTTCATGAACGAAACATTGGACTTCCTACTCATGTGAGAGTTTGTGACATTTTACTACCTGAAATTCAACAAAAAACTAATTCATCCCGTTCGAAACAGTCCAGCCCAGATAGTTCAGTCGAAGCAAAAAGATCATAAGAAACAACTCTGCCAGACCAATCAACCGTCACATTATTATCTACTATTTCTATGACACATCTAGGAAACCAAAATGTACTTACACATCTTTTGACGTAAATGGCAAATACTCACAAAGATCTCTAACGCAAACATAATGCAAGCCTTTTTGAATTTTGTGCCGTTCATCTCTAACACTTTTCCACCTCAAAGGCGTTTTGCATACATCAACAATGCATTAAACAGTATGATAAAATAAGTGTTCACGAGAACTCATTCTTGAAATTCGCTTGTTCTTTCCACGAGTCTGTACTTTTAGTTTTAATGAACTATATGGATAGTTATATACTATATATATACTTTCTTAAAACTGCAGCAATAGTTTCACAACAATATTAAATTCTATTTATTTTTTTAAATAACCATCTTCAATGTAACACAATACTTTTCATGCAAGTAGGATCTACAGAAGAAATTATTACACTCAATATTTCACTTTTCATTGATTTATAGAACATCTATTACCGTACCTTCAGTTTGATTTTGGAACGATTTTCAATGAACCACTACTAACACTTTTTAGAAAGTTTGCAAAATTAAAATAACACCATTAGTTATTCTTCACATCTTTGAGAGTCTGCGATTTGGAGGATGAAGGTGGATCTTTGCGGACAGCTCTAATCATCATCAATCGATCATCTCGGGATACAAAGGCGAGATTTACCGCCCAACGTCCTACATTTAGGTGAAGAGAGGGAGATTGACTGTGAAAGAGCGCCCGCTAAGCGTAACTCTTATCTTGTCATGGGATCACCTGAAACTTGGACATTCGCCAGACTGATACGTTGAGAGACACAACACATTACACCAGCACTGTATCATTTTCGTTCGACTCGCTCTGATTGGAACCTTTTTTTGAACTTCCGCAACGTTAGACTAATTCCCCTTAGGACCAACAACTACGTACGAAAGCAACTGTGCAGATGTCACACGAAACGCACCTGACCTATCTGGATAGCAAAATTACTCTTTCTAATGGCAGACAACCTTTCTAATAACAGAAGCTTAATACCACCACCTAAGTATTAGTATCTACTATCAGTGGTACTTTGTCACCAAAAACATCTCTACTGTGGTATCTAGACCTCACTGAAGTGACACACTAACCTTCCGTATCACTTGGCACCCAACCACAATAATTACCCACCCACAGAATACGCGGCCGCGACGCCGACAGCGCCGCGGCCACGCCCATCCACGCAGAGCGAGTCGAAGCGTCCCGACGGTTTGACGCAAAATTTGCCTCAACTATTGCACTACGCAGAATACAAACCTTATTCTCCTACGTGGCACACTTCACAAGCTGATCGGAGCCTTGCTACTTCTGGGAACTCAATCGCAATTCAGTCCATTAGAGTCCAGAGAGTCACAGTCAATTTTCAACGTGGATAGCACATTCTACTTAACGTTTTCTTCGGGACCACCAACATAATACGTAGGACAGATATAGTCAGAGAACACCTCTGATCGGCTAGAATAACACAGCATAGTCTTGTTGTTCAAAATGGAAACGGCCCACCGGTTCGAATCCTCCTTTGAATGACGACGAACCACACTTCACGACCACAGCAATCGGGAAGGCGAAGCAGGCGAATGACACACACCGACCGTTGGCCTACTCTTTTATAGGAGTGGCCTCCCATTATCGATCCGCCCATTGTGAAAACATCACGTGAATGGAGGAGAGGGTAAGAGTATTGATTAAGCATAACGTGTTTTCAAGAGAGCAGCTACACGAGACGAACGGATAGAACACGTGGCCCTGAGAGCACGTTGACGGCGAGAAACTGCAGGCACCAGCGCTCGACAGCACGCGTGCGCTCGCGAACATTCCGCGGTGGCGTTGTTTTCGACACATTTTCGAAAGTTCTCGAAGGGGTCGACTATTTCGAAAATAGTGGAAGGAAGGTTCCAGAATTATGTTAAGCGCTCGAAGATTTCAAAGTGATCCTTGCGAATGTTGAACAAATGGGCGGTCGTGGATGTAATTTCTTCGGGAAGTTGGTTCTAGGTTAATGTAAGAAATCCTGAACACCAAAATTAGGTTTCAATCGTTATACACAGCAATTTCTTGGGTTAAGTGTAGTTGTAGGGAGGCCATTCAAATACTCTTCCAATTCTGAAAGTGAATAACTAAGCCAATCGGGACCCTAAAACCCAAACATTAGTCTTGGAAGATCTGTGACATGTAGGCTAAAGTTACCGTGAGAAAAAAAAAAAAAAAAAAACAAGAAAATAGAGCCTTCAGACGTAGGAATGCGGTTCGTTCGTTCAAATATACCATTCACGATCGAAAATGTAGTCAGTTTGGCAATCTGAGGTATAATTTGGGACCTACAATTCACGAATTCTTGAAACTTGCTCCATTAATGAAGCAACTACTGACAATAACTCACACAAAACAAGCTGAGACCACACGGTAACTGACATCCATCATCTGCCTCAACGCCAAAATGAGAGGAACATTACCGATATTATCGCTGTATAGCTACATGTGACGCACGTCAAGAAAATGGTTTGTTGAACTTGTCAAGCCAGTTGTAGTAAAAAGAATACACTGTGTAAAAACTGTAGAACACGCGTGCAAAGAAGAGATACCTCCAGAAAAAAAGGTAATGCAATGCGAGTTGAAATTGACGTAAATTGAAATCACCACTGTAGTCATATACTTCGTTCAATGCGTTTTTTAACCTCGATTTCAAGAAACAACGGGAACGACAAATTTTCCATTATGCGTAAGGCGCTAAACTTTTGCTTTGTTCCTTTGTACTTAAAACGTAAACGGTCTAAGTAGTATTAAGAGTTAAGAAGTATCGAATTTCAAACAAACAAACAAAAACAATTCAATTTCAACACAAAACAAATGATATGGTGGAACCAAACATGAATTTGAGGATGATGAGACACGGAAGAGGGGGATAGAAAAGAAGATTCCAGAAAACTATCTCACACCACTGACAGAAGAATCATGCACTGGTGTACGAAACGTACGAAATAATTGTGAAAGCGGTGGCGTCGAGAGTTGCCCCAGGATATCGAAAGATTGCGTAATATTTTCGAAATTGTGATAGCGATTCAGTGACCAGAAACTAACATTTTCGAAACCACGATTTCAAAGTGCAACATCAACTGAGAGGTTTTTCGAAGCGGATGTTTTGGAATGCGACGACTTCAAGTACGTTTCGAAAGTGCATCGATATCGTAAATGTTTCTTTGCGTCACACACACACGTGATTCATAGTACCGTAGTAGATTCCTATCATGTTTCTTACTTAGTTTATGAATATATATGGCTAGAAACATTGTTTTACTTACGAACACACGACAATTAAGTTCTTAAACCGAAAAAATTTCGACTGACTGCTATTCTTCGACTAAATATAGACCACTCTGGATGGATGAATATAGATTACGGATGAGAACTGCTACCACATTACGAAAGAACTCCCTGGAAAATTCCTCATGAATTCCCTTTTGCTTGGCTGTTTCTGTCACACTTTGCTTGTTTACGAGGAAGGCAGGGGCGCTTGTTGGGCCGATGGAATCGATATCAACTGGGTGTTGTAGAAAACATAAGACTACATGGATGGAATTTATACGAATTCAGTAGAAAAATAGTAATTATATGTAATGAGCGGTCAAAAAGCCGAGAGGCGAAATGCTATAAAGCTGCAATTGATTAGCTTGTAAGAAAATCGGAATCGATGGAAATTGTCGATAAAAATGAACAAACTAACGATTTAAGGCGCAACTATAAATTGGAAAGAGGGTCAGAGAGGTTTTCGTAACTAGTTGTAAGCTCTATTATGTTCACAAACTGTACACGGTTTCCAAAAGGTGAAGAAATAGTTGGGTTCATTTGAAAATGAGCAGGATACAGCCAAGAATGCATACATAATAGATATATAGCTATATCTAAAGTGCGATCTGTGCTGCACGAATATACTAAGCACCACTCACAGTAGGTTTCATCGACTTCTCGAGAATTAGGGCCTGAACTTTTCTACGGAGCTGAAGTGCATGATTTTTTTTGAATGGTTTAAGCTCTATCGTTGGCCTCTGGTAAACACAATTACACTATTTCGGGGGAAAATGTAGTTGGGAGGGGAGGGGGGAGCACTCAGTGGCCCCCTTATTCCTGGACCCTCCATCTTACTTCTTTCCCTTAGTAACTTTAGCTTAGGTGTGTCATAGATCCTCCAAGACTAATGCTTAGGTCTTAGGGTCCCGATATATTTAGTTATTTGGTTCCAGAAATAAGAGCAGCACTAAGTGCCCCCACCCCCACCTACACTTGACACCTAGTTTTTAGATGTACTCCAGGTATGGCACCCAATCTTTCAGTGGGGCCAAGAGAGCCGAAATGCTTTGTAATAATGCATACGTTTCGCAATCAACAGTACCAACACAAATTATTTTGAGCCTTGTGTGACATGAAGCTCGGCGCAGCAGCGTAAGCGGGTACTCTCGAAGTAGTGCGCTAGAGCTTGCTGTTCGAATCGAGATGGGACCGTCACAAACTGTAGCGATGAGTGGTGCTAGCAATGGCCCTCCCTGGATCCGAACCACCACGTTCCACCGCCCCAGCTCACCAAACACCGCCGAGCTTCATGTTGTTTTGACCCAAATACACTCCATATGAGTACGTCACTTCTGGATTTCATTGCTGGATTTGAGAACGACTATCTGCGTCCAGAAGTTGCAATTGAGAGGGTCTCCATGGGCAGAAACTGCAGGATTGAATACTACAAGATTCGTTTCCCAGGTCTTCGGTTGTCTTTGAGTGTGGCTGAAATGCAGGGCTCCTAAGCACTAAAGAAGAACTCTCCTTTCGGAGTCAAGCAACGAAACGAGGTTTTCCCGGCATTGTGCGAAGCGTTGGAAATGGGCAGAGGTAGACTTTAGGTTACGGTGACCCTCTATTTTGCACGCAACACTGGCTACTGCGAAATTGTGATAGCCAAGATCCCACTCGTAATCTCCCTAGCGTACTATGGTATTGGTTTCCAGTTTCCAGGAAATTGACGGCGTGGCGGCGGAAGTCCACTCGGTCAAGTTCAAAATCTGTGCAGTTCACGAAGGATCAAGGAATAGTAGAGGATCTCTACGGTCACACTCGTAATGGGAAAAAACAAACGGGTTTGCTCTAGCAAAGGAAAAAAAAGTAATGTAAAGTCCAAAAAGGATGTAGCACATCTATAAAAGGCCGAGACAAGATGGAAATGTTCAAATGATTTGGCGCGCGCGCCCGTGCGACACATCGATCCTAGAGATCTCGTCCGCGCTTGACCTGCCTTTTCTGCTGCGGTTTACAGTTCCTCTGTTACAATCGGGTCAAAACGATCTGAAATCTGGTACAGTTGCGCAAACTATTTGCCTCAACGTGACGAGGTGGAGGCAGGGGTAGTGATCAAGGTGGGACCAACACTTGTTGCAATCGGACGACAGAAGTTAGTAGGGGTTCCACTTCCCAGCTGCACCAGGCTTCAGCTCGTTTTGACCTGACTATAGCACTTCTGTATGTCAACCTTCATCCTTTCCATCGACTTATTTTCCTTCCGAAAGCAAAGGGTTGATAATCGAGCCAAAAAAAGCACGAGAAAACGATTAAAAACGACTCGAACGATTCAAAACGATTGAAGCAAAAGTGAAAAAAATGAGAGCACGACCAGCGACCAGCTAGGTAGGAAAAGACCCAGTTACCGTTTCTAGTTTTGTTGCAAAAAATTGCAACATTGACCTTGTGACACTTTTCATTTCATTGCTCGCTGTTCGGCGGTTATTACTACCACCTCGCACCCGATACGCGGATGAAACAAAAACCACCAATTGTTGTACAAACATGGTTGTTCTAAGATCATTACGCATCTAGCACCGCCCTACTACAACCACGACGGTGCGTGCGATTTCTTGCGACCAAGCGATTCCTCCCGTCGTAGTACGGCGGCTGAGCATGTGACACGTGGTGTCACGTGAAAAATGGGTTGCTGATGACTAAGCCGTGGAATTTCCTACGAGTGCTTGTTTCCTCCTAGTTTTTGAGCTGGAGATGGATCTCTTGGAGAGTTTTGTGTGGAGGTAAATTAGTTAAAGACGTATAAGTTCCACTTCACTTCGGGATAGTGCCTGCCCTCCGGTTTCTATTAGATTGGCGGTAGTATTCTCCTACTAATGGTTTGGAATTGGGTGGGCTATTAATGGCATCACCCCACGAATCTGAGGTGGTGCAGATTTCAGGTGGAGTATTCTTATAAGGGATAGAACATTATGGAGAGGAGGATGATTCCGTCCATTTCGTCCTAATTGCCGTTAAAAAAAAACGGCTCGGAAGATGCGGCGCCGCACAAGGCTGGCGAGCTCCAGTCGAACATTTTGTAGAAAATAGTGCGCCAGAACGCCCGAAGCCGTATCTTCCGCGCCGTTTTTTACGGCAATTAAGAAGAAATGGGCGGAATCACTCTCCTCCCCATAATCTACTATGCCGTATACGAATACTCCACGTGAAATCCGTAACACCTCAGATTCGTGGAGTGATGCCTTTAAACTTGCGCACAGAAAATAAAGTTCACCTTCATATAACTTTTTATTTAAAAGAGAATTTCCTTCTACACAAGATAGTGTTTTTGGTCTTTTATGTGATTTAGTTTTTGTTATTTTTTAGATCAATGAAAGGGAAAGCAGAGCCGCTAAAAATGAGCATTTTCGACACCATCTTCTTATTCTTACTAGGATACAGGCAGCATTTCTTGTCACGGGTATCAATTCAATAAAGGAATCGCTGCTGATGACCATGAGGATGACCATGGAGAGCGAACAATCCAGCGGCGATTCCCGAACGTTAGTTTTGTTGTTTTCGCTTAAAACGTACGGATATTTTGTGAGAAAACAATTTTTAAGCTGGTAATATCGGTCGTTCCTGGAGTTTAAACATGTCACTTTAGTCAAATTTACAAAATCTTCAGAGTCATGGAGTTATAGCTGTGAAAGATATCAAATTGTTCTTAATATTACGCAGATTACGAATATGTAACCATCACTTTACTTTTCGAAAAATATGTCCACGTAAAAATCGTATATCCTTGGGGCGCAGTTATCTCGGACTCAGCCTTGTTAATATGTAACCGCAGGTAATGTTTTCGGAAACTGTTTCTTTGATAGGTTTTGAAAGTTCTAATTAAATTCAATCGGTAGAGCTCGCGCTCACGAATCTACTGAGGTGCAGATCTTATAATAAAGATCAAATTGAGGCGAGTTATGTAAAAAAGACGAAAAAGACACGGATTCGCGTCTTTTTCGTCTTCTTTCGAAGAATTAGCGATCCTACTGTACTTTCCTTCAAAGCATCACCGGTCATCCCTTAAATTCCAACAATCTAGACAACTAGGCAACCTAGCTTTCTTCTATTTTGTGCAGCAACAATGTTAAGGTCAACTGTCATCGAAACCCCAGGACTATCCTCACATCACTCGTTGCTATTTTCCGAGAAAAGAAAGGGGTTTCGCACTGAAGAACAGGGCGGCTTTAGTTGATGTTGCTTCTGTCAACATCAACTGAAACCGCCATGTTTTTTTTAGTACGAAACAAATTTCACTTGTGCCCCAAAATCCGTTTCTGACGGATTAATTTGCAGGAAACGGTCAAAAGCCTGACAATGAGCAGAATCAAAGATAACGTTTAAAAGAGAGTTTTGGAATGCACCCAGTTTCTACTTAGGATCATTTGAGGTTTATGAACGCGCTTGTGGGAGTTAAAGGCATCATCCCACGAATCTGAGGTGATACGGATTTCAGGTGGAGTATTCATACGCCGGATAGTTGATTATGGGGAGAAGGGTGATCCCGTCCATTTCTTCCTAATTGCCATAAAAAACAGCCCGAAAAATACGGCTACGGGCGTTTTGGCGCGCTATTTTCTACAAGGAGATCGATTGGGGAGCGCCAGCCTTGTACACGTGCCGCATCTTCCGGGCCGTTTTTTACGCCAATGAGGAAGAAATGGACAGAATCACTCCCCTCCCCATAATCTACTATCTTGTATACGAATACCCCACCTGAAACCCGTACCACCTCAGATTCGTGGGGTGATGCCTTTAAGGAACCAGCCCATGTGTTACCAGCCTGAGACAAGTCTGGTACCAATTTAACGACTACGAGTTGATGAAAGGCTCGAATGCAACTGTGCTCTACCTGTCTTTGGGAAGAGTTGTTTCTAAGAATACGGAAAGAATGAGTATGAATCGCTTATTTCAAACAAATCCCTTCAGAATTTGATTTTGTCAAAGGTTTTGCTTGCAAGCGGACGAAGTGTGCGAGGTGGCCAACCTTCATTATTTACTCCTACACCTTCGTAATCATTCCAACAGCACGGAAATACTTTGCTCAAAGATACTCGGAAAGGCTGAACCTTTAACAATCCAGACGGTCCTTGCGTACTTTTAGGATTAGATGAAATCTTTAACATATCCGTAATGTAAGGAAGTTCAATATGACCTTCCTAAATTTATGAAGATACCCCAATGCAAATTGATAGCAGAAGAAACTGCTCACAAATGCTCTCAGTAAGCTGTTTGTCCTCGACAACAGCCGACATCTTATCTTTCAATTTCGAAAGAAGTTTGGGGCAAAAAACATATAAATACTTAACTATTCTACTTAAGAAACATATAATTTCATCGGACGTTGTGGTCAAAGTAAGGACGAGGAACACATGATTATATGTAGCTCCAGGATATCTGAACGAGTGCGCCGGAGCAATGAATGATGGCCACAGATGTCATCGCGCTTTCGTTATAGAACGCAGAACGAAGGGGGCGAGCAGATTCTGGAGTTTACCTATCCGCACAACCTCGTCATCGCAGATACAAAGCCTTCAAAGTGACAATCCCACCTCGTCACTTTCTACAACGACAGCAAGAGTATGTAAGTTAACCACATGTACAAAGGACAAAGTTCATCCCAATCAAAAACGTATCACAAACGCGAAAGTTATAGCTTACAGAACGGTTCCAACGCTGCATCGTCCGCCTGGTTTCATAATAAAATTCCCTCGCCAATGCAAAACTACTCTGATCGCTACGAACCTGCTCGAGTCCAGTGATGGCGAGGAAGAAAAAACCTGAAGTAATTCACCTAGCGCATCCAATTGCTTTTAGCCAAGAACTTCGAAAATACATGGCGGCTCCCAAGTCGTGAGTTGGTCGAAGCAATCTGCACAGTTCTCTGTACAATATGCCCTTACACGGGATGATAAGGAAACAACTGTAGCCTAGAACGAGAGGAAATAAACACCAAAGTCAGTCAGTAAACAGTCGTCTTTCTCATTTTTTTTTCTCAAGAATAAAAAAGCTCAGGAAAACTGAAACAAACTGAAACTTACGGGAAGACGAAAAAGGACGCAAAGAAAGCGGTGTCGACAGCGAAATCCGCTTGGCATTCATACGAACATCGCCATTCGCGATATGGAAGCTCTCCTCTACCAAATCGCGAGATCTCGCCACACCGAAGATGTCGGAAAACTTTACGGCATCAATGTCGAAATAGAGGCCTTCAGATGGACTGGAAAGGTGCTATAGCAAACTTAACTATTTCAAGAGTAACTCAAGAGAATATTCCTCAATATGCCACATCTCTAGCTTCGCCTACACATGAGACACTCCGGGATATAATCAGGGCCGAAATTGGATTGCTGTATTGAAACGAATGGAGACAGGGAAATCGACAGGTGCAGGCGATCTGGATCTGGCGGAAATGTAGAAGTCAAGGAGTTGGGATCGTGCAAACTCCCCCACAAATTTTTTAAACCCAGTCGTGGGAAATTAGAAGACGCCAATGCACTGGCAGGGAAACACGGACAACACACGTCTGAAAGAAGAAGAATAATCCAGCCGAATGTGCAATGCTGATTCGCTTCTGTCTTACAGCATGATGTTTTTTAAACACATTATCGACTGCAAAATTTGAGACATTGTCCATCTGTCCACCAGTGAGGCTTCTTCACCAACTGCTGCAGCACCGATGCCATACCCTACACTCCCATTCCTGATTGAGAAGCATGAACTGCTGCATCTCGCAATCCTCGACATAAAGAAAGTGATCTATCGCGTTTTGCGCGAAGTCATCTGGTATGCTTTGCGGCAACATGCTATAAAAGAAGTGTTGGTCTAACTGGTCCAAATTTTCTTAGCTCAGCCCTCTCTCTGCTCCACATAATCGTCATGAATACAATTGCGAGAAACCTTCTGAAGTCTGCGACATAGACGCTACTCTACCACGATGACGTCATGCCGGTTTCAAGAAAAAAAAAAGGAAAACGAGCAGCAAGCTCACCTGCGGCATGACAGGCTGGCAGAGTTTGGGGTACGTCCTAACGCCAAAAAGACCGGGTAAAGGACGACTAATGTACACGAGGAGGACCCTGCTAAGACTGAGGAGATCATCGAGATATTTTGAGGAACGCCGGTTTCAAGTATTAGGCTGGACAGAAAGTCTTGTCACCCACTTTTCGGATTTTTCAGAACTTTCCATTTTTGGGCGGAATCCATGTTGCACCATGTTGTAGTTGTAGAACATTCCCGGAGCTTCTTCACAATAGGTATATTTAGCCGGGAGCCTTCCTTAACTTTAATCACGACGTCAATTACGCAGGAGCAACTTCGAGCTAACATCTTCCATGAATGGCGTGGCGGCATTGGAGCAATGGCAGCAGCCCGCAACATCAACAGCAGATTGTGCGATGACACCACTACCATCAGGACTGTCAAGCGCTCGGCTCGCTCGCTTCGCAAGCGGAGACACCGACTTCGAAGACAAGCCTCGGTCGGGACGCCCCCACACTGTCGAGAACTCCGCCATTCTCGACGTTGTCAAAGAGGATCCGGAGGTCAACGCCCGCAGCCTTGCGACGAGACTCGGGTGTAGCCATTCAGTCGTCAGTCGCCTCCAGGCCATCGGCTACAGAAAAGTGCTGTCTCGATGGATCCCCCACATCTTGACAGATGGCACTCGCTTTACCCGGGTATCCATCTGTCAATCTCTCCTTCTTCGCACGCATCGAAAAGAGTTTCTCGAAAATCTTATTACTGAGATGAGAGTTGGGTCCTTTACGAATCTATCTCGCACCATGCCGTGTGGCTCCCTCGAGGAGGAGACCCGCCGACGCAAGCCAAATCGAACCTCCACCCCCAGAAGTGTCTCCTTTGTTGCTTCTGGGATTCGAGGGGAATGCTGTTTTATGAGTAGCTCCCATATGGCCACATTATCAACCGTCACCGGTTCCATATACGCTAGTCAGCTCCAATAGCTCGCATCGGCCGTTTGAGAAAAACGGGTGAGACGAGCTTCGGGGCACTTTCACGATAACGCTAGGCCCCATGTAGCTAAGGAAGCTCATGAAAAACTGGAGGGGGCTGGGACACGATGTCCCATTCCCTATTCTTCCAACTTTGTCCCCACAGACTTCCGCTTATTCCGGCCCCTCAAGGCTTCCCTAGCTAAGAAAATCTTCACCAATTTTGAAGAAGTCGAACGGACGGTCAGCGACATCTTCGACTCCCAGTCTCCCCAGTTCTGGGAGAAAGGGATCGCTGACTTGCCTATTAGGTGGGACACCACTGTTGTAATTAATGATGATGATTATATTATTGACTAATTTCTAATGTAAGCTGAGTGAAGAAATAAAGCAATAAATGGTGACAATACTTTCTGTCCAGCTTAATATCTCGGTTCGACGATTGCGATGACAGTCTTGCACGTGAAGTTACCGTCCGAGTAAATGATACATGACCGAAGTGGTGAGCGTCCACAGGCGTGCTCTGCGGCAAGACGATGGCTGACCGTCTCGAGTCAAGTTATATAGAACCGTCATTCGGCCAGTAGCGCACCATGAGTGCTGACGTGGTACCAAAGAAGTGGAACATTGTCTCAGAATGATGAAAATTCAGGTGCTGCGATGGACTATTAGTGTCGGCTGTCTCTATCATATCCACAACGAAAATATCTCACAGAGACTTGGAGTGGCTCCAGTAGCCGTGGAAATGCGTGAAAATCCCTCCGATGGTGCGGTCACTTCCTACGCGGTGAGAACTATACTCACCGTAAGATCTTAGTAGATGTAGATATACCCAGAGAGAGACCACAAGCTTGATATAATCTGCATTTCATAAACGTAACTGGCGTCCACCTAGATCAAGCACACGGAATGACGTCATGTCACAGGTGTAGCAGCCCAGGTAGACCTGAGAGACGCTGAAGAAAAAGTTGTTGAAAAGTCTATTAAATGCATTGAAATATCAGCTGTTGACGCACAAAAGCAAAATACCACCGATTGCTTCGGTCTTTTTTTCGCATATCACACGTGTCATATTCATGCTGCAGATTATATACAAAAAAAAAATGTTATGAGCGTTTTACAACGTCCTCGCCATATGACACCTTGAACAAGTAGCGATTTGTTTTCTCAGTGGTATGCACATGTACTCTTGTGTTATCTTTCACTATCACACGACATCATGACGTTTATAGCGATATTAGAAAGATAGTGCTTGAAACAGCTTAAGAGAACACTGAATCTTTAAAGGCATCACCCCACGAATCTGAGGTGGTACAGATTTCAGATGGAGTATTCGTATACGGGATAGTAGATTATGGAGAGGCTGGTGATTCAGCCTTTTTCTTCCTAATTGCCGTAAAAAACGGCCGGGAGAATGCGGCGCGAGCACAAGGTTGGAGCGCTCCAATCGAACTCGTCGCGGAAAATAGTGCGCCGGAACGCTCGAAACCGTATCTTCCGGGCCGTTTTCGACGGCAGTTAGAAAGAAATAAACGGAATCACCCTTCTCTCGATAATCTACGATCCCGTAAACGAATACTCCACCGGAAATTTGTACCACCACAGATTAGTTTAGAGTGATACCTTTAAAAGAACAGTGAATCTTTAAAGTAGTAAGCGCGGGATTTTAGCGTAGCCCTATTTGGCTGTCTAGAAAACATGAGCATAATTCTATTTTTGTATAGACTTTCAAATATTTCTAAATCTCTAAAGTTTCTATTTCTGAAGATTTCTAAGGGGAAATTTCTAAAATTCACCAAGTGTCATAGACGTTTCACGAGGTAATATCTCTCGCCTAATAATCTTAATCGGAACTGCTAAAATGATATTTTATGGGGAAATGCATCATATCATTTCATTTGAATCTGATTTTTTAAGTGTTTCCATCGACAGTTAAAAAATATTCACATCTAATAAGAAGTAATTATGTGTGAAGCTTCCTAGAGATGTGGATAAACGCTGACATAGATCTCAGGGCAGCGAGCAGCAAATAAAAACAATACCAAAGCTAAGATTTATGACGAGGTTTTCAAAAAATTTTGTGTCGAAGTGAGGTACGACCTTATGCACATGTGCTTTGAGGTAAATGGTATGTAACATTAGATTTGTCTCCGTAGTCTCTCTTTATCTGCTGGTAGTAATGCGTTTTAACACTTACCAGGACTTCATATCCTAAAAAGAAAACCCTATAAGTTTTTGAAATTGATATATGGTCTAAGAGAGTGAGGCAATGCGAAAACGTTTGGGTTCTACTTGTTCAAATATTTTGAGCTAATTTTTCCCTGTAAATTGAATTTTGGTGAATTTTTCTAACACATCTATATATCTTATGTATTCGTAGGAAATGTTCTTCCCTTTCAAATACTTTGTATTGAATTTTTTTTTCGCTATTTCGCTTCAAATATCGTCATTTTTTTTACTTCTGGTGTGCTGAGCCATTCTACCTCAAACGTATAAAGTTAGTGTATCGAACGCATGTTTTCTCGCTAAGCACTCTCAACATTCCAAATATTTTTATTTTCTTGATATGTTTCTGTAAGAGATTTCACGCTGAACGTAGAACCTAGTGTAAAAAGCTACGAAAACTTTTGACCGACCTATCATATTGATAAAACTATCACTTCGTAGCTTTTTCAATGTTGTCTTTGAAGAATAAAAACGATGACGACATGAAGCAAGGGATTTCATAAAAGAACCTTGTTTCTCCCACTGGGTCTCATTTTACTGAGCTTTTCGGAAGTTTTTCGGACCACTTGTTAGACACGTACTTTTTATTTGTTTTATTTTGACATACGAGATGATTTTTATGTTTGTTGTTTGTTGCTCCCGTCAAATGCTCATATTTTTTAGACGAGTAGGACATTCTTTTTTGATGGGCGGTGTTTTGAGCGCGTCAAGACGATCAGCAATTTGCAGTCAACATCAGCAACAGTTGGGTTCGCGTACGCGAAATTTTCGTTAAGCCGTTGTTCGTTTAATCCTTCCTATTTTATTTTATTGTAGATCTTCAGAATCCGCTGATTGTATTTCTGTGTCATGCAGATTTCTGTCATATTTTCCAGAGCTGTTCCCAGACTTCATGGAAACTAACGATAATTTCTTGCAGATACATATTTACTACTCCTTTTCCGTAGAAATTATCCGTTCCAGTACAAATATGCCAAAATTTTACAGTTATATGAGAAAAAAGATAGAAAATCATTAACCTATTCTATTGCTACTGAGTGGAATAACAGTGCAACACTAGTTTTTTCTTCAAGAAATATTTACTTTATTTCCCCAGGATTTTCATTAGAGAGAAATGTATGAAATCAATGCCAATCTTTCCGCAGCTGAGAGGGTTGCGGTCCCCTGATAATTTCTTAAAAGTGAGTTGGTGTTCTTTTCCGCTACGTTTATAAATTTACATCGCTCTAGATGCTCAATTTTTTTTTGAAGCAAAAATCCGAAATGTTCATACTTCTTTCGAAAGAATTCATCATCGAAGAAATCTTAGTGCCTCCATTTGCCTGTTCTGCCTTTTTACAAAATAAGGCCACGGTACACCTTTTCAATATAGAATCACTTTTTTTTCTAGTTTTTTAAGTTAGTGAGGATTGAATACTCTAAAAAGTAAGAGGAATCAAAACTAGTTATATAGTGTGAAGCTAATTTTAGGAAGAGTTATAGAAATGGAAATAAAAAACCAAAATGAAGATAAAATTTGAAACATCTTATCTGATGGGCAGTAAAACCAATTTCGAAGGACCTACCGTTATGAAAATAAAAAGCAGTTGTTCAATCGGTGTATTCACTAAAACTTTGATCACTGCAAATAAACAACAAATATAAAATAAACTTCTAAGCTATATGTAGATTGTTTTCTGCGAGTGTTTTTCTTTTTGAAGTTTTTCTCTTTTTTTTTGCGAACGTAACGTTGTGTGTATCATATATCAGTGTTTCACGACGAACTCCTATGATGGAATGATGGCGGCGGCAGCTGTCAGCACCAACTGACGCCACGCATCTCACCTATCTCACACAAGCACAAACGTTCTGCAATCGCACACAAAACTTGATATTATGAACGAAGTGATGGGCTGATAAATTTTCACACAGCCAGCTGTCAATAGCAATAACAAATAAACTAAGTGGAACCCAATCTCATATGTCAGTCAATCCAACGAGGTTTTGAAAAGTAAAGAGTTGCTAGGAGGCAATGAAATAGCGAATCATTACCTTATTCATAGAATATTATGCGATTTAGATCAATTAGACTTAACCGAAAGCAAAATCTAGTAATTTGTATTAATTGGACACAAAGAAAAGGTGTATTTTGATTTTTTGAAATCAAAATGTACGTATCTGAAACTCAAACAAATTTTGGAAGTACTCCTTGAGTGACAGCGGTCCCACAACGGTCTTATCCGCTTCCGTTACTCCACTCTCCTACTGTATATGGCCATCCCTCGCCAATTTGGAGGTAATTTGAGTAGAAACACTGTATGTGTGAGCGGAATTTCCTAATAGAAAATTTTTTCAACAAACAAAATCTCCTAATAAATGTTAGGTCGGTAATCATACACGAATCATGTAAAATCTCTCCAGCTACAATTCTTTGTGCTACGACAGATTTCACAAAAATGCTATTACGATGTTATTTTTGAAATTGTAGATGATTAAATCTGCGTATATGGTAGGCAGGCAAATGTCTTCAACGTCACTATGAAGTATAGAGATTTCTCCTGAGATTCAGACAATAGATATGATCCCTTCGTTAGACAAACACTACAACCGAGTTAAAATGGCATGCGATAAAAAGTTTAGCGATAAGCTGTCATGTACAACGAGCCGTTGAAGGCAAATCAAACAGTTACGACCGAACGTTATCGATGACAACTGGGATATTTTAGCGGTATTTTTTTTGTTGCAAAAGTCGCCATCCATTGCATTAATAAGAATTCCCATATTTCATATTCCCGTCCCTGATATTTTTTTTCAGTTTCTTTGGCAATTACTTGGACTAATTGAGCTATGTAGGCACTCCTCTTAAAAAGTTTCGGTCTCATTTTGCTGTAAAACTATTGCAAACACTGATAATGGGAAATTCTGTAAAGGTATCTAAGAGAACAATTGATTAAAAGCATTCTAAGCATCCATGACCTTAAAGGCATCACCTCACGAATCTAAGGTGGTACGGATTTCAGGTGGATTATTCGTATACGGGATGGGAGACTACGGAGAGGGAGGTGATTCCGTCCATTTCTTTCTGATTGCCGTAAAAAACGGCCCGGAAGATGCGGCGCCGCACAAGACTGGCGCGCTCCAATCGAACCTCCTGTACAAAGTGGTGCGCCAACACGAATGAAGCCGTATCTTCCGGGCCGTTTTTTTTACGGCAATTAGGAAGAAATGGACGAAATCACCCCCCTCTCCGTAGTCTCCCATCCTGTATACGAATACTCCACCTGAAATCTGCACCACCTCAGATTCGTGGGGTGATGCCTTTAAGCAATTACCATTTGTACTTATTGATGTGGAACGTATATATGTAGCGTAGATCTTCGCGATCATGGTCAAATCGAAAATCGGCTCACAATATGGATAAGATTAAAGAAGATCGTTCTTTCCTTCTCTGAACTCGTGTTTTTGTTTCTCAGAAGCGCTAAAACGAGTAAAACGAGCCTTCTAAGGAAAACGTTTTGATTTTAAGACAAACTCCTAAAATGATCCTTTTGAGCAAAATGCAGTACTTTCTTGAATATAAATATTTTCCTAACTATTTTCATGGATTATAACTTCTAGGTAAAAAAGATAAAATTTCTAGATAAAACAAATCTAGACAAATCTGGACATATCAAAATCTCAGAGATATTTAAACTAAATGTCATGCAATATAAAATAATAAGTAATGTAAGAAAATCAAGCGTAAGAAATGAATAATAAACAAGTAAATAATGGATATAAATATTATAGTCTAAATGTTAATAATAATATAATAGTATAAACTAAATGTTGATGTTTTGTATTTAGTTTATTTTATTCAAAATTATGAATTTATGAATTTTCAGAACAGATTCGACTTTGGAGATTTTTTTCCGCTGAACTGAACTGTGAAAATGTCTTGTAGTCGGGTCAAAACGATACGAGCACCTCCGACTGCGGTGAGAGGTGAGTGGACCTAGCGAAGGTCCCGTCTCGCTCGATGTCGCTGGCTCCATCACGTCACTTCGAGCGCATCCGTTTTTCAACTGCACTGAGCTAAATGGTTGTTTTGGCTCGACTATGCAAATATGGAGGTTGATGGTTAATGAAATGAGAGATTTGACGGTTTTATTGCAAACTTCGTTATTTTTTCTACTGGACCATGTCCCTGGATGTAGACCGCTTTGAACTGCAGGCGTAATATTTTCTGTTTTATTCCGTCACATCTATCTTTTCCACGGCCTCGTTTTTTTTTGGCACATAAACAGCTTCTTCAGGGGTGAAAACTCTCAATGAATGCCATAAATTAAGGTTTGAGTCTACGGTAGCTTTACCGTAGTCGAATAGGTATGGTTGCAGTATGTAAAGTTTAAAATTCGAGGATTGTGGTAGCTTTATTCCAGCCTGATAAGTTAGAAGGTGTCAAGTAGGAAAACCATTAATTTTTGGACAGTCCAGTATAATCTAATAGAATCTGAATAAGAAAGAAAAAAGAATTTTCTACTATAGTAGTACTTACTAGTAATAGTATTTACTGCATGGTGAACTTAAATTTTTCCAATGAGAAAAAACCATTATTCTAGTATTTTAAATAAATAAATCCCATCCATACACGCGCCTACTCAAGTGCTATTCGGTCTACGTATTTATCCTTTACCTACACTTCCTTTTCCCCTTGTACGATGTCCATTCGTCATCGCCATGACATTCAGGGACAATCTTTATGACATTTGTATGGGACTCGATCAGCATGATTTATGTAACTTACAACCATCTATAACTATGCTGCAATTTCGGAATTTCCCGGATAGAATGGGAGGTCTCATGAAGGTTTTGGGAGCTTAGGTGTTTCTTTATCAATTAAGGGCATCACCCCACGAATCTGGAGTGGTACGGATTTCCGGTGAAGTATTCGTGTACAGAATTGTAGATTACTGAGAGAAGGGTGACTCAGTCCATTTCTTCCTAATTGCCGTAAAAAAAACGGCCCGAAAGATGGGGCGCCGCACAAGGCTGGCGCGCTCCAGTCGAACTCCCTTTAGAAAATAGTGCGCCAGAACGCCTGAAACCGTATCTTTCGGGGCCGTTTTTTGCGGCAGTTAGGAGGAAATGGACGGAATCACCCTCCTCTCCATAATATACTCTCCCTTACAAGAATACTACTCCTGAAATCAGTAACACCTCAGATTTGTGGAGTGATGCCTTTAAGAAGGAAAAGAAAAGTCTCGCTACGTGAATTGTGGTCATTGTGGTTTTGGTCTAAATAGGTTTTCTTTTAGTTTTTTTTTTTCGTGATCACTTTATATCCGTCAGCCATATTTCCTCATCAAACTGATGATCGCTATCTTTAACCAACGGCTGTGTAAAAGAACGCACGCACGTCAAAGCGCAATTGGTGTTCAGCTCGAGCTTCACATTGATGACTTTTCACGTTTTAGTGTTGGTTTTTCAATGTTACGAGGTTTTTTTAAGACATGTCCACACCTACATTTCGTTGTTTCTACGACGGCGGAACAGACTGACAGGCTCAAGTTGCTGTGTAATATCAGCTTTAACAATATATATGTATATATATATATATATTCTCATTATATTTCTCTTTTTTGCTTCCGTAATATTTCAGATGTATCTCCAATGTAACTTCTTTTTTTTTAACTGCTAAGAAACTACTCCGTTCCTTTTGGGTTCTTTGAAACATTTAATGCGCATTCAGCTTTTAGCTTTCTGCTTGTCGATGTGAGATAAAAAGACTAATCAATCTTTTTTTATATGTGGTCCGTGTTGTTCTAGTCATCTTCAGACTTGAACAATCTCCTGACTTAAATGATGACTAATCTTTGTGTAAAAATCTCTATTACTGATCTTTAGTAAGTCAAATAGTAAGTTACATAGTAAAGTAGTCTTTAATAAGTTAAATACACATCTTTTCACTTCTTCTGTTCTTCCTTACAGTAACTAAGAAAGCTATTCTGAAGAGCCTGTATTACTGATACTTTTCATTCGCAGCTCTTCACCTTCACCTTTAAAAATTTGTATTTTAAAAACATCCAAGAAGCGCTTGTTTTTTCTGCACCTTCTCATATTTCGACATCCGGCCCGGAAACTTATTGCTGTGAATCTGGAATTTTTCTATACTACCACTTCTTTTTCTATAACTTATTTTTTTCATGTATTCAATGGTTCAATTTAAAAACACAAATTCTTTAGGTTCACAAATATTTGGGATCTCTATTTCTGTTCTTACTTACAGTAATTTAAAAAACTATTCTAAAGAACCTATATTACTTAGTCCTTCTTCTCTTCACTACCGTTTTCTTCTGAACTTCTATGTGGTACACTATATTTAGTACGTAGTACAAATGCTTCACTGGTGATACTATGAATTTTATTTATGTTTTCTTCTTATGCCAACGATGCTTTGGTGATAAAAAAAAACTTTTAAAAATTTTTAAAAAGTTTATTGGTTTGACGTTTCGATTTGTGATTTCTTTATGAAAGGCCTGAAAAACTGAAGCGTTCGACGTCTTTGATGCTATGGATCTCCCATTAAACACCTCCTCGTTCCTTGCCAAGCTTCGATAACCTTGTAATTAAACTACGCAAGAACTTCGAAAAAAAAAAAACAAAAACAAAAAAAAAGTGAATACCACACCTTGTCGTTAAGAGCATCGATCCTCATTTTTAAATTAATTTCGTTATTTGATGGAAAATGCTGCACTCTCATCCTTGTTGCGTTAAAAGCAATGGATTTTTATACGTTAGTCGCAGGAACCAAATTTTCTAGGTCTTAAATGAAACGCTATCCAGAACCTTGTTTTCTAAGGTGTAGTTTAAGTCGGAACTCTCGTAATCAGAAAAAAATCCTAGCAGCAATAGCAAAATCCCTTGCGGATTGGATTTGATGTGGGAATGACAGCGGATGTGGCAGTCGTTCCTTGATTGCAATGGAGCTAATTCGCGTAGCAATAAAATATTGTACGATTTTCGTCGGCAGCGTTTTTCTTCTATCCCGCTGTTGCTAAAAATGTAATTTTGTGAACACGTTGTGACGTTCTGAGCTAAACGCCGATATTTATAGGACATTTATCGGATCCAATAGCACTTTACGGATTTCTTCATGACTGACTGCATATTTTTAGAAATCTAAGCACGGCACAATTTCTCTGAGCCGCTTGGACTTTGGAATTTTTTTTCCATAATTTTATTGACGATTCATCTTCTACACTACTGTGACCTCCGCGCCAATAACACCTCCTGGAATTTTTGTGGATTTTGACTCGTTTATGTACGTACGGAAAAAAACAAGTTTGAGTCCACACCCCAAAAAATATGCTCAAGTAAGATCGTGGACAATTTCAAACGACGCCGGCGGGCTTACGAGAGTAACTGTAAATAACAATAAACATGTAAATAACAACAACGCAATGAATAATATAAATAATAATACTGACAATGGAGTGGGTATTTCTCGATTGAAACCTCGAAAGTACGGGTTTTTGAACTGCAAAACTCATCTTTTTCCCATTTCCTTACATCTATATAATCATGTTTTTTTTTTTCGCTTTTCTCCCGTAGCAGCATCTTCCTTATGGTTAGGGATAAAGTCTTTATGTGAAGATTATAAATCCAACCAATTTGCGCCAAAACTTCTTATTTATGGTTCGGATTTTCGGATTTTTTATTAGGTTCGGAAAAGAAATTCAGGGATGAAATTTCATCCTCAACTAAAATGCTTGAAGAGGAATCTTCAAGAAAGAAAAGACTTTGATTGAACTTCAGAAATTACTCTGTTCAATATTTTAAAATCGTACATTTTGATTTTTTTTCTTTCTTCCCTTTCAGCAGTTCCCCAAGGGAAATAATAGCAGTGACCGTCATATCTTTTCTTTTTTTTTGACTTTGAGATAGAGGATTTTGTGATGGGGAATAAATTTGAAAATTTTGCAAACTCTATCGAATGGCTGCATAAATTTTCATTTTTTTTCGAGTGATTTCTGTTGTATTGTACATGCGGAACTCATTCAGGTTTATGGAAATGTGTTGCATAATCCTGAGAGATGATTTCGCGATGTTCACAACGATTTTTCGTGAATTTTTGAGCTTAGTGTGCCATTCTTCGACCAAAACATTCCTCCAATCACTACATCTGAATATTCAAGCCAATAAATGCAAAAACTTAAGGTAATTTGTGTAAAAAACACACTTTAATTAACATTACATCCATTAAAATACGTTGCCAAGGGCCATATTTTTTTTATAATGGTAGGTCTTCTACCGATTTCCAATTCCACCATTCAACCAATGAATGTATGTACTATTCCAATTGAATCGCTTGCTTTTCGCAAATTTCTCTTCCCTGGATTACAACATTTTTTGAAATCCAATACCATGCATCGATTGCTGACCAGCAGTGGATCCGAGAATCTTCTAGCGAAGTGCACATTTGCATTCTTTATCAAATTTCGGTACACTATCATACATCGTTGATGTCTTGTCACTTTTTTCTTCCGTAAAAATTAATTCCAACGCATTTGTTTTTGCGGTTTCGCCGAAAACTGTAAATTGATGATATTCATAACTCGCTTCTAATGTTGTAATAGTTCTCAGTTGTGTACAAGTACTAGGACTCCTGTTTCTTGTCGAATTTAATAAAATATGTAATGTAAACATAGAATAAATAAATAAAATAAATTTGGAAAATATGTGTCTGATATACATGTATTTATATTTATATTGTGCTATTTATTTATATTTGTGTGCAAAAAAGTGCAGAACCAACTCACTCCTCGTTTTGTGCATAAATTTTAATGGAAAACTAAGCAGTGAATTTGGATTTTTCTTGCATTTTTGACTTATGAGGACTAGAGGAAATCTGTTGGTTGCGCGAAAAAAAGTAAAAGTAAATAATCAAATCATGAGAATATAAGAATATAGAGAATTTTTTATTCTCGTGTGTATTTTTTCACGTTGTGACGTTCTGTTAGTCTATGTATATTACTATAGACATAAACGCATGGCTTCTGAAGAAGTCGAGCCGACAATTCTCCGAGCTTGCTCACTTGCACCACTTTTAAATTATGTGGACGAGTTTACGCAAGACACCACTTCCTCTTCACTACTAGAACTATTGGCTGGTGTGGCCCAGCCGGTAAAAGTTCGGCTGTGACTGGTTCGAAACCGCCCTAGTGCCAACAAAGACTTTCATCTCTCAACTGGGGTCGACAAATTCGTACAAGACATGTCTGAGAAGATAAAAACACTGACCTGATACATCGGTTAGGCCGCTCAAGTCATTATGTAGGCCAACACATATTCATGAAATTTCAACGATTTCAAATAGCAGTGGAAAGGCGTTGGCGCATCCCGAGCGGATTGATATATCGGAGGCTTTTAGCTTGTTGCCATAGAAAGGAGGAAAATATACGCGATGTATAGGTATTTAAGAAAATATAGAAAAAGTAGGCCCAATCGTTCTCCCCTCATTTAAGCGTATTTTGTTCAACCTCCCCAAGTCTAATTTGGAAAACAATGCGAAAATAGATGAAAAAGAACCCGTTCATCATTGATGTTGATCAACAACCCCGTCCGTCGATCAGTTAGCCTCCTGCTGAGCGAGTTCAAGCAACCTATTCCTCCCTGCAGCTCATTAGATGAAACTTCCTCTGTCCCGTATACAATGTTACCAACAACATCACCTCCTCAATCGCCTAAGCATCCGATAGGGAAATCGCAAAGCGATACATTTATTGAACATCATCTGGATAATGTCATAGAGCTAGCAGAACCGGAAGAGTCGTTATCGGCACCACCTTCGCAGCCTCAACACCAATTTCTCAGCGCTGATTATCCTCCAGTACCACTACCAGGTATGAGAGACTTTTTATTAGGTTAGAATCAACTGTTAAACTTCCGAATTTGTAGAGCAGATATCAATGGACAACCAAAATGAGGCGTTGGAAGTGCTTACGAGTCATCATACTTCTCTAACCGCATCTAAAACGCCACCATTTGATAAAATCAGCTCAACGGTGAGCTGGAGGACCGGCTCCGAGCACAGCATGTATTGCACCTCATAATTCCGAGCACTAAAATGGTCTTTTCACTTCTACTGGCACTAAAAATATCCTTTTCCTCCTATCCATCACTAGCACTAATTTGAGCGGGTAAAATGTTACCCTGAAAGTCAGAATAAAAAAAAATTAGTGTGTTTTTGAAGCTTAAACCGTAATAAATTCACTCAAACATAGGAGGAACAAAACAGAATTCGTAACCTATGTGAACTAAAAATCAAGGCGGATTATCTAGGATTATTTGAGTGTATGAGTTACCAAATTGCAATAACATCTATGTGTATTTACCTGGTTCTTCCCTCATGTGCACAGGTTCTTTATATTCGACTACTGAACAGCAGTACTGTAATTTTTTCCTATATTTCAAATTGAGGTGGTTAATCCTACGCAAACAGCTCACTTCCTGATTTTTTCTTTTGTTTTTGAAATTTCGAGGTTGATTTGTCCTATTCAAATCCAAGATATCCAACTATCCGTAGGGATGGAGATCCAGTAGGCATCCAGATCCTGATTGGTCGCTGATTTGCTTTGAACGTTGAGATAATGGTTGTTATTTACTACAAAAACAATCTTTAACCATCTTTTTTCACTGATAAAACAAAGCCGCGGATGTTTTTTCATTTGCTAACTTATTAGAATCTCGCGCAGTCTACTCACATCAAGAATGGTGAGTCAATTATGAAATGACTTTCATCACCAACGTACGAGTTTTATCCATGAGGAGATCTCCACGATGAGGACTTTATCAGCACCAAAACTTCCATCAGATGTTTAGGATCCGGTTGAATCAGACGAGAATGCGGTAGATCAAAACGTTCCCGAGCAAAACGAAAATAATGAAAATCAACCGGAGTGCGAACCTGATAATTTGGAGAAAACGTCAAAAGAAAAAGAGTCAAAAGTAGGAAGATTCGAGGAGTTTTGAAATTTCACTTTAATAGAGGTTAAGAGATGTTCCTGAAGAGAAAGATCTAATCTAATATTTTGCTCGTGAAAACAAATAGAAAACTGCATTGCGCATACCATTCACAGCTGTGAAAATAGAAAAAGAACATGTGTTTGCAAAAAATTTTTTTCCTTAGAAAAAAAGTCAACCAGAAAAAACAGAAAAGCAAAGTCACAAAATTGACTCCCTACACATCACTTAAATCAGAAGGGACGGTTATAAATAAAAATGCACTGATGTTATCCATCAAACGTACGTGTTTTTCTGATTTTTGAAGTTTTCGCAAATAAAGTTCTGAAAAGCATTTAACTCTATCACGCAGATAAGAACTTGAATTTTAGAATTTTAATGGTTTGAAATTCTGTAGAAGAATGTGTTTAAAATCTTGGAACTCTTCTCAACTCTTCTCTTTTTTGACCATCTTTTTCGATGTCATTCGGAAATTTTTGGAGAAATGAAATGAAATTGAAAGAGGAAAAAAAGTGTCAAGGGGACAATTTTTATATCTTCTCTATATTTATTTCGATACTTTATCTCTTCTTCTATATTCTCTTCACCATGAAAGGCCTGACTACAAGTTATTGGAAAGTAACCTATCAATTAATTGATCTAGATCAAACAATAGAATCAATCCCTTGCCTTGATCAGCTTGCTGTCAAATCAAAAATCTGTTTCTCCGTGTGCGTATTTTTCTGTCCAAATATCATTTCCTCTTTGTTAGACTGCATTTTCTTTAAAAAAAATAATTATTGAAGTTATTCGAAGTATAATCCACAGAAAATTCATGACATTTCTTTGAAATTTCCTTTTTCATGAGGTCACTTTCGAGCTTTTCATTAATGTTCAATAGTTCCTCCCCGTCTTCTGATAATCTGCGCCTTCCGGGGTGAACAAAATATTGACAGCGATGCGAAAAATCTCGTTATTATATGATTTTAAATCCAAAATTCCAAATGCGTCAAGGCCAAATCCATTTGTAACCAGATTTTTAGGATTTATTGAGAGAATTTTTGCTGCTCCAGTCTTTTGCTACGTGCTTCTTCAAGAAATATTCCGTGATCATTGCGCGGAACGGAATTTGTTTTTTCTCCACTTTTTTGATCAAGAATCGATTCATGTGGAATCGATTTTATGCACAATATGAACTACTCACCTACACACCTGGAATTTTTCCATCGAACATTCTGAAGGAGATCCTATCCTTTAAGGAGGAACTATTCTACCTTAAATTTTAACGTTTGTTGTTATTTTTCTTTTCCTTTTTTTCCTTAATCCTTTTCCTTCTTTTCCAAAAATCCTCAAAACGTCTCAAACGCATTAAATAATTTAGATTTAATAAATTATTACTTAGAAAGAGGATTTATTACACAGTTTCTCTTTTCCGAGTTTACGTTTTTACATTTTCGATCTTTTTTTTTCTGTTCTTGACTAATTTCATTTCCATCACGTGATTGATAGAGGTGACCAGTGAAGTGATAAACTTTACTTTTTTCTGACTCTCACGTAAAATGATCGTGCTAAGGGCTATAATACAGCAACTATTAAGGACATTCACTTACTGGACGCTTTCATCAACATTTTATCGTAGAAGTTCAATTTTTTTGCCTAACAACTTCTTTAATTTCAATTATCTATTCTTTAATTCTTCATTCTCGAAAATTTTCGATGCAGTGATGACACAACGATTAGGATGGTAAGTGTGAAGATAATCCGGAAATAAAATCCAGAAATGAATTAAAATCGTTCTATCCTAAACTGCACTAAACCCTATTCGCCTATAGATCACTCTATCACATCACTCGCACTCTTCTAAGTACGTGTTATAAAATTTTTTTTCGAAGAAATTTGACCTTTGATCCTAGGAAAACATGAACCTAGTGGATCGACTACGACAAAAACTGAACATCGGCAACGAATTGTATCGAGCTGCATTAGCAGAATTTTTCTGCACGGGATTCCTGCTGGTTTGTCATTTTTGAACCTTTATTTAACAGGTGGCACTTAAAATCTTCCTTCTTGTGTGATTTTTATTTTTATTTTTCAAAATATCTTGGTCGAAGAATCCTAGATTTCTGTGATGCTATGTTTTGTAGATTTGAATCCTATGCGAAAAGTACTATATTGTTCTTAATTGCTATGGGTAAATAAATAAATAAATAAATAAGTAGATAAATAACCTTGAGACTAATTACGAGCAATACAAAGAGCATATTTAGTGCATCTTAAAGGCGGGACACCACGAAATTGACGATGTTAGGAAGTTTCCCAGAAAGGATAGTATTAGAGGTGTGGATTACGAATATTGACGTGATCATGCTCAATCTCCCACAGTTGTCTCGAAAAATGGCGCGTGAGAATGCCTTCAAGTTCGATTTTTCCTACGAGACTCCTCAAAACGCGCCTGCCATTCATGTGCGCCAGCGTCTCTCGGCAGTCTATTCATTCGATTTGCTTGTGTAGGCTGTTGAGAGGACCTTACTGATTTTTGTCTGCTTGCTCACAGACATGTCGCGTGCACAGAGGTGGCACGTTCTAAGGTAGACCGTAGGAAAATTCGAACCCGAAGGTCGTCTCCCACGCTGGTTTTCATAACTATTAGGAGGAATAGAGGACGATCACACTCATACTCGTAAACTACACCTCTAACCCTATTTTTTCGCAGGGAGCCAACATCGCCAACATGGTACGAGGTCTTTGAGCAGAGATGCATCCTTACCCACAACCAACACTGTGCGGTCGAGCAAGCAAAAATGATAGGCGGAGACGTCTTTAACCGTGTATCTGTAGAGGAAAAAATCCATGCGGTCATATTTCCAGAAAATTTGGCTAAGCCCGACTGTAACGTTCTGAAATCCCTACAAAATTCGACAAGTGATAATCCTTACCATGAAAAAGCGAGCAAAATCTGCAATGCCTTGGGAGTTCTGGTGTTCTCGACCATTACTGAAATTCTTCACATCAATACTTTTTTTTCAGAAAAAATCTCATTTTTTATTGCTTCTCTATTCAGTTTTTTTCAGTTTGGCGGTTGTTCCGTGACCGCTCAATTCGTGTTGTCGCAACGACGAACGAACGAATGGGTTTGCGTCGCCCTGGGATGGGGTATCGTGCTGTTATTGGCCGTACAAATGGGTTTTCGTATATCAGGTAATCGATTAATCAATATTTTGTCTACTAAAAGATGGGAAAATGTACGTCTCTCAGAATATAAGTAAGAACTGCATGTTGTATTGATTAGATCACCATCGGTTGTTTTTTGCACTCGTGGCAAGAGCGTTGCGTTGACCAGTCGCGAACTTTCCATTGTTTTTAGTGAAAACAGTGGCCTAAAGCAGTTTTTCTTGTTAAAGTTTCTTTTTTGTGGAAATTAGATTTCTAACATCCACTAAGGTAATTTCCACCGGATATAGGCAAAGTTTTTATTTTTTTTTTCTTTCTAGGCGCGTGTAGAGCAATTAGTAAGAGCTCTGGATCGATGGTTCGGAATCCCCCTAGTTCAAACCAACCCTTTCATCCTTCCGGGTCGATAAATTGGTCCCAAACTTTTCTGGGAGCATAAAAACACTGATTTGATCGTTATTTTACCCCCGCAAGTTACTTCGTAGGACAACACGGTCCCATCAAAACCACAACGATTCCGAATTTCTGTCGAACGCGTTGGCGCATCCCAAGTGGATTGGGATACGCCAGAGACTTTATTCTTTCTTTTATTTTTCCACTTTCATGCTCTTTATAGAACTATTTTCTTTGAGTTTTCATGACGTATGTAAATAATTCTAAGTTCTCCTCAGTGTTTCATTTCCTCAAAAATTTCAGTTAGAGGTGCGAGCGATGATCACCCTTTTGGTATCGATTGGTAGTTTGTCAGACTGATTTCTGTTGCTGTTTAGGCTCACATCTAAACCCAGCTGTCTCGTTTTTCCTCTTCACACAAGGAAAGATCAATGCGATCAGGTGCATTTTTTTTTACCAGCTAGCACATTGTATCTTTTTTTTCAAGTTAACTTCTTTTTTTTTGCAGATTTATCGTATTCGTAATCGCACAAAACATCGGCGCATTCCTTGGGGCTTTGATGACATTCGTCGCTTATTACGGTAAGTGTATCCTAGTGTGGAAAGATCTTATAGATATACATGATATCTTCAATTTTGTGTTTCTTTGCGTTTTTTTTTTTTTTGAACCTTCATTTGTGTTTAGTTGGAAACACCTGTTTACCTTTTGCACTATGTTTTCTCACTGTGTGTATATACGTCCAGTTTTTTCAGCACTTCTTAAATTTCCATATTAGTAAAAAAAATGGAGGTTAAGTAATGCTAGCTTTCTGAGGAATACCGAAATACAGCAGAGGTCAAAAGTTCTGTTTCGTTTCTCTAACGTTTACGAATCAATGAAACAAAAAAAACTGATCGTGGACAGGATGCTGCTAAACTAAACAATTACTCATTCGGGATCTAATTATTATTATATTAATTATTACATTATTACATTATCAAGAAAAAAGTGCTGGCGGTAATTAACTCATTTCAGATGCCATCAATACTTTCGATAACGGGACCCGATATGTATCAGGGCCACGTTCGACTGCACACATCTTCGCTACATATCCTCAACCACATCTCAGCACTCTTGGAGGTGTCATTGATCAGGTAGATTTAAATAAAGTAAATTTTAAAGTAGATCCGAATGTCATAGCACTTTCTACAACTAACGTTTTTCTAAAATAAAAAGTAACAAGATGTGCATATAGTCGGATGAAAACGACATGAAGCACGGACAGTTGCGTAAGCAGCTGCGCTCGACGCGGTGCGGTGGAGACAGCGGTTGGAATCGAGGTGGGACCATGGCGAAGTGCAGAGGTGGGTGGCGGTAACGAGGATCCTTACACGACCCCAACCGCTGCGCAACACGGCGCAGCGCCGCTTCGAGCGCAAGCGCTTCCTCAACTATATGTACCTCGTTTTACTTTTTATTTATTTTGTTTTCGTTTTTTTTTTCTCCCTGGGTTCAATACAGAAGTGTTCCCCTTCGGGAAGCAAGTTGAATTTGAAAGAATTTGAAGTCAAGAAAAGCACTCATGACTTTTCTTCGTCGTCTTTCACTTTCGTTGCACTGAAATCTTCATAATACATTTTGACATTTAGTTTTTTTTAACCTCATATTTTTTTTTTTTTTTTTTTCTTCTGGAATTATCGTTCTTGTGGATGCGTTTCTCTGCAAGTTCTTTCGAAACTACTGCATACTGCAACAACAAATTTTCGATGACAATCAACTCGAATCAGATCAAACGACTTGTCCGTGCTTTGCCAGAGCATTGAAGAGCACTAAGAGCAACAACCATACACTTTTCTTTTTAATCTGCTTTCCTTTTTTAAAATTCACCATTCTCTTGTCGATGAAGCATGAATTCCAATAGTTTAGGTGCTAGGCACAGCTGTACTATGCTTGGGAGTGGCTGCTATAACTGACCGTCGCAATCGAATCCCACCATTTCTTCAACCGTCTTTCATCGGAGTACTCCTTGCTGGTATTGGAATGATGCTTGCTATGAATGCAGGTGGAGAGATTTTGTTTAGTTGTTTATTAATTTTTAATTCCACATTCATTATTCTCTCAGGTTATGCGATCAATCCCGCCCGTGACTTCGGACCTCGATTATTTACTCTTTGCGCCGGATATGGATGGAGAGTATTCAGGTAGATTACACACGTAATTTTTAACAGTTTTATAAACAACACCACACATGCCATTTCTCTTCTTGTTTTTGTTTATTTTCTGTCTTTCTTTTTCATTGCAAGCTGGTGGTACAAGTACTAACTGTGTTGCTGCTTAAAGGCAGCATACCATAGATCTAACGTGGCATGGATTTCTAAAGGAATGCTTTTAGATTGCGCAAAACCCCCTGGTCCCGCTCATCTCTCCGTGATCCTCGTAAGAAACGGCAAGGAATGCTTTTAGATTGCTTTAGTTCCCACGAGGTGCGTTAGAACGCGCCTCTATGTAGACGTTCCGCTGCCCTCAGCAGTCTATTCATTAGTTTAACTTTAATGGGTTGATGAGGAGATCTTTTTAATCCTCGGGGGTTTGCTCGTTGATGCGGTGCATGCACAAGGGTGGCGCGTTGTGGTGCAAGCCGTCGTAAAAAAAGAAGCGGCAGTTTCCTGAGTTTTTTTTTTTCAGCGACTACGGAGAGATGAGTGGAACCATCTGATTTTCCGCAATCTACGGCCCTGAATAGAAGCCTTCCATATCCGAGGAAAATCCTGACCACGTCAGATTCGTGTTATGTTGCCTTTAAGGTTGCCGTAAAACGTCTTTAAGATCGTGACGCATCGCGTCCTTGACGAAGGCGTACACTGTCTCCTCTACACGGAGCGCGGCAGGCCTCTCTGAGCTCTTTCCTTCTTGTTTCTTATGTTTTTTTTTGCTCATTTTTTCATAAAGAATATTGCTAGGATATGATTACGATATGATAGTGTACATATCAAAGTGTTAGAAGCCCTCTAATAACAAAAGAAACGAAAAACGTAATGGAAAAGTACTTTGGTAATGACACTTAATACCACCTAGAGTTCATTTTACGAAATTTCACGAAAAAAGAGGAGAAAACCACGGAAAACTAGAAGAAAAGAGCTCCGAAGAGACCTGTTCTTGAGCAGTGCACGTCTTCACCTAGACGACGACGCGACGTGACACGTCTCCTGGTACGAAACGTTTACGCCAACTATAAATCTGCCCACACGACTACGGCGCTTCCAAGCTTTCTTTGCCTGGGAAATCTTACTTGCTCTCTGCCTTGAGCTTTCGAATGTGCATAGCAGATGTCCGATCAAGAATGGATAGTGGCGACTACATTAAGTGTATTTCAACTTTCATATGTAAAATACATATGTTTGAACTAATGAATAGTGCTTTACTCATAACTTTCAAAAGTGTTCGAACTCGACAGTTTGTAGTTTGCAGCTATCGAATCTTTAGCGATCACATCAAGGCAACAGTAATGGACAATAGTAATGGGACTTTATCGAACATTTATTCGAGAATTACTGTCTTAATTGTAGTACTAAACTACCCAACATAACTCATAAATGTGGGTAGATACGAAAGTATGGATAAACTGTAACATAAACTTCTATCGAATAATTAAACATTTGAATAGTTGATTAGGTCCACAAATGCAATCGCATCAAAACTAGCTCAAACCTAGTGCAATTTTGCGTAAGCGGCTGTACTCAAAAAGGCGCAGTGGAGCTGGCGGTTGCGATAGAGGTGGGGAACCTTGACAGAAACACTCATCACTCTAGTATCAACAAATTCCAACCGCTAGCTCTACCGCACAGCTTCGAGCGCAGCCGCTAACGCAATCGCAACGGGTTGAGGCTGCTTTGACCCAGTATAACAACAAGCGTACTGGGAGAAGCATCATAGCGACTTCTTAGCTGTGTTTCACATCTAAGATATAAAAATTCTAGAGCCTATCACATTAGCTACGTCTCTTCTCCCAAACGTTTATATTTCGGAATATTATATGAAATTCCTGCAGTTTCGATCATTTCCCTTATTCATTGAGGTGTTTACTGTTAACTTTCGCCTGATTCCACTAATTTTTCAGCTATCGCAGCTACAAATGGTTTTGGATCCCAATCGTGTGCCCGATGATCGGCGCTTTGATAGGAGCGTGGATCTATGAGTTCTTCTTAGGATTCCATATCCCTGACGATCCAGAAACTTCTTACATCCACAAGGTGCGCGCGGTTGTGCTCCGTTCTTGTGCAATTTTGTTCCGTTGCTCGTTTTACCGCAATAATCGCGAAACGAAATTGTATGAAAATCAGCTGTTAGTAACGCTGCCATTTATGGAAATTTTCATAGTGATATCAGCGTTAATATTAGCGATGGAGCAGATTGATGGTGTTAGCGAATATTACGAATTATTGTTTAAATTCTATAATTGAAGTCAAGCGACAGCCTGCAGCTTCTTTGGCGAAGTGGAGAGTCGGTAAATTTATGCGTGTGCGACTCATCCACACTAGTATCATTAAATAAGTCTTTTCAAACAAAGAGCAGTGTCGCAGTGCTTTAATGTTCTAATTTTGATTGACTATTCCAATCCCATATTTGGAAAAGAACTCATGAAATAAATTATCTTGTAGCAGTGAAATTTCTTTACGGAATCCCATTCCTGCGAGAGTGCTATCGTGGCTCTGTTATGATCCAAAAACAATGTTGTATGGACGTTCCTTGCTGTTTTGTAAATTCTCTAACTCTACTCAAAATTACTCATCATACTTTTTTTTATATAACAAAGCTACCTTATTGTTGCATCTCTAAGATTTTAGTGCTTATTTATTAAAAATTGGAATAGTAAATAAGCATACACGTAGTTGGCAAAAGGACCCCCACCTTTGGAACGGTTGGCGAAAGCACCCAATGCCTTTTGGACGGTTGGCAAAGGGACCCATATCACTCGAGCTGCACCCTATTAGCTAAACCGCTTTACCTGCAGAGGGTCCGGTTCCTATCGCACCTATGTAAATAAGTTTACTCTCGATTTAAATTTCGATTCAGCGAATTTTGTTTGTTTACCATGTCTCCTTTTGAAACAAACCTCCGCGCCGCTTTCTCACCTCACTGTGACACTGCTATTTGCGAGTTTCGCGAACCTCAGTTCAACGCTTTCTTTATCGATGACGCCAATTCATGGACAACTCGTCCACAAACTCTTTGTTCTTCAATGGCGTTTACTCTATACATGTTAATTGGTAGAAGTGTTCATGAATCGGAAATTAGACGCGTAACACAGTAGAGTGTGTACAAGAACTAAGCGTTTGGTCATTGTCATTGCTATCTACATTGCCTTTGCACTTATTGGAAATCGTTTAGATTATTGACGACCGCAATCCAGAAGGACAACTCAGAGAAATCCATCTAGTCGAAAAGAAACCGTGAGTGATCTCATCGTTAAATAAGATTACAGAAGCGTAAGGGAAGTGTTAGATGCATCTTACCATCTGTGTGTATGACCTGTACTGTTCCGCTATCGATTCCCTTGAACGGAAACAATTAGCATTTCCATCTTACCCTGCCATATGCTGAACTTCCCCAAGTGCTTCTACTCCCTCCAGTGGCATGAAATACCTCTGTGGGGAGTAGAAGCACTTGAGCAACTATTCTAGGCAAGGTAAATTTTTGAAGAGCTTCGTGAAGCAATATAACAATCGGCTATCTTCTATTCTGTAGCGCGTTTTCAGTCGCGACTGTTGTCCGACGCTTGTCGTTGAAACCCATCGAATATGCTGCCCATAGTTCTACTTCCTACTGAGACAGCATACCACGAAGCTGGCGATGTTTGGAATCTCGCCGGAAGGTGGAGGGATGAGAGTATAGATTACGAGCATGAGCGTGTTCACGCGCAATTCCTAATCATCCAGTAAAGGGCGTGAGAAATGGGGCTCCTGTACGAATTTTCCTACAAGGCACCTTATAGCGCCCCACCAAGCGTCTGCGATAATGAGATTGTTGCCTATGTCATTTCTGAAGGTCATTATGGAGAATTGAACGGAAACACGCTCATACTGGTAATCTACATCCATAATATTATCCTTTGGTGGAGAAATCCCTATATCATCAATTTCGTGGTATGCCACCTTTAACAAATGTGATTATGTTCCTGCTCAGTGCAGTTGCGTAGGCGGCTGTGCCCAAAGCGGCGCGGTGGAGCTAGCTGGGATCGGGGTGGGACCACCGTTAGCTTCACTCGGACTACAGTTGCGTGCTAACGAGGGTCCGAACCGCTGCGCCCCTCCGTGCTGCTTTGACCGCAGCCGTTTACCCAACTGCCATAGATGCGATAGTCGGAGCCGGTGCTTTGATCCCCTTCAGTTTTGAACGGTTGGAGAAAGGACCTCTCTCACTTTTAAGCGGTTGGCGAAATTACCCCCTTCACTTTTGGACGGCTGGCGAAAGGACCCTTTTCACTTGAGCTGCACCTCATGAACTAAACCCCTTACCCTGGGGAGGGTCCGGCTCGATCCTATAGCACCTATGCCAACTGCATTGAGCTTGTCGTCCCATCGTATTTATAGGCTGGCTAGGAGACGGTCATCTTGTATTTGTAGTTGACGGAATCATGGGAGTGTAAAGAATTGCCGCTCACGTGGATAATACGGGTACCTTATTCCCTTTGAATTATTCCTATTTCGATCCTGTCCAAAGCTTTGCGATCTCGGATGTCGGATGATGAAGTATATGTAGTATTTCCGTAGTTATATTTGCTTATAGCAAACATTTCTTTGTTTTCTAAATATTTCCCTTATATATTGGCGGAGTTTGTGTTTCATTTCTCATAATTTTCAGAAACGTACAATAACCGCTGAAATTTTGCTGTGAGATTTTCATTATTATTGGTTTCAAGCAAAATAATCCTGTTTTAATGTGAGTTTGAAAATAGAGTGAGAATATAGACACAGTAGCCAACATTTTCCGTCTGGAATGCCTTTGTGGCGCAAATTCCACGCTTATGGTATATGTTTCAGAGTTAGTGAACTTCCGACTACTGATGCTACTAAATCTCCTACGCATTATCGAAATATGTAGTATCTTCATCATCGATCGACAATTATTTCATTTAATTTCTTGTTTGAATCACTAAGATTTACCTATTCTGGTAAATATCATGTATTGGGTAAATTTCCCAAGCCTGCTTTAATATTACTTACGTTTTGTTCCATGTATACCTTATCAGAGACTAGCATGAATTCATACTTAGTGATAGTGATAGATGGAATCTGTCTGATCTACGAATGCTTGCCGTTATTGTCAAAACTTCGCACATAATTCGGTATTAACGACTGATCTTCGTGAAAAAAATAGTACTATTGATTTATTAATGATAAAGTGTGTATATTAAACAGTTCATTTCGAACTCATTCACTCTCAAACCATCATCATGTCATGAAGAAATACTATTACGAGTATTTTCTTTTAAATCCGTTAAAATCTATGAAGCAAAAGTGCGTACGCAACCACTTGTCGCAGCCCTTGTTTTACTTTTGCAGATTTTTGCTGACTTTCTGCATAGGAGACAACAAGATAGGTTGGTAAAAACTCACTCTACACTAGAAAGAAGCGAAGAATTGTTGCAGGGTGAGGTTTTATGTAAACCAGCCCAAGGGTAGATACCTATTTCTTCTATGTAAATTCTTCTTACCTGGTCAAGACACATCTTTATTGGCAGGTTTCAATAAGGCAGGATCACAAAATGAAAGGCAATAGTGAAGAGTAAATAAGCAGTTATGATCGACCTATTTCTGGCAACCGCCTGCAACAGTCTCCACGATAGATCGATCCCTGCATCTATGTCGATACGACAAGCTTGCAACTAACCGATCGATTATAAATCCGTTGTTAGCGCGAGCTGCCAAACAATAAAATCGATTATACTGTATATGTAAATCTACTCCATATAATGCAAAATGTTATCGATGCATTCATCTACTTTGCTCGTACTTCAAAATTTGAAATTTCAACTCCTTGTGTATTGTAGAGACGTGTCAGCACATTTCCGTCAATGCCCCAAGTTGTGTCACCGTCGTAAACGAAGTGATGGGTATAGTCGCGTTTCTCAGGTGTGTAGCCACGTACTGATACCTGCAGAAGAACACTTTTATATCCTTTTAGCAGGCAATTCTTCATTCTTGAGTTATGATGGGGTTAAATGAACAATACGAAGTTCTATTCATTTCAAATTTTACGAACAGCTTTCTGGAGGAAACGCACCTGTACAGTCTCTCTTGGAGCCAAGACGAAAAGAGTGGGGAAGGTAAACGATCGTTCAGAACCTCTTACTATTCTGCTGATACGATAACCGCTAAGGCGGTGCTGCAAATCGGAACCTCAGAGAAAAAAAATTATGTCGAGGTTCAGAGTTCTAAGGAAAACTTACATCACCATGTCCTGCATTCTCTACAATCACATACTTTCCGTATTCGTCACAATCCTTTATGCGAATATCGCCCTATAAATTAGCATTTACTTATTACCTCAGGGAAATTAATGCTTGTTGGAAAAGAACAACGCAACATACCGAATATGTTCGGTGTTTTGTGACCTGAGAGTACGACTCCTGCACTTTTACAAAATCTCGATGTCCCCATCTAAATACAAGTTATTTGAGCATCACTTTATAAGGACTATAAAGAGTATGTTGAAATAAGAAATATGACCTCTTCTCCTCGCATTCAATCATCTTTCTGTAGATTTCCAACTCCAGCAGCGTTACCTCAGACATCGCACCTTGCTCAGCAAGCTGAACGACGTAGTTTTGCGTCGGGAATAAAAAAAAAAAACAGAGAAACTACTTTATCAGGTAAAATGTCACTATACTGAACTTATGCTACCGTAATGAGCCTATCACTTTCTAATTAGTCACCGTGAACGTACCAGACGTTGATACATTGCCAGTGCGTTCTTATACTCGTCATCACGACGTCGTTTCTCACCCTCATAGCGATCCTCATCGTTCTTTATCTGCAGAGTAGTTGGATATTATTGTATATTTGAAGAAATTATTAAGTTTAGAAGTGAGAGACAAAAAAAAAAAACAGCAGCTTCAAAGAATCCGAGAGAAACAAACCGAATTCTGCAGTTGTTTGTATTCGTTCTCAAGCATATGATTTCTATCCTCCAGAGGACGGAATTTCTGCTTAAGATCACCGATCATGTTCTCCATCTTTGTGATTTGATCCCTGCGGTATTTTGTCTCATCGGAACTCTTTGCCTCAGCCATTCTACGCAATTCGTCCGCCTTGGGAGAAAAAAGAACTTTCTTTTGTTGCTATACTTCCATAGAACTACATGAGAAAGTGGAGGAATACCTTCTTGTGGTAGTAAGTAGTGACAGTGGAGCGAATAAGTTTGTGCGATGCTTCATATTCAAGTTTGATATCTCTGAAGATATTTTTTTTGGGTAAAAAATGAACATTTGACGTTCTGTGGCTATGCGGACGTACTTGATGGCAAGGGCAATATCATTTTCAAAGAACTTTCGAGCGTCAAATGATGATTCAGCTAGGAGATTGTTGATCTCGAATACTTCACGCTCTTGTACCCTGAAAGCAATAGGACTGGATTTGCCCACAGCTCAGTGCACTCGTAAATTGACGAACAGTGTGAGGAAATAGAGACGATTACAAAGTTTGCAACGAAATATCCATACTTCAATAGGAATTCCTTCTCGGCCAAGAGTCGCTCTTCCCTCGCTTGATACTCAGCTAACTCAAGACGGATACGATCGATTTCCTGAATTGGTTTGAAAATAAGGGAAAAGTTAAAGGTAAAGGACAAAAAGCATGACGTTGATCAATCCCTATGGGAACCCCTATACGTGTTCGACTTTTATAAACTTCAAAAGGTAAGAATATGCTAGCTCGAAATTGTTACTGTTTTCAAGTTATTTCAAGCGTTAAAAACACATACATCCCAGATCCTCTCGTAGTCAGTGTAAAGACCAGCATTTTGTGCAGTCAACTGAGCACGTTCGTCGGCCAGCCGGCCATTCCTGTAAGTGCATCGTTGAGATTTGTAAGTAGGATACTGTTTGCAAATGTCCAAAACAGCCTTTTATTTGTAGATAACTTTCTTATCTGACTTACTCGCGCATCTGAAGTTCAAGGTCAGCTTCAGCTTTAGAGATTTGTGAACGTAGTTCGGCACATCTTGCACGATCTCCTTGTTCAGCAACTCGAATGCCTTCTATTCTGTAAAGAAATCACGTGGTCTATATAGCTGAAGTATCGAAATTCTTTCAGTAATATTTGCCTAAAAGTATCACTGGAATCTCAACAATCAAACACAACAAGAAGCTCCAAACGAACAAACAGTAAACAACAAATCAATAAACTACTAAATCAAACGATTTATCGTGGAGAACATAATTCAGCAGAAGTGTTCTTGACGTCCTATATGTGTTCTATGCACTCAGACGCTAGTTTCCGTGAAAAAAGGGAAATGGTTCAGATTTGTAGGTCTAGATTATAGTCGGATCTAAACGATCCGAAGCTTGGGGCAGTTGCATAAGCGCCTGTGATCGAAGCGGTGCGATAGAGACGGGACCCTCGACTGTCTTATCGTGCCAGTTCGAGTCCGAGTGAAGCTATCCGTGAATCCCAAACCGCAAGCTCCATCGCAACGCTTTGACCGCTTTGAGCACGGTCGCTTACGCAACTTCATCAATCTTCACATCGTTTTGACTGTATCGACTGTAACAGAGGAATCATAAGGCGTCGCAGAAAAGGTGGGTCAAGGGTGGACGAGATCATCAGGATCGATGGATCCTATGGGTGCCCGCGTCAGATCATTCGAGAATTTCCATCACGATTCCCTTTACACGGTTGTGCTACTTCATTTTTTGAAGTCTATATGAATTTTTTTTCCTCGTACCACAATAAGCCCGTTCCTTTTGTTTTACTAATACTAATAGTGAGGCCGTAGAAATATGCTACTGTCCTTTAATCCTGTATGCTTCTAGTATCCTTTAATCCATCATACTTTTTCCATTGTCTTAGAATTCGCTTGCAAATCAGCTTACGTCTCACCATTTCAAAAAGTGTTGTATCTCATTCTTTATCGCATGATTCACTGTAATAAATGCTTCGGTGTCCTTATTTCGGACAAATGTCCTATCGCCTCTCTCGTATCATTTACTGTTAACGAAACCATTCACTGTTAATTTCCTTCTTTTATTTCACTAGTGGTATGGCGCTAGATGTTCGTGCATTTATTCACCATTAGTTGTAGTTAACTGAGAGCTTAGTTGGAAAAATTGCACCACAGATATAGTCTGATCAAAACGTTCACCCATCATATTATCTCTTCGTGTAAATAATCCCAACATCATCATTTTCGTGGTGCGTTGCCTTTAACAAATGTGGTTATGTCCCTCCTCGGTGCAGTTACGTAAGCGACCGCCCTCGAAGCGGTGCGGTGGAGGCAGCGGTTAGAATCGAGGTGGGACCATCGCGAACCGCAGGAATGGGTGGTGCTAGCAGAGGTATCACCTTGATTCTAACCACTTCACTCCACCGCACCGCTTCGAGCTGTGCGTCCGCTACGCTGCGTAGCGGTTAGAATCGCTGTGCTTCATGTCGTTCTGACCTCACTACAGAACCGGCTAAAACACAACGGTGAAGGCAGCTTTCAGAGACATTTTGAGGTTGAGATCTCTCCATTAGCACAGTGGGGTCAAAACATCAGTTCCACCCATCACTGTAATCCGGTGAAACTAGTGACGGTCCCACCTCAATACCAACCGCTCCACTTCGAGCGCAGTCACTTACGCAATTGCACCGAGCTTGAGGTTGTTTTGACCCAACTATAGGTAATGATCGGATTCGTTTTTCGTGAACATGTCTCATGGAACAATTTACTTTTTTAATCGAGGATGTTAGGACGTCCATTCAGAAGCATCAATCCGCTATATCTCCCGAAACGAGACTTCGAGCGAGAAGACTCACGCACTTCTCAAAATTAGCTTCGGCGGGATTGTGTTTAGGCAATGTAAAGCAAATCCATTACTAAACTATTGCACTCGTGGCATTAATTTTCTGGAAAATCTCCATGGACCCCTACTTTAAAGCTGTCTTGTGATTCCTTTTTCAATAAAATTCTATTTGTTTTATTTTTTTAAAATAAAGTAATTGCTGAGAAAAAGTGTCTACACCCACGGTACATCACACCAATGGACGTACTGTCAGCGCAGCACATGTTGAACCGAGCGAGCGCGACACGTCTGCCGCAACTCACGAGATTTCTTTGTTTAATACGCAGTCCCTTGCATTATTCCGATAACTGGTCAAGTTTGGCGTCGATTACAGTTGTGTAAAAAGTGGTGAAATATTTAAAGTCTAATATTTGTCTCACTCGTCACAAAATTTCCTCTGCCTAACAAAGAGATTTGAAATAATTCAAGATCATACATATATGGTAACACTTCTTTTAGCATTAGCAGAAAAATGCGCTCACCTGCGATTGAGCAAATCAATGTTGGCATGAATACGCTTGGCCCGGATTGACTGCTCAGCTGAAGTTTTCAATGCAGCCACAGATTCATCTCTGTTGATAAGCAAGGACTTGGAAAATGAAGACTGAAAAAAAAATTAGTAAATTAAAGCACCAATGTCACAGTCAACAAAAAAAACAGGGCTGAGACTTTTGAAAAAGATCGGGAAACACTTGCATCAGCTAGTAGCGTTCGTTTTAGAAGGAAAATCTATGGATTCATGTGGATCTCTTGCCCGAGCACAAGAATTTAAACATGATGTGGAACTCTCTTCACATGCTTTCTTTTTCTGGTAATAGTTTTCTTTAGTCTTTTTTTCTAGTAATATTTCATTTATTGACTATTTAAATTAGCTATGTCTAGGTACAACTCTTTGGAGTAACACACATGTAACAGTTATTTTAAGCAGGCAAGAAGATAAGACCACATACTCTTTTCAATTTCTGTTCTTTTCATTTTTTTCAATTTATTTTCTCTTTTCTCCATTTTACACAAAAACTTGATCGATTGTTTTGTTTCGAAGAAATCTGACGTGGTTTTCAATGAAATGAAAGCATTTGTTATCACAACTGCAACAAGAGAAAAACAAAACACTATAAAAACGCTTTGAAATGTTCCGTAGTAACTGCGGAAAAAGCTTTGCGACTTAATCTCCACTTCAATTGATTGAAGTTTCCAAAGTTTTATTGAATAATTAGAAATTTTGTAGCTCCAGCAACATATTTGGTTGCTACAAAACAGACCCCATTAAAGTGCTCCTGGTTTCTTCAGTGTAGAGATTAAATAGAATTCTTCCATTGTTTGCACTATATTAGAAGTATTCCACGTTTACCAGTAGTATTCCACGATGCAAATAGCGGCACTTATGTTGATACACATGGCCGCAACGCGTCTGCTGTAATTCACGCACGCTCCAGTGCTTTTCTTTTCCTTTACTGTTTTCACCTCTATGAGTTATGATTAACATAAATAAAAAGATTGGGATGTATAGTGCGAATAAAAAGGAAGAGCGTAAATTATATGTGCACTCGTTAATTCTCCCTTTACTACTTTATTTCCTAGAAATACTTAAGGAATGCGACGCTATCTAATCTACTTAATGGAGAAAATGATATACTGGAATCTCAGGAAGAAAAAAAAAAGAATGACAGCAGCCGTATACAAGTGACGTACTGGATTTTCTACTGATACATACATACATTCTTATTCGGACCTTTGACAAAATAAAAGTTGATTCGAAAAAATGCTTTAAACAACCTAGAATTTTGGTAATGCAGTCCCCTCACTATCTTTAAGGGTTAGGCTTAGTTATGTTTGCGCTTTTTTTCTATATTTTTATGCGATAGAAGAGATGTGAACAGAATTAATCAGAACCTAGTATTTTTTTGTTGTTGTAGTAAGCAAGTGCTTTTCACTTTTCACTACTTTGTTGCTATGCAGTGAATCATCGATCGGTCATGTAAAAATGTTTTGCTTCAGTTCTCCTGTTTGATAGGTTTTTTTTTAAAACTTCCTTTTTTATAATGCTCAAAATCAGAACAATTTATCGGTCAATTGGGACCTCTTCTGGGAATTTTTTGTCATTTTCAATATTAATCTCAACATCTCAAGTCAATAATTTACTACACCGTGAAAAAGCTGGAAAAAATTCGCACTATTCCATAACTTGCGAAAACTATGAAGTTAGATCTGTGTTTCCTTTCCTTACCTTTTTTAATTTCTCTTCTTTTCTCTTTTCTCTCACTTCTAATAACCTATTTTGCAACGAGGACTGCCAATCAAAAAAACGCTCATAAGCCAAGCTCCTGAATCAATTCTGTAATTCTGAAACTACATCGCCCGTCTCTGCTCGCTTCACTCGGTGCTGGATGAGACAATGTAACGAAGACTATCACCCAATTTTACAGTAGTTTTTGGAAATCTTTTCCTTAAGGCATACATTTTGAGAGAAAAAAAAACACGTAGAGAATTCTGATACGGCCGTAGTGGTTTTTCGACTCAGTATCAACGCGTAGATAACCTTCTGAAAGACATTTTTTGCTTAAGAACGTAACTATTGCTAAAGCACATTGCAAATCTGCTACTCTAAGAATAAACTGAGCAGTAAGTAGGAAGAAAACTCATTGCTGTAGTCGCCTTGAACTCGGTACAGTCGCGTAAGTTACTGCGCCCGACGAGACGCGATGGAGCGAGCGGTTGCGATCGAGCTGGGACCATCGCTAGGTTTACTCAGCGTCGAGCATAGAGGAGAGCTAGCTAGGGTCCCATCTCAAACCCAACCGCTCGCCCCACTGCACCGCTTTTAGGGCAGCCGCTTACGTGACTATACCGACCTGCAAATCATTTTCACCCTACTGTACTCAAGGATCCGCCTATTTTTGAACACCAGCAAAAAATGCTTTGCTTTCGCACGACAGTCTTTTTACTAACGAGGTGGAGTAGAAAAGTCGACTAGGCATGCAAGTCGAACTTTTTGCTATCTACCCTATTCGACCGGGGCAGCACAAGCGAATTTTAAATGAGACTTCTGGATGGGTGCTGTCAATTTAGTAATTAATACTCACCTTATAATCGGTATTCTGTTGACCCCAGGATTCATGCAGATTACGAAGTTCGCTGACAAGTACTGCATTGTCACGTTCGAGACCCTTCACCAGAGAAATGTACCGTTCAAGGCGAACGTTTAAATCCTGAAATATAAGTTAGACATATTTCCGATGCTCCTTGATAACTATCAACACGGTGCCTAAGGGACTAGTCAACAAACATTGAGGGGCAACAGTGACCTTCTATGGAAAATGTAAAGATGATAAATGACATTGCAAATGCTTTGAAACAACTAATATAACTCCTTATAGGTCCTTCTTCTTTTCCTTCTTCGTTCACTTCTGACCTGAAACTGGTGTGTTGGTCCGCCGGTCCCGAGCAGAACCACGATGGGTCCTGAAGAGCAGGAGCCGCTTTCTATTTCACCCAAAAATTCCTCGCTCTTATTGAATAACTTTCCGATGGGACTACGAAAGTTTAGGGCCGGAAAGAATGGCCCCTGCGGATCGCTAGGGTTGATCCTGGGACTTGAGCATGGAGTTCCCTCTTCCAGCGATAGTTTGCAGCCGACTTCGATCAATCGGAAAATCTCGTGACTATCTGCAGATGGACAGAATCATAGCGCAATGAATTCGAAAGCAATAAATGTTTCGATAGGGAATTGATAGACAGCGGGAACAGCAATGTGCAAAAGGGCAATGTCATAAAAAAATACGTAGAAGAAGCTACTTACTATCAATAACATAAATAGTATAGATATGTCACATTTAACATATGTTGCATATTTCATCTCATTCTCCACGAGAGATTCGGACCTAAAATTACGTCCAAGCATTTCGAACCAAACATTTTCAGTCCCTAAAATCCCTACACCGCCCTCAAAGAGATACGAAGTGACTGTTGGAGATGGATTTTTCCACCTATTTCGAAAATTTTGCGTACAAACAATAGCAATGGTTGTGGCTGTTAACGAAACGGAAACTATGGAGCAAATTTTATTAGATTTCATCAAATTTCTTCACTCTTCACTAAGTAAAGAGTACTGCGATTCCATGGGAATTTCAAGTGAAAAGACGAAGTCAAGTGTAACAGGAAACAAGAAGGGAACATCTAAGCTCCAACTAGTCCAATCTCGATTTTTCGAATGCGTGAATCTCGAGTTTTCGAATCTGAGAAAATATTAGCATCATGCATTGGAATGAAGACAAGCTTTTCTGGGAATTCTATGGATTTAAAAACGCACAGCGATATTATGGAGGTGTGTAGATGAGATAAATCGAAAATGATTTATTTATTCCCGATTGGAATGAATGGAATTATGAAACGGGGATCGTATTGTGGTTGACTATCAAACGGCGTTGTTTGCCAACTTTGATGTCAACATTCCTTTTATCACCATCTCCACTCATTCCTAAGCTATGGAAAACAGAAACGAACAAATTGTGGTTCGTAAAAAAATAGCTCAGCAAATAATACAACATATAATATATAGACAGCCTCATCATATCGCAATAAATTGAAGTATTGTGTCAATATTCATTAAATACTACAGTAGTTTGGGTCAAGATGTCTTTAGAGGAAAGAGGTCAAAGGAAAATGCAAATTAATCCAGAATTACCTGGAAGTCGGCTTTCTCATGCGGGTAGAACGCATTTGCGTCGCCAAATCGGCTGCGACCGGAAGGGAAATCAGCTGCTGGAAGGATTGGGAAGTTGCTACCACGGAAAAACAAACAAACAAAAGGTAGTCAGGAGATAAATTTTTCTTAATAGTTGTTGAAAAAAGTAAAATTAGTTCAATCTCACCAACAATACGAAAAGAAAAGTGTTTTAAGGAAGAAAGATGTGCTTACGATTCATCATTCACACAGGCGTTGCCTTCCACACTAAAATGTGTTATCAGTTAGCATTGCTTTATCTAGGAATCTAACCGCATGTTCAATTCATGGAATGGAGCGAATTATTGGAAGTGCTAAGGTTTAGATAAGCTCTCCTTGTACGAAAATAAAGTAACTCAAGAAAGTAACGTTGAAATAAGGATTAATTCGTGTGTGATGCAGAAAAAGTGAAAAATAAGAAAGTTATTAGGGTTCTAGTATCTCTAATCGCTACGAAAGTGAATAGATCAAATTTCTTTCCCATTCTCATTGAGCCAGTGTGTAATTACAGTGGAAAAATGGAACGAAACTTTTCCAGAAAGACAAATTAGCGGGGAAAAGTTCTTGGTAATCGAATCCACTTAGTGATTCATGAGAACAACGTTTCACTAAAGGCCTGGGAAAAGGTGATCACCGTTCATCTATGGGTTCATACGGAGCTGTTTGTGATAATAAAATGTTAGTATCCTCGTTTATTGGATGAAACGATGAAATCAATGTTCCTTATCGGGTTGTTTCACGGCTCCAAATCGAAAACATTGCGATACATAGCAATGAATGCGATGAATTCGCTTTCCATTCAGAAAGATAAGGCCTAAACGGACGGAAAGCATCGAAATGTTAAATGAAACTGTAAAGTGAAACTTCGGATTATTACAACTAAGGACTTATTTCTAGTCAAAAATGATGGTGTTCGTGTAGAAATTGGAGATAACTCTTTTCAACTTTATTTACTTGATCCTATAGTTTATTTCCATAGTTATATTTTGGTTAAAATGTAGTTGGGGGAGGGGACACTTAGTGGTGCCCGTTTTTCTTTAAGTAAATAATTAAATCAATCGGGGCCCTAAGATCTAAGCATTAGTCTTAGAGGACTTATGATATGTATGGTAAAGTCACTAAGAAAAAAACAATAAGATAGAGCTTCCTGAACTAAGGGCGCAACTGAGCGCCCCCTCCCCTCTCACTCAAGTACCTTTTCCCCTGTATTTTATATGAAGAGAATTTCTGCAGAACATTCTCAACGCACTCTACAGGACAGATATCGAAAATACCTGTTCTTACCTCTATTATATGATCATCCATGGACTTGCTTATGTTTGTTGTCAGTGATCTGCAACTATCCGGGATATCTAAATTGGTAGTTTTTGATTGAAGGAGGAATATAGTCCAGTCAAAACGGCATAAAGCTAGCAGCTAGCAGTTACGTAAGCAGTTGCGCTCGATGCGGTGCGGTGGAGCGTAGCGGTTAGGGTCGTGGTGGGACTTTTGCTGGCACCACTCATCGTTGATGTTCACAATGGTCCCACTTCGAACCCAACCGCTACGCACCACCGCATCGCGTGGGCACAGCCGCTTACGTAACTATACTTAGCTTCTTGTCGTTTCGACTATACCACGAAATCTACGAAAAATAGAGAACTAGACGTGTAAATCGCGAATGAGAGCCACCGATGGGGACCATCGGTTGTCCACTCGCTCGCAGACGCGGCGTGGGTGCGCATTCTCACGTACGTGGCGCGTCGTTAGGTGCCTCGTAGCGCATATTCAATCGCGAACACTGTTTTCTATCCTTTTCCCAGGACAATTAGGGAGAATTGAGCGAGTTTGCTGCAAATCTTCCTTGTTGCATTGTGCTTATCATTATGTCATCGATTTGTTCCTCTTGTCAATTACGATTCAATCCGAGTGCTTTTTTTACGCCAATTCGGGTTACAATCCCATACGTCCAAGAATCCAGCTGTTCAGAACACTATGAGATCGCAACAGTCAAAGATTTGAATATTCTGGAAGAAAATTTGAATAGCGCTTGGGTGTTTGGATTTCAGAATGGCTCAGAGAAGAAAAACCATGGGAAGATCATGGAGAACGGGCAGTTTAGGCAAGCATCCTCGCCGAAAGGTTCGGCTATGGCTGCACGATCGATGGCTCAAAACCATGGTTGACTCCAACCAAACTTCCATTCCTTCCGGAGTCGATGAATTGGCGCCAGACCCATCTGGGAGGATAAAAACACTGACGATACAATAACTAGCTCGGACAATTCGCTGTACCGAGGTTCATGAACCTCAAGCGATTCTGAATTGAAGTCGAACGCAGAGCCGCATACGCTTAGAGAACTAATCCATGCGGTACACTTTATCCTTTATCATGGGGAATTTCTAATTCAATGTAAATTACGATGCCTATAAGAAGGAAATCCTAGTAAAAACCTATGGTACGAATAGCGCTTTGGATTGTGGGTTTTGGAAAAAAAAGATATGCTTTGGAGTCGAGTGTAGTGCAAATTAGATCCTACAAGATCTTCTTTTATGTTTCTTTGTCATCACCGATTTGGACTTCGAACTACCATAGTCTCTATCAAAAAACGCCTTATCAATAGATAGATTAAGAGATCTTAGATCCTTATAGATCAAAGCGGTGCCGCCTATTAAATGAACTGGAAATGCAATAAACAATGAAAACGATAAAATTCGTGTCCCACAAGCCAAGAGGTTTGAATTTTCCCAACCAAATTCTTGTCATTTCTCAGAACTTTTCCGCATTTCCTACGATCAGTGTTTTTCTTCAGCGAGCGGGGGCGTCAACGTCGTGTTATCAGGACAAAACAAGCACGGTCAGGGAGGAAGAAAAAACGGTGTTCGTTTTTTTTTTGCCCTCATAACTTTTTTCTTTTAAAAACTCAAATGTCTGGGTACTTTTGAATTATACCAGTGCAACTACATATTTATTATGATAACTGGAGGACGCACATTTCCAACTGAGTTCTTTTTTCGAAATTTTAGCCTAAATAGTTAAAATATTTTGATGTTAGTTTGGAATTTGTTTTCGTCATATTTGAAATTAAATTTTTCTCATTATCATTAAAAACAGCGATTGCTATAGAGCACATACGGGAGAAAATAAGCATCTGCAGCGTAGAGAATTTGTAGGAAAAATCGATTCGTTTGGAAAAATTTGACCAGAAGATTAAAATCGAAAACCACTGAGGTCTCAATCGATAACGAAGTAAGAGTGCTGTTCTATTACGGGAAGGGTGGAAATGATCCAAGAAGATCCTGCCCTAAAGAACATCTTTTCTCAGAACTTATGAGAAAATTATCACCAAGAAGAATTTGCATCATTCAAAAGAAATACCTGGACCCTAGTGCCAAGGAGTTCACCGGCGAGTGATGGCGAATAGAATAATGAGAATTAAAAAAGGTCCCATCAATGTTTGATCTTCAATCAATCAATTTTCTGACACTGGAGCGACCAAAAAGATTAACTGGGGTTAGATTTGAATAAATCTGAAATTTTTAATTGTTGGAAAGTTTAACTGTTTAAAAAAAATCTACGTTGATCTAGATCTACGTGATCTAACATCGGAGTCGAGAAATTAGTTTCTCATCACAAAGTATTGGTCATTTATTCGCTAAGATTTTAAGCTCAGGTCTTTGTTGCTCTTGATATCGACTTCATTGTGATCTAATCAATCAGTCAACAATCATCCAACAATTTGGTGCCTCGTCATTTCTACTCCTCAGCGCATCTTGTTCCCCGCATTTTTCTCTTTCTCGAAGAATATATGGGTATTGAATGAAGTAAGAATGAAATTTTTTTTTTTTTGAATTCCTCACACGACTCTCTTTTTCACCTCTAATCCCTTATTTTCCTGTCATATATATCCAATGAGTTCCCTTTCGTATGGAAGCAAATGTGTGAATTTATTTCAGTTGTGCTTCTAGGGCTTCTAGGATGTCATGAAAATAATCGTTATTGTACGGAACGCAAAATATCACCTAAAAAGCCGCTTGCGGATCAAATTCATCAATAACCGCAGCTCAGCCATTTATCGATCAAATCACGAAAACTCGCTCTACCACAGGAAATATCTTCGAAGAAACGAAAAAAGAGGTTAGTTGTAGCATTTACATTGAACATTTTATCAATTTATTGTATTTGCCAATTCATTGCTTTTATTTATTATTCGTCTTTTTTTTATTTTTTGTCAATTCACCAGCGACGCTTGGTTATGGTAATAATGGTAATTTACCTATATTTATACAGTTACAACTTTTGGTTACTTTATTTTGTTTGTGTGGTTTAATTTTTTCAAGTGGTATAATAAGTAAGGATTTAATTTTAGAATTATTTTTTTTTAATAATTATGCAGTGATTTTTAGTTTTATGTTTTTTGATTGTTTTTTTTAACACTTGGTGAAATTGCAACTGTATTGATTACGATTGAATGTTACATCCAAGCTATATATGCTCTCTGCTCTCTTTAGCTAGCTTCTTATTTTCATCTGAAACAACAAACAAGTTCTTACTGATAAAAGCGACTGAAAAATGAGATAAGAGTGGTTGTCCACTTTTCGCACCATAGGAATGCGGTATGTATTGGACGTACAAATAAGTTTTGAGGGTTTTTTCTTGTAACTTTGAAGCTTTCTTCGGGAAAGCTTGTGCAATGTATTTTATTCAAACTATTGTCCATCGTTAGCTACGACTTTTCTTCATCTTTCAGGCAACATACGGATCCCGGGTTGAAAAATTCCTCGTCCCAAGAATCGACATAATTTTTGGCTCCTTCTTAGAAATTGAAGTGCTGCTCGCCCAGATTATTGGTCATCGACCAGAACGAATGATAGTCGGAAGGACCTATGTCTGATGAATACAGCGGATGTGGTAGGACATCCTATTGGAGCGCCTCCAATGTTTCCCTGACGATTTTTGCAACATGTGGCCGATCGTTGTCGTGCTGAAAGATCACTTTGTCATGTCTTTTGACATATTGGGAGCGTATGAGCTTTAGTCTTCCGCAGAGGACCACTTTAGCAAAATGAGATTTACTGATTTTTAGAGAGAAATAATGACGTCTTCACATGAATATAGTTAAAAGATGCGATTTAGTGCTACTTACGCCATCTTTTGTAAATCCCTCAAAACTTATTTGTACCCTCAGCAGTTGGAATACTGGAAGCCTCTTCAAAACACCTTTTTTGAGCTCCGACCGACTACCAGTTGAATTAGGAGGCAACAGCTGAAGACAGATAGCTGTCAGAAAGAACGAAAAATTGAAAAAGAAAAGTATTTGCGTTATCCAGCGTAGATTAATACTCTTATTTATACAAATATGTGAATAAAATACTGAAAACTTCTAGAATTATTTTTAAGGTAAACAAATGCAAGGAGAAAACATGGTCATAATGTAAGAGGGTTTCAAAGGGATTTTCATTTTAAACTGGTTTTTATAGCTGGACACGTAACGTTATCAGTGCCTGTATGATTTGTATTAACAAATTAATCTTGTTGTAAACGTTCATCGTTAACTTTATATCATACTTTCTGTGCTTTTGCTTAAGGGAGATGTCTTCGGTGGAAAATTGAGTCGGTAGTGCGCGTAGGGAAAGAAGTAGATAGCCCGACCGGTCTACTTCACTAAAGAGATCAAAGCCGCTTAGTTACGAGGCTACGTGGCGCTTCTCCATTTTGCGGAGAGGGGTTTCAAAGGTGGACTCAGGAGACGGATTTTCTGTTTCTGCTGTTCTTAGATTGACTTAACATACCCTTGTATATCGCACTTTGATTTTCGCAAAAAGCCATTAAGTGACTGATAAGTGCGAGGAAGACGTATTGGAGTCGTCTCCGACAAATCGGCTCCATTTGTCCACTCTTGGAGGACGCGACGCTCTCCTGCAAAACCCGTAGGAGTAGAGTCCTGCAACCCTCTCCTCCCATGGGTTTTAAAATCATAAGCGAAATAGTAATAAGAAACACTCTTCTGACTACGGAGGAAAGTTTGATGCGCTAGGGAGATCTGGGTTGCGGGAGTCATCTAGGCCGCCGAAACGAAAAACGACTAAGACAATGATCTGTAGGTAAAGCGCACGCAAGCTTGCATCGGAAGCGGTTATTGAAGACCTAATTACCATCTCTTGAGAAGATGTGGATCAACTCCGGCCTTGATTATCTTCACGTTACCTGTCAAAGTCCGAGGTTCCTAAGCAGTAGAAGACCAGCAAGTCCATGTTTTACAAGAAGGAGATACACATGATATCGGTAACTATCGCCTAATCTCCCTACTATCTAATCTATCATCTATAAGCTCTTTACAAGAGTGATCCTCATCATGGTTGAAAAGCAGTTGATGAAGGTTTACTATTCTTTATTATTATTATTTATTTATTCCAGCAAATGGAGTTTCAAAAAGAATTCAGCAAGACTATACACATTCACACTGTTTCGAAGTTTGTTGAGGTGTCGCGAGAGTACAAGATGCCACGCCATGTTTCACCTTCGTCACGAAATTGATGTTGCGTTTTCTGTGGGACAATATAGAGTTCAAGTTGTAGATTACGATGAGCGCGGCCACGCTCAATCCTCTCGAAACGTCCTGAAAAAAGGCGTGAGAACCTCTTTAATCCCTAAAAAGGATGTTAGGACGCACCACCCGTTTTACGTGCCCCAATTCCCTCAGTCCATCGTTCGGTTTACTTGAATAGACTGCTGGGGAGAACTTACGATTTTCGACCGCTTGCTCGTGGACGCAGCGCATGTGCAACGGTGGCCTGTTCCAATGTTCCTAAGAAAAGGCAGTTTCTCAGTACGATTGGAGGCGACCACGCTCAGAATGGAAATCTACCACCCGATTTTTCGCATTTTGTTCTACATCCTCAAGTTTGTGAAATGCTGTCTCTAATGAAGGCTTACGACTCAGTTAAGACGAAGACGGTCATGGAAGCTATAAAGGTAATTCGAGAGTTTTACGGTTACTTCATGTCTGGGATTTCGTCATTCTACAGGAACGGCGTGAAAAGAGAGGTCCAAGAAGGTGATACAGCCTCACTTAAAATATTCAGGGCCACTCTTGAGAGCGAAGTGCTAAATCGTCGACATGGGAGTGAAAGTTGGTTGTTGGCAGCTGCGTCATCTGCGCTTTGCTGATGAAATCTATAACATCAAGCATCAATCAAACACGAATGCTAGTCGATTTCGACGAAATATTGTACGTGGAAGTCTTTAGCCTGAATTTGCCAAGAAAGATGTTCACGGAGTTTATAACAGCAGCAAGGATGCAGTGAAGAAAACCAGGAACACTCGGATCAGCACTCCATCCTCAACACTAGCGTTTTCTGCTCTGGAATATGCTTTAGAAACCTAAGTACTCGGCAAACAGGAAGAGAATGAGGTCAGATCAAAAAGAAGAGCGGCTAATCAAAAAGAGTCATGCTAGGGGAATCTCGCTTTGCACAAGTGAGAGAGGGAATTCGAAGTTCTGTCTTAGATCAGCAGTCGAAAATTAAAGATCTGATGCCAAAGTAAACAAAATAATGTAGGTCGGACACTTGAAGCTTTTCAACGAAAGCTGTTGGAATAGAGCTATGAGCGACTGGGTTTCATGCGATATTGAACGCACTAGAAGAAGACCGCCGATCCTATGGTCAGCTCTCTTAAAGAAGTTCTTAAAGAAAGTGTTCGATGTTGTTCCTGCTCCTCATGGAAGGAAAAGCCACTGGGCAACTCTTGCACGCAATCGGGGCAAATGAAGGACATTACTTTCGCCCTCTCATTACTCTTGACAATTACACCATCTACTGCGGCGATGCTGATGAAAGGAAAGTAGGAGGCCGAGCAATAGCCGTTAGAAACGATTATAACAATCTGTTTTCAGGAGTTTGGATCGACATCATCAAGATGCGCCTTTGCACGATTGCGGGATCGTAGAGGACTCAAGCTTTGGATCATAAGTGCTTATGCACTTACGGAGAACCACAACAAGGAAGCGTTTTATGATGAACTCAATACGTTGATATCCAAGATAGCAGAAGAAGCCATACCAAGAAGCCAGCAGGCGGTAATTGTCGAAATTGATGCGAATGCAAAGATGGGACTTGAACAACAATCTGATGTGCTTGGAAAATGGTTGTAACCCATGGAGGAGACACCGGACAACGGAAATCGTCTTATAGACCTTTGCGAACAAAACAACAACAATCTCATCATTGCATCCACGTTTAAGAGGAATAATCGACGTCGTCAGCTTACGTGGCAAACCCAAAACGCCAGAAGAGCAACGAAAGCGGAAGACGCCGACTCTTAAACTTCAGCTCGATTACGTTCTGACGAAGAACATGTCTTTGTCAGATATCCGAAAATCTAGAGCTGTCTGGTGCGTCGCATTCGACTCCGACCACCGCGCATTTCTTCTCATTTTTATAGTACGGTTCCAGGAAAGGTATCGGAGAGCTTAACATTAATCGAAGGTCGACTTAGCAGGTCTGAAAAACGAGTAATGCAGAAAGAAGTTCCGCGAACGAGTGTCGATCAATATTGGATTACAGACCAGGAATAGAGTGAACGACGCTGACTCTTTCACGAAGTGCATTCAGAACTCTGCAAGGAAAACGGTCTGGGTTTTAACGCCAAGTAAGAAGTTCGCCTTTGCATCTGCGGAGATAATACCCACGTACAATTCTATATGTGTTGCACGCACTACTGGTGAGTTCGGCCAGTAGAAGCGTATTTGAAGAAAATCTGGAGGGAACATTTTAACATTTTGGTGAACCGACAAGCGCCGTTATCCCTAAACATGTATCCTCAAAGGCGGTCAGCGAAGAGTCACCGACGGGTCGCAGGTTCTGGTCTCTATTCAAAAAATCAAGAATGGAAAATCTGGCGGAGACAATGGAATCAGCGCAGAAATGCTGAAATCTCTTCCCCCTTCTGGAATTCGTGAGATAACGAAGATCTTCGCTTCTTTGGTCACGTTATAAGAAGACTGCCTAATCGTCTTGTTCAAGTTGTCCTGAGGATACTTCCATATCCTAATTGGAAAAGGCACCACGTTGTAAAAGAAAATTCAGCCGCTTGTGGAATAGTGACGGATGGGTAGATTCTATGCGAACTCTAGCTGAATGTCGAACGTGGATGCCTAGAAACGAAATGCAAGAAAACTGGGGCCCGAACACCAGCTGATTGTATTAACGGACGATGGACACTCCAGACAAAGATGGGGATTAGGTCAACATTTCAGGCAATAATGCGAGGAACATTAGCCCGTCCCGCCAGATTAAGTCATCAGTACGTCACTTTCAACCTTTGCTCGTTCAATTCGAAGAACAGCGGGATCCAACTTGATTAAGGCGATCAAGTTGAGTTTGCAGCAGGATAGATATAGTCGAGTCGTAACGACCATGAATCAAAACGCTCCTGGTTGGTCGGTTGCTTGGCTGTATGCTGTAAAAGGGAGTGGGGTTAGCGGGTGGGATTGAAGCTGAACCATCGCTACATTCACTTCGGCGACATCGATGAGTGGAGATAGCAAGGGGTCCGTTGATCCCGACAGCAAGCTGCACCGCATCACGCAAATGCGCCGAATATACCTTAACGACGGATAATGGACCTAGAAGTTGCGAGTAGAGAGCCTTTCCTGCTGTTCATACTTATCATTATCTGAAAGCTGCTATCAAAAGTCGCATGACTCACCTTTCAGCCGAGGACGACTTTTGCACGTGCGTGTTTTGCCGGCGCTAGTAGAAGTCTGCGGGCAGCCTTATGCGAGAGCAATTCCGCACTTCATCACTTTATTGCCCTAACATGAATCTCTCTGAATGGGTTTATTTGTTTGCTTCACCATTCCAATCGAAATAACCTTGACACTCCTAGTAGGGCTAATGGTGATTTCTTGCAATTAAATTCTGATTTTGATCTAATTTAAATTTCCAAGAATTGCATTCTCCCTCGCACTTTTTGTCATATTCTCACAGGCAGAAGGATCGCTCCTGAAAGGTTGGAATGGGAAAATCGGAGCGCGTCGGGGATCGACGGGTGCGATATCATCGCTTCAGTTCCATGAGTCAAGAACTTTTCTAAGAGAAACAGATGCGTAATGATGTAATGAATGCAACTCTTCTTTGGAGTTTGATAGTGCTGATGTTTTTGAATGTATAAAAAAGAAGCGAGGAGAAGAAAGAAGAAAGCTCTGGTTGAATGATGAGTTTTGAACAAATTGATTCAACTGAAAGTACGCCAATAAATCTATGAGATTATGTGCTGATGTTCATAGCTCTTTCCTCAAAAGCTGCAAGAGAACTACAAGGCGATTCATGATGGCTGCTACAGAAGCAAATAAACACTTTACAACAAACTTTGGATGAAGTGCTTTGTTCTACGCAAGCTCAGCTCTCTGGGAGGATCCTATGACTTAATGGGAACTCCCACTAAAACACGTCACAGAAGGGAGAGTGCATGGTGAAGGAACAGGCGACTGCCCGGAAGCGGTAGAGGGATCCTTTTTTTGTTCGGCGGAAAGGCAAAAAATCACTCTATCAAAATTAATCGGTGAGCAGCGCCAACAGGGTCTCTCCGCAATCCCAAGTGCCGCTACACTCCACCGCGCCGCTTTGAACGCAACTGCACCGAACTTCATGTCGTTTTGAGCCGATCATAGTCTTCAGCTTCCAGATAATATCAAAACTTGGCTTCAGAATCGAACTCATGAACACCTTGGAAGAGCGAATACAAAGAAGGACTCATCCAAATCACTATACCAACTTTTTTCAAACAAAATTTTATGTTATTTTATTTTGTTTCGAATCCTTCTTAACATTTATATTTACTGGCAGTTTTAGTAATGGCAAGATCACGGCATGGACGAGAAGAACGAACAATAACTAAACAGAAATGATCGACGTCATCAGCCAACATTTGTCAGCGGTCTACCGACTATTTTTTTCACTATGATCACTGTGAATGTCGCGGTGAGTTGCCAGCATATTCTACCATAGTTCGTTTACATCTCCGACATTAGTTTAATCTGCAAAATAATAGTGTTGGCGATCCTGTGTGCACACGGAAATCTGGCCAATATCAGTCACAATGTTGTAGATGTATTTAAAACTGGGCGTACATCAAAATTTGAAATCTCGGATCCTTGATTGTTAAAGAGATGTGTCACCACAGTTCCGCCAGTTCCCCAACTATCACCGTCAAACGTTAATTGATGGGAATAATCACATTTCTCCGGATTGTAGCCATGTACTAGCACCTGGAAATCATCTTTTTCCTCAAAATTGCTACTAGTTCTCAATATATACTATATATAGTACTTCTTTCAACAGTTAATTCGTCTAATTTACGGCATAAGGTATTTTTCTGGAAACACACCTGTACAGTCTCTCTTGGAGCCAAAACAAAGAGAGCGGGGAATGTGAATGATCGCTCAGAACCGTTCACTATTCTACTGATACGGTAGCCGCTAAGGCGATACTGGAAATCAGAGCTTTACGGTCAGAAAGAAGGTTGTTTAGTTCCTAAATTCTTGAGTTTTGAGCAAAACTTACCCCAATGTGACCTGCATTCTCTACAATGACGTATTTTCCGTGTTCATCACAATCCTTTATACGAATATCACCCTATAAAGAGATATTTTTCTAAACAAAGCTCAGATAAACAAACCCCGACTGTAAATAAACTTTATCGTACCGAATATGTTCGATGTTTTGTGATCTGGGCAAATGATTCTTTCACCATTTTTACAACTTCTCGATGTCCCCATCTAAGGTTAATGATTTAGAAATTATTTTAGGAAGGATTAAAATTAATAAATCGAGAACGATCAACATTACCTCTTCTCTTCACATTCAATCATCTTTCTGTAGATCTCCAACTCCAACAACGTGACTTCCGCCATCGAACCCTTTTCTACTTGCTGAAGAGAACTTTGTTTTTTTTCACAAAATATCGAGTTGGGCAGGTGTGGTGCAGTCGGTTAGAGGTCCGTTGTAGCCATGTGGTCAAGGGTTCGAAACCGCCCTAGTGCAAGCCAAGCATTTCATCCCTCCAGGAACGATAAATCGGTACCAGAATTGCCTGGGAGGATAAAAAATACTGACTTGATCATCGGTTGATCCCCAGTCAACACAAAACCCCAACGATTACGAATTGCAGTAAAACGCATTGGTGCATCCCAAGTGAATTGATTCGGCAGTGACTTTATCCTTTATCCTAATATGGAATTGAAAGGCTATTTAGGGCTACGTAGAATATCTCCGTAGTCGTATCGTAGGAGCTTTACGTGTGTTGGCACTGTAGTGCGTAAATAAAGGATAAAGGATAAAGTGTCTGTCGTGAATCAGTCCGCTTGGGATGCGCCACCACGTTCACTTCAACTCAGAATCGTTTGAGGTTCACGAATGCCTATACAATGACTCGTCGGGGGTAGCCGATGTGTCAAATAAGTGATTTTATCCTCGTAGATGAGGTTGGCACCAATTTTTCTACCTCGCAGGGATGAAATGCTTGGTTGGCACCAGGGCGGATTCGAACCTCCTATCGATCTTGCAGACATAGCGGAACCTCATACCAAGTGCGCTACCCAGCCCAAAGCCTACTTGACGACGTAGAGTAACTCCTTAATGGTATTTTAGCACTTTCACGTGTTTGTGAACACTGTAGTACGTTAATAAATAATCAATAAACAATAACAAACGTACTAGACGTTGATACATTGCGAGCGCATCTCTGTACTCGACTTCACGACGTCGCTTCTCGGCCTCATAACGTTCCTCATCGCTTACCATCTGCAGAACAAGTGGGAATAACATAAATTTGTTTTTCGTTGATAATTAATCGTCGAGAATTAGAAGAGATAGAGTAATTTTTCCGTTTATTCTCTTCAGAACACAAAAAAAGAAATTATTTTCGAGATGTCCAAAACTTACAGCGCCTTGCAGTTGTCTGTATTCGTTCTCCAGAATACGATTCTTCTCTTCTAGAGGGCCGAATCGTCCTCTCAAATCCTCAACCACGCTTTCCATCTTTCCAATCTGTTCCCTACGGTGTCTTATCTCATCAGAGCTCTTTGATTCAACTAATCGGCGCATTTCATCGATCTTAAACAATCCTAGTTACTTCTAGAATCCGCAAGAATTTTCACCGATGAAAATCAAGGCGGAACCTTCTTATAATAGTAGCTCTGGACATTTGTGCGAATAACCTTGTGCGATGTCTCGTACTCTATCTTGATGTCTCTGGAATGTTTTTTTTTTTTCGATATCATCCAATGCAGTTTTTCTTTTGAATTTCCATTGTTCAACGAAATTTTTTTTTTAAAATTAATTTCCTTTCGGTTTAATGGAAACGTACCTGATGGCAAGGGCAATATCATTTTCAAAGAATTTGCGAGCATCGAACGTTGTTTCAACAAGCAGAGTTTTGATCTCGATTATCTCACGTTCTTGTACCCTGAAAATGACTTGGGATACTGTAGTCATTTACAAATTAAGAGATGAATAAGAAAAGAGGGTAGTCGTTCAGTGAAGCTCCCTAGGAAGCACATACTTTAATAGGAAGTCCTTCTCAGCCAGTAGTCGTTCCTCTCTTCCTCTGCACTCAGCTAACTCAAGACGGATAACATCGAGTTCCTGAAATTGTTCGGAAATACGAAAACTCAAAAATGGGACCTTATTTTCTGTTTTTTTTTCTTTGAACGTCAAAAAATACATACATCATAGATCCTATCAAAGTCACTGTAAAGTCCAGCGTTTTGAGCGGTCAACTGAGCACGTTCTTCCGCCAACTGACCGTTGCTGGAAGTGTCATTTGGAGTATCGTAGGTAGTATAATGGTTGTAAAGGTTCAAAATAACTTTTTCTTACTTGTACGTAACACTTTTGACTTACTTTCTCAAATGAATTTGAAGATCTGCTTCAGCTTTAGAAATTTCTGACTGTAGCTCCGCACATCTTGCACGATCTCCCTCCTGAGCATGTCGAACGCTTTCTATTCTGTAAACTCACACCGAATTATTGATTGATATGTTGTGCGATTCAAATTTTCGTGAAATAATTGTGGTCGGGGATTTGACTTACTCCCGAATTTTTTCTATTTGTGTTTTAATAGTTTGATATACAGAATAAGTATAGCAAGGCCTAGTACGTATGTGGAATTCAATTTTGGATCTTGAAGATAGAGGGAAGACGAGGGAATACGATAGTGACTCCCTGAGAATCAGAATTCAACTAGAATTTAGTTCTTTTAATGCATATTCTCTTTCAATTAACAACAAATAATAACATGTTGGGTTTTTATCTCGGGAATTCTAGGAGATCCTAAATTCCAGTACATCTATATACGTACTCAGCGCGATGACGGGGTCTGGCAGATTAAAGGCGTCACTCTACGAATCTGGAGTGGTACGGATTTCCGGTAGAGTATTCGTATACGTGGTTGTAGATTATGGGGAGGAGGGTGATTCCGTCCTTTTCTTGCTAATTGGCGTAAAAAAAAACGGCTCGGAAGATGCGGAGTGTGCACACGGCTGGCGCGCTCCAGTCGAACTCGTTGTAGAAATAGCGCGCCGGAACGCTCGAAGCCGTATCTTCCGAGCCGTTTTTTACGGCAATTAGTGAGAAATGGACGGAATCACCCTTCTTTACATAATCTACTATCCCGTATACGAATACTCCACCTGAAATCCGTAACACCTCAGATTCGTGGGGTGATTCCTTTAATTTAGGCTTTGCTGGCAAATCGTCGCAAAAACGGTGTCGTTCCATTGCGGGGAAAGGGAGAAAATTTCACCGCACCTCTTAAATCTCCTCAAAAATTCTCAGTAGCGGCAGAAGAAGCTTAACGAACCGCTGGCAGAGAGTGTGTGAGAGAGAAAGTGAGGATTGAGAGATTTAGAGTGCGTGAGAGAGAAGGAGTGAGAGAATGTGTGAAATGCAATTAAAGAGAGTGGAAATGCGAGAGACTGAGGTAGAGATTAAGACCGGAAGAGAGTGGGAGGGAAAATGAGAGAAAAACTTAGAGGATAAGAGAGAAAGTAAAAGAGAGTGAGAAGTAATGAGAATGAGAGGGTGAAGAGTGGAAGAGAGTGGAGAAAGAGCGTGGGAGAGAGAGAGGGTCAGAGGGCAGGAGAAGTGAGAGAAACAGTGGGAGAGTGATATGGAAAAAAATGAGAGGAAAAGTGAGAGAAAAAGGGAGTGAGAGGATGAGAGAGAGTAAGAGTGTAAGGAAGAAGCGAGAAAGAAAGAAAGAAAGAAAGAAAGAAAGAAAGAATGAATGAATGAATGAATGAATGAATGAATGAATGAATGAATGATTGAATGAATGAATGAATGAATGAATGAATGATTGAATGAATGAATGAATGAATGAATGAATGAATGAATGAATGAATGAATGAATGAATGAATGAATGAATGAATGAATGAATGAAGTCCGAGAAACAGTGAATAAAAAGTGATAGAAGGAGAGAAAATGAAGAACAGAGTGAGAGAAAAAAGGGATTGAGAGAATGAGAAGGAGTAAGAGACTGGGACAGAGAGTGAGGGAAAGAGGGAAGGCGTGTGTGTGATGAGGAAGAGTGTGAGAGAGCGTGTGGTAGAGAGAGAGAGAGAAAAGCGAATTAGAAAAGTTTAGAAAAAAAAACTGAAAAGAGAGAAAGAGTGATAGAGAGTCGGAGGAGAGAGAATGAGGAGAGAGTGTAAGAGTTAGTGAGGAAGAGCGAATAGTCAAGATTACACAGTTCTGGGAACATTTTTCTAAAGAACACTAAACTATTTTTCTAAACTATTGTATTTTTTATATTTTGATATTATATTTTCTACTGTATTGTATTTTGATTTTATTGCTACTATATATCTATACTATATATCAGTATTATATTTTGATTTGATTTGATTTTTTTTTAGAAAAAAAGTTCACCTGCGATTAAACAAATCGATATTTGCGTGTATACGTTTTGCTCGGATTGCTTGCTGCGCCGAAGTTCTAACGGTAGAAATGTATTCGTTTCTGCTCACAACTAAGCTGCTACTCAATGTGACCTAAAAGAAATCGATATAATTCAAAGCGTTAATCAATCCATGAATCATTAAACAATCCCATTTCGTAGCTACTAGAATAAAATGACTGGAGAATACTGTAGGGATTTTAAATTAGATAGTTTCACTTGGAAGAACAGGGAGGAAAATGTAGATGTATCCAAGGGGATTTTTGTTTATTTTATTTGTTTTGAAGTGTTTTCGTCCTCCTCTAACTTTTTTATCTTTAAAAATCATGTCTTTGAATCATCACCAAAAAAAAAACTATTTTTGTGGATCAATTTTGACCAAATGTTCCACCGCAAAAATCACTTGAAGCTTCTGAAACACTTATTAATGTACGATTTACAGACGTAGACGCATTATATCGAAAAAAATGTGCATAGTCCTTCCGAGAAATTTTGGTACAAACCGTATTTTCCAGATAAGTGTTTTATGGTAATCAATAAAGTGCGATTTCACTTTTTTTTTCTCATTCTTCTTCTTTCAATCTTTGTCTTCATCAAGTTCGTCGAGTTTGTTAACTCTTCGAAGTCAAGCTACAGAAGTACGATCTTATGTAATTTTCGTTTTTCGTCTCACTATCAACGCGGCGATAACGCAGCGTGTTTGCCTTCTTACGCAAAGTAACTCTACGAGTACGGCCGAGTAAGCTGCACAGATAGTAGGATCGTAAAGGCGTCGTAAAATTCAGCATGAAGTGATACTGGCTGCCTTCAAACATCCATTAAAATTTACTTCCTGCTTATGTTCGCGAATACAGAAGTAGGTTGTGCCTAAGTCATAAAATGTTATCCAAATAACTCTACTCTTTATTAAAATATGCAGTTAATTAGACTTTTTAGCATCGAGACCGTACTTTCCAGGAAAGACAAGTTTACTTCATTTTTTTCGTGCAGAAAAAGTTACAAATGATTAGATGAGAGCTTCAAAATCCATAGTCTAGGCCCAGCACTTATGTCTACGTGTAGAACCGCGACGCCGACACGAGTTGCTACGGAGAGCAGAGGGAGGGAGGGAGTGCGAGTGGAGAGGACGCGCATGGATGCGGTGCGTCGCGTTCATCCGGGTAGACATAAGTCCGTCACCCTGTGTGTACTTACTTACCTTGTATTCAGCATTATGTTGACCCCAAAGATCATGCATTTTACGAAGTTCGCCGACAAGTTGTACATTCTCATGTTCGAGTCCTTTCACCAGAGAAATGTATCGTTCAAGACGAATGTTCAGATCCTGAAATAAAGAACCGATCCGGAAATAGAAATTTACGTAACCGTTTATGAAATGTATGTAGAACTTTTTGCTGTAGGAGAAATTTCTATGATCCGCATGGGTTTCGCGAAGAATTTGCCACTGTATAGTGAATTTATTTGTATGTACATAATTATAAAAATTCCACTTCTTTTGCTGGCTGGTTCTCGAAAATCTAAGAGAATTTCCTCATTAGGTTAGGTACTGGTGTCGAATTTTGAATGATTACAGGGTTAAAAGTCACTGGCGTATCAATCCACTTGGGATGCGCCAACGCGTTTTACTGGAATTCGCAATCGTTGAGGTTTTGGAACGCGTGTTGGCCTATACAATGACTTGCGGGGGCCAGCCGATGATCAAGTCAGTGTTTTTATCCTCCCAGACAGGTCTGGTACCAATTTATCGACCCCGGAGGGATGAAAGGTTTGGTGAACACTAGGGCGGATTCGAACCCTCGACCGTGTGGCTACAACGGACCTCTAACCGACTGCGCCACACCCGCCCCATTACACGGTTATGGTATCTATATTTGACGAAAAAGGTATTTTAAGGATGAGAAGCGATGACTATGATCGCTCAAAAAAGTTTCCTGGATAAATAAATCCACTAAATTGACAGATTAGGATGTTTTCCTATACAATTTCCAGGTAAAAAAAGGGCTGGGATTTTCCTCAACAGAAATCAAAATCGAAAAATAAATCCCGAATGAGGCAGGAACTATGAATAGCAGTGAAGAAGAAGCGAAAAAACGCAGTTATCACTGTGAAACTAAGATTCACTTGAATATTTCGCTTTTTCCACGCACAACCTACGTGGAATTCTGAATGCTGAAACTTCACTGTTTCGGTTTTATACAGTACCCAATTCTGATCTATGCACCATCCAGATCGTCTTCTACACAACGGATATACTTAAAATGATTGTATTTTATAGGTACATAATTTCGTAAGGTCCAGAACAGAAAAAACCCAACTTATGGTCAAAAAACCGGCATGTCACCGGGAAATGAGAGGAAATGTTCATTGGAGGACTTTGTACGAAATCAGTTTTTTTTTTCTTGCACGAGCACTTGAACTCGGAAAATTTGTTATACATCAGGGGTTCGTGGTAATTTTCACAAACTACTACGAAGAATCTTCTCCTTCTCGACTCATACCATATCAATAGGACGCTAAGGATAGATCTAAGGATCTTACATGCGGGAAAACAGATGAGCAGCTTTTTTTTGCGCTTTGATAAAACAAAAGAAACGAGTAGCAGTCATTCAAAGGCATCAGCGAAGGTATGGATTTCCGATGACCCCTGAGTGTGGTATGGATTTCCGATGGCCAAAAAATATGCGGGATCGTAGATTGGAGAAACGGGTGTAACCTCGCTCATTTTTTCTTAGTCGTCGTAAAAAAGGGGTCCAGAAGATGCGGCTTCGAGAGTTTCGGAGCGCTATTTTCTACAGCGAGTTCGATTGGAGCGCGCCAGCCTTGTGCACGCGCCGCATCTTCCGGGCCGTTTTTTTACGGCAGTTAACAAGAAATGAGCGTTAACCCATCCATTTTTGAAGTCTACGACCATGTATAGTCATCAGCGATCGGAAATTCATACCACGCCAGACGTACGATTTTTTTTTAATCAAAGAAGACATTAAAAAAAGAGGTTATGGAGGGCAAAAAGGGTTTATAATCCTTCCGATAATCCAGTAAATAGGAGTGAAAATGTATTTAATTGAAAATAAATATTCTAAGTAATAGTGGAAGCAATAGAGAAGTGAGAGTGAGTTGAACATAAAATTCCACAGTAAGTGGCTAAGTGACTGAAAGAAGATAGAAAATAACGTCAGATGTTTTCTTTATCGGAAAAACCAAGTTGAATTGTATTAAGATTAAAAGAAAACTGAATCTGAATGCATATTAACCTGGAAATTGTCTTTTTCAAGTGGAGTGAACGCATTTGCGCTTCCGAAGCTTCTGCGACTTGACGGAAAATCGGCTGAAAAAAATGGAAACCGGAAATCGGAAAAAAAGTTATAATACGGAATCAAAGAGAAGAGTTCGTTTTACTGGTCATCAATACTTGTGGTATAAAATCAAATTATTTTAAAGATTTTTTTATTTTTTATCATTATTTATTTATTCTATTATTTTTTTGAAGGATACAATAATATAAATTGTTATCTTTGAAGGGGAGAAAAAGAATCTTAGAAATCTGCTTACCGTTCATCATAGGCGTTGAATTCTACACAAATGTGTCTAATCAGTTCACTAGGACTGATATAAGAATCTTTCCACATAGCCGACTGCAGAGAAAGTAATTACAGAAAACCCTGAGTTTAGATAAGATTCGCCTGTTGCGAGCGGGTGAAGAAGACGTTGAAACACAATGTGTGAACTGAACAAAGCGAAGAGGCGGCAGACATCGACCAACACCGTAACATTGTTCGTTTATCAAGCTTAATCGCCGAAAAAATGTTGAGATTAGAATTCTTCGCTTCTTCTGCCGCTTTGTTGGATCAACGATAACACAACGGTCCTTAAGACGAAACGCTACATATAGATGTGATTAAAGTTTCCATTTCTCCAAATAAAACTTATTTTGAAACATTCGCACACACACACACAGATCCTGTCGTCAATATTTTCGAATCCTTTCAACAGTGGATTTTTTTGATTATTTTTTGAAATAATAACTAATATTCTGCTAATGCAGCGACTAAAAATATTTAAATATAAGTAATAGTTCATTGAAATTTAACATTTCAACATGGATAATATTAATATAATGGATAATATTCAGCAAAATTTTAATAATTTATGGAAATTTATTTGAGATGAAAAGAGATGATCTATAGTACCATAAAATTTCTGATTCGTCGAAACAATGAGTTATGATTTAATTTAGCTATGAATGTTTGGTTTTTTTTTCAAATTTATATGAATCTCATTTGGGATTCTTCAAATTTTTATAAATTACGATTTCAGAAACTGTAGAATATGCGAAGAGTAGGGGTATTTTTGAACTGGACAGAGTACGTGCAAAAAAATCGCTGCACCACCTATGTTTGCGTGGGCGACTGCGACGCTTCCACAGTTACTCACGCACTTTCCCGGCACTTGCACTGTCCTTTCAACTGCTCCAGGTTCGCTGCATTTTGCGTTAATCAGGGGAGAAGGAGGAGGGAATTAAGTAGGACCAGAATATTTTCTGTGGAATTTTTAACTTATGTTATGTAGAACAAAATATTTTTAGTAGAATTTTCAACTTAGTTCCAATTTTTATTCGATAATTTTTATTTTTATTTCATTTCTGCTTGAATGTTTTTACCATTTACAAGAGTTTTTTCTTCAGTTATTAAATAGTTATTAAATTATTGGCCAGTTATTAAATATTACACTTTTAAAGACGTAAATCGCAATCTGACTAGAAGATCAGTGCTTTTGCCACTACTTCGACGTCTGGAGTTGGTGCGAAACAAAATCGACTGAATTCACAGAAATTTTACTGAGACATTGATGAATTTTATTGGAATTTATAGAATTAATTCTATAATTTGTATTAAATTTTATATTATTTTATTGGGGCGGGTGTGGCGCAGTTGGTTAGAGGCCCGTTGTAGCCACACGGTCGAGGGTTCGAAACCGCCCTAGTGCAAACCACGGCTTTCATCTCTCCGGGGTCAATAAGTTGGTACCAGACGTGTCTGGGAGGACAAAAACACTGACTTGATCATCGACTGGCCCCCACAAGTCATTGAATGGACCAACACGCGTTCCAAAAACCTCAACGATTACGAATTCCAGTAAAACGCGTTGGCGCATCCCAAGTGGATTGATACGCCAGTGACTTTATCCTTTTTATCCTTTTATTATTTTATTATGTTTATTAATTAGTACATGTTTTTATTGACCACTCTAATTTAATGCAATGATATTAAATATTAAAAAGATCTAGTGTACGATCCGTTTCGTGAATCTACATTTAAATCAAGTGAATATTTTTGAATCCAGTGGAATTGGTGATTCTGTTCAAATATACCTTGTTAACGCGGTGACTATAAATACCTTTAAATAAAAAATATGCATAGTAAGTAATCATAAATAAATAGACTAGATAAATAAATAATAAATAAATACCATGCAGTGTCTTTGCGCTAAAGTTGAAGTTGAAGTATAAAGTTGATCCGAGTAGAAATTATAATTATTATACAAATAAACAATTGTTATATAAATAATAATAAATTATAATTATAAATTATTATACAAATATGAAGTTGATCCGAGTAGAAATTCTCGATGAAACTATGGTTACGACATGGTGAAGTCTAGAGATTTGTGATCGTGAGAGAATCGAAAATTGAATGATCATTCAATGATGACATCATCAGGAAGAGAATCATCAGACATCAATAGATCCTAGGAATGTGATCATGAGTGTCTGGAAGAATGAATCTGTTTATATCATCGAGATCTCGAATGCGAACCATATGGTCTGCATTCGAGACTGAGTCTCGCGATTGATTCTCTGTGTGTCACTCGCTCATTCAACATGACCACTATCGTCTTCTCTGTGCTTCTCGTATCCGTAGCCGTAGCTGTGAGTTGATTCGATGAAATATAATTCTAGTATAGTAACCCATGAATCCCTACCGTAACGCTCCTGAACAAACACCTCCACGCCTATTTCCTAACCATAATCCCTAGCAATTGCTGGGTCTTATCGCGCAATCCAAGGCGCGATAAAGTTCGACACTTTACGACCGCCAGAAAATGCTGATCTTTTACTGGCTGCACTGTTTTCAGGCCTCTCCATCAGAAGTTACCTCAAAAAGCAAATGTGAATACTTCCTACAGAAAATTCCTGGAATGAATCCATTGGTGCTTACCGATCAAAAAGGCAGAAAATGTCGTGGCGTGGTGGAGATCCCACTCTGTAGGGGTTACTGTAAGACATCGGAGGTAAGGGAATCTTTTAGTTCTTGGCGTTTTGTGCGTCAATCTTTGTCTTTTTCATGTGTTAACTGTAAACGGCATTAGTTTTCCGTGTCCGAACTGCCAGGATGCGTTTTTCGGTAAGAGCAAGGCAGAGGGAAGAGAAAATGAGGGTTGAGGGTCAAACAAGGGAAAACTCACATGTTGAACCGAGCATGTCTCGGAAAAGAAAAGAAACGTTGGCTGCAGCTGGAAACAAACCCAAGATTATTTCTTTTATTTCTGGCCTGACGTTTCGGGAAACTGCTTGGAGTTCTTGCCTGGCGTATTTAGAATGATATCGAGGCTTGGCAAGGAGAGCGGGCGAGTTTTATTTAGATATTAGATATTTTCTGGTGTTCTTTATGTCACTAGCTAGCTGAAATTCTGCCTTGATACGCTCTTTTTTAAATTCGTCCCTACATGTCCCTACAGCTGATCCTTATTCTCTCCTAGTGGTGGTTAGCCGATCATGTATACCAAAATTTGTGAGCCCTTCCGTATGAGGTCCCGCCACCCGTTCGCCCAAGGTCCCTGATGGATTTCTCCGTTCAAGGTTAAAGGACTCACTCCACGAATCTGGGGTGGTGCGAGTTTCAGGTGGGTTATGCCTATACTTGGTCGTAGATTATGGAGAAGAGGGTGATTCCCTCCATTTCTTCTTAATTGTCGTAAAAAACGGCCCGGAAGATGCGGCATGTGCACAAAGCTGGCGCGCTCCAATCGAACTCGTTATGGAAAGTAGCGCGCCGGAACGCTCGAAGCCGTATCTTGCGGGACGTTTTTTTTACGGAAATTAGGAAGAAATAGACAGAATCACCCTCCTCCCCATAATCTGCGTCCCCGTATAGGCATAACCCACTTGAAACCCGCTCCAGATTAGTGGGGTGATGCCTTTAAGTTGGTCACCCGAAACCGGGTATCCGTCGTTCTACTGTAGTGTTCTGGATTTGGGAAAACAATCTAGCATGAGGATTTCTTACCTTCTGTAGCAGGAGAATTACCTGCCAACTCGCCACACCTTATGCTGTGAAGGGCCAGCCTTGCTGTATAAAACTTAGGCGAAATTCTAGTGAGATCTGTTTCTTTCTTTTTGTTTTAAGACACACGTGCAGATGCTCACAAATAAATAAATAAATATGCGTAGCTTCAAAATCCTCGGACCATTTTCCGGCCTTTGATAAAGAAACAAGGTTGTTGAAACTTCAAGTCATGAATAAATTATCACCAAAACCTCACTGACACCACAAAAAAATATGAATCCATTTTACAATGACGAGTTTTCAACAAGAGTGGTCATGGGGATTGTAATTACTTCATAATTTTCAATATTTGTGCTGGATGACCAATCAAGAGCTCACTTGAAGGCATCACCCCACGAATCTGGGCCTGGGGCGTGTCTCGGATGGGTTTTGCCTATACGGGGTCGTAGATTATGGAGTAGGGTGATTCCAAATTGCCACAAAAAACGGCCCGGAAGATTCAGCTTCGAGCGTTCCGTGGCGCTATTTTCTACAACGAGTTCGACTGGAGCGCGCCAGCCTTGTGCACGCGCCGTATCTTCCGGGCCATTTTTTACGGCAATTAGGAAAAAGTGGACGGAATCACCCTCCTCTCCATAATCTACGACCCCGTACAGGAACTACCCGCCTGAAGTCCGTACCACCCCAGATTCGTGCGGTGATGCCTTTAATGCCTCAGGATGATCCCTACTTCTCATAGCTCAAATTGAATGGCTTCAAAAACCGCTCACCGCGCGGACAAACAACTCATAATCCATGTTTATTAGAACGAAGGCAGGGCAATAAGCATGTCTTTGGAGAGAGTGGATCATAGCTATGGCTGAAGTGGAGATGTCGAGCTTCGAGGGCTATCCCGTAGCCATGAATTTCGATCCTATTAAGCCGATAGCAAAGCCATGCGAGAGATCCTACGAAAAAAAAGACAAGGGATGAAGTGCACAGCGTTGTTCCACGGCTTTGGCTTCCTCGCCGCATAAAGAGTGGATGAAGTTTCTGGCGTTAATCAATCCGCTTGGGATGCGCTCCCACATCCACATCAATTCAGAATTGTTTGAGGTTCACGAAAGTGTAGCTGGCCGACCTTGTGGGGCTACCCGATGTGTCAGGTCAGTGTTTTTATCCTCCCACACAAGTCTGGTACCGATTTATCAACCTCGGAAGGATGAAAGGCTTGGTGAGCACTAGGGCGGATTCGAACCTTCGATCGATCGTGCAGAAAGCGGAACCTCCAACCGACTGCGGTAGACCCGCCCTTCTCGCTGTATATGCTGACATACAGTGCGAACATTATATCCTACTACAAGAAGTCACTGTCAAAATTCTGAAATAATTCAATAATTTTTTAAAATTTTATTTTTTTAAAATAATTTTTTAGGTTATTGCACCAACTCTTGTAAACATCAGGAAAAATTCTAACAAACAAACTCGCTGGTCAAAAAGATGTGATTTTTGTTCGTCACATTGACTGGCCCAGAAGGAATGGATGAAAGATTAATTCAGACCCTAGTTAAGAAGGTTTCGTGAACGCGTGCGCAGCTACACAATGACTTACGGGGACAAACCAATGTGTCACGCAAGTGTTTTCAGCGTCCCATACAAGCCTCGTACCAATTTATCGAATCCTCGGAGAGATGAAGGGCTTGGTTGGCTTCGGGGCGGTTTCGAACCATCCATCGATCGCGCAGTCATAGCCGATTCTCTTACCAACTTCACTACATCTGCTCTATAAAAGATGCTATAAACTGGGAGAATATTGAACATTCGCCACGTTATCGATTAGAATTGTTCGGAAAATCAATCAAAAGAAGACCTTTCTCTCAAATTACGTAGAAAATGCTTGATTATCGCCTTCTCAGCGCTTCTTAGGGATGAGGCGGCGGATACATCATGGGGAAAGGTGAGCGGTATTTAAAAAGTATACAATTTTGAAAATCGTAACCGTTCTCAGGACCTTCCATTAAAAATCAGTTGTTGATTTTTTTTCGGTTAAATGTTTGTCTGAATTTTGCGCGCGTAATCTTTGCTTTTGTTCTTTTTTTGGTGAGAATATACCTTTATTTCTACGTTTTTTCTACATTTTTACATTTTTTTGTGGTTTTCTAAGCTTTGCTCCTTCATTTCTCATGGAAGAAATCACGGCTCTGCAAAGAACATAGCAAGTGAATTTGAAAAAAAAAGTGAAAATATGAATTTACGAATGGAATCATGAAATTATTTGTACTGTATGTAATGGTTCGTGACTTTTTTCCCGTATAATTTCATATCGAGGACATTTAGAGCGGAACCTATACGTTTCCACATCGAGTCCAGAATAGTTCCGCTTGTGCGCTTATCGTTACTGGTATTCAGGTAAATTTATTCTAAAATGTTTATTAAATGTCAAGCTTACGGTAATTCTTAGCATTCAGATTGTTCCGCTGACCGATTGCGATGATGGAGCTGACGAGGCGATAAAATCTGTTTCCTTGCCAACTGGGAACAGATGCGGTTGCAAGAGTTTCCCCTTTGAGTGAAAAATATATTGATTCTGAGGAAAAAGTACAAAAATTTGTGAATACAGAAATGAATCACCTTATATAACTTTGTTTTTGCACTCAACAATCACTATCTGTATACCCGTCTATGTTTCTCAAGCTGATTTTCAAAATCAGCTGATCTCAGCTGATTTTCTTTGAATAGTTTAAATGGAAGAATTGATGTTCCTGCGCTTGAAAAGAAACGGAAAATCTACGATGAAAATCCACAGTTATGCACCATCTACGCAGATGTTTGTATTTATTTCCGACCGAACTATCCCAAACCGTCGCGTTTATTTCGAAACAAAAAAGAGGAGCGGGAAGGTAGAGGAATTCAGCCAGTATCTTCGGGGGCGTCGCGGTCGCCGGAGTGGACATAAGTACGTGTGGATTGTTTTGGACTTATAAGTCACATAATTAGTGGTTCTATAGAAAAGTTGCTAATGGAACTATAGATAAATAAATAAATAAATATATATATATATATGCAGCGAATTATACTTGTTACTTTTCAAACCTTCTCCGTCGGTATATCGATGGGTTTTTTGCATTCCGCAGGTAATTACAAAATTCCATTTTTTCAAAGTAGAAATAGCATCTTGTGCGAATAACTGTTTTGTTTTGAATATATGGAAGGAGCGTTCTTATGTTGTCTTTAATCTTTTAATGTCTTTATCCAGCAATGTGAATCTTGAGCGAGAGAAATAGTTGATAATCCTAAAAATAAGGTCTTTGAATATTCAGGATCATAAAATAGCCGGAAACATTGGAACGCTCTGGTCGTTCCACAGACTGAGTGAGAATTACCTGAACTTTTTTGAGGCTGACCCTCCATAAAAAGGCTGACTTATCGGGATTACGATAGATTACGCAGCCGTGTATCCCTGAACTTTCGATCTGAGGCCTGACCTGAAGTTGTCTACGCGGCTACGCTGAAGGTGACACGGTAAAGATAGCAGCTGTGATTCACATGGGATCCTCGGTTGCTGCATTATCGAACTGCAGAGGTAAGCTGTGGTCCCAACTCGATCGCGACCGCTAGTGTCGACCGCGCCGCGTACGCAACTGCACCAAACCTCAGGTAGTTCCGACTATATTGTATAGTCGGGTCAAAATGACGTGGAGGACGGTGCACTTGCGTCGGAAGCTGCGCTCAAAGCGGGGGCAGCGGTTAGGATCGAGCGAGGACCCTTACTGGCAACATTTTTCGCTGCATTTGCGATGGTCCCACGTCGATTCCAACCGCTTTCGCCACCGCGCCGCTCCGAACGCAACCGCTTAAGCAACTGCACCCTTCTCCATAACTAAACACTTGCTGTGTCCCAGACAAAAGAAATTCTCCAACGAACGACGACTGGAAAATTCCAAGAAAAGCTCGCTGAGTGCTCCGTACGTCACACGTTTCGGCACGTGCTGTTGACTTTGTAGATACTCTCCCAACATTTCACGAGACGACGCCAGAGAGCTCTGGAGCCCAAAAAGCCAAGAAAATCACGGCGGTATATGAAAAACTGGGCTGTTTTGATATCGATTGGAAAATCCTTCTTCCCAAGCTTTACTCAATCGGTGATTCCTGCATCAAGCAAAAACTTCCTCATCCTAGAATAACTGACTCTCATAATACATAAAGTGCAAGTCGTCGTTTCAAATGTTCCGTTCGCAATCACACCACCGATTCAATGAACGTCAAGCTCGCCGTTGTTTGCCGCTCCCGTGACTGCCATCTCTGGACATCACGAGTCCATTGATTTTACGTATTCAGCTTCCATAGTTATAGTACTGCATTCGTTTGAAAACAGTCAACAACGACTGTGTTCTCGTGTACGTGATGTAGATTCTCATTGTTGACCTGATGACGCTTCGAGTGCTCGCCTGAATCCTTGTTTCTTTGAAAGGGGAGAGTTCTGATCGAAACATTTGTTCAAATTCCCTTGTATGATCGTGGTAGGAGCTAATCCTGGATGAACTTTTTGTTGATCATGAGGGCTGACATGTTATTTGTTCCGTTAATTCTTTATATTTCCTCGAAATCGATAGTAGACCTCCACATATTGCCGGCTCATAGTCGACATCGTGTGCTCAGTTTGCATTTCCAGCAGAGATTCTCTGAATATGACGACTGAATCATCTGTTTGAAATGAAGTACGAGTTTATATGAAGAAACAAGCATGAAGCGAGCGTGGTGAAGGACTCATGAAAATAAGCCGAAACACACAAAGAATTCAGGATTATAGAAAATAATCCAAGTGATGGTATTCCTTCCATATGGGTTTTGCAGTAACTTGGTTCTAAAAAAATCTGAAAACTTTTCGTATTGGGATATGTAATCCAATATGAATGAACAAACGATACAGTCGTTTTGAATACACATCATCTATGAAAAGAATGGTTTCGAAATTATTTGTACACAATCGCATGTAAAAGAAAAAATCTGGTAGCATTTCTTCTAATAAAAATTTGGACTTTGTTATCTGGAAGGTTTTGGTAGCGATCTGTTTTTTGTAATCAAGATTTCGGGCAAAGTTAAAGGAGAGGACCTTGTGCAAAAATGTGAATATTTTCATTTTCGCTGCCAATATTCTGATTTTTTGCCGAAGGCCAAAGTCTTCTCTTTCAAACTTTGCCGGAAATCTTAAGTATAGAGGACGAATCACTGCTGAAATTCTTGACCATGGTAGCAAAAATGGCTGGCCAAACCCGTGTATGTTTAGAAGCACCTATGATCATACATAGGTACAAGTACAGGGTGCGACTTACACTCCTTCATTCTCCTTCTCCAGTTTCACTATTATTCCTTGTTTTTTCAAGGTACCATACCATGCTAATGAAAACGTTGTGATCCTTCCACAAGAATATAGGTTTTTGGGCCATTAGTGTGAGCATATTCACGTTCAAGTCACCTTAACCGTCTTGAATGATGGCGTGGGAAAACCTCTAGCTGCTCGAATTTTCTTAGAAAGCATCTTATATCACCACCTTTGTACACGCACCCACTCCATCAGGAATCTATCCATTGGTTTTACTTAAATGCATCACCCCACGAATTTGAGGTGGTACGGATTTCAGGTGGATTATTCGTATTTGGGATCGTAGATTATGGAGAGGAGGTGATTCCGTCCATTTCTTCCTAATTTCCGTAAAAAACGGCCGGAAGATACAACTTCGGCGCCCTATTTTCTACAGAAAGTTCGATTGGAGCGCGCCAGCCTTGTACACGCGCTGCACCTTCCGAGCCGTTTTTTTACGGCAATTAGGAAGAAATGGACAGGATCATCCACCTCCGTAATCTACTATCCCGTATACGAATACTCCATCTGAAATCCGTATCACCTCAGATTCGTGGAGTGATGCCTTTAAGTAAACGGCTGGGGAAAACTCATTGATTATTGCTTGCTCACTTGCAGAATCGGCTTCCGTATAGTGGTTATGCGTTTTAAAGCGTCTCGTAGGAAAATTCGTGCAAAAATGCTGTTTCCCACGTCATTTTTGAGGACCTATTACGGAAAATTGAGCATGAAAAGATAATCTACACTCCGCCACCCTATCTTTTCGTGGAGGGACTATATCATCGTCATTTTTGTGATATGCTGCCCTTTATGCCTCTCATCACCTTATTATTCCATTAAGGGGAATAATAAGCCGATGAGAGGGATAAAGTCATCCGATATTGGGATAATTTCGATCGAAGTAGGGAATGAATGAAGGCTGCCATTTTTCTGGATTAGACTTCTACTGATACGGTTAAACATGAGGACTGCCTAATGTTTCGTGCACTTTCGAAAAGCGTCGATCTTCAGGCAGGTTTCGAATTCAAAGACCGGGGTCAAAATGATCGCTGATGCGGACGTGTTAGAGAAGAGACAAAAACTGGGAAATATGCGACATTTGATTGGCAGAAGTCGCTTGAGAGAATTTTTACATGAAATGTTGAACACGTTTTCCGTGTAGCATCCATCCATGATCCATTGGTCATTGATTCACATCAGATCCTGACATTTGTTTGATCATCCTCTCTATTCCCTTCTGGCGTCATAAAATTACACATCAATTCTGTCAACTGTTACTCACTAAGTAACGATAATGCATTCTTTCTAGCGACAACGAAGAGGCATAGCTTTTGAGGAGAAATTACGTCAAACTAGAAAATGATTGCGAAGATGATTGCTTAAAAGTACAACTAAAGCAACTAAAGCCGATTTAACCCTAGTTGAATAAAGTTTTCGATGACTTTTCTCGGGTTTCGGGAACTCTCTCAAGCCATTTGCAATTTAATTATGTGTTACTGCTCATCATATTACTCTTATACTTCAGGAGATGAAGAAGAAAGTTTGTAGTTTTAAAAAAAATCGACTTATACACTATAATCCTTGATTAGTAGATCCGGTAATGGATGTAGAGATAGTTTTCACTCATCTTTATGTTCTTAAGCTTAACCTGATTTTCTAAGAGAGAGAAAAACTTCTGATGAACTAGAATTTCTCCCTTGACATTAGCAATTTTGATCAGTTTCTCGATAAGAACTAGATTTTCGCATCTATTTCCATCCGACGGCATATGGTTCCACTGTTGTAAAGCACTAGTTTACATCGTTCGCATGCCATAATTCTTTGCGTATGTTTCAAAAGCGGTTGGGTTCAGCTTGCCTTGTTTGCTTCACATTTTACTTGCTATCGATTCACCCTGTATGAGTAAAATGTTTAGTTTTACATGTTTAAATGTCATCTAATTGTGAGTTGTGCTAGTTTTCCTGTTGAACATCTGCAGATTCATCACTCATATCATATCGCATAGGCGAATCTGCACTCTCTCGACAAAATTCCCATTGCAATTAAATTCTAGATGAGCGACGTAAAAGCAGAAACTCCACTTGTGACGGAAGAACCCGGTAAGGATGGAAAATTGGCCGAAGCGGCTAATGAAACTGCAGAAGAAGACGGGCAACCGAGTCTGAATCCGCTTCCTGCTGGATGGATATCGGCTGGAGCTTCTTGGTTCAACACTGCTAAGGAAAAGGTGGGGAGTAATGGAGATATTTCTTGAAATCTCACTTTAAATTCTGATTAGATGGATTCGTTGAATCCTTTAACCGCATCATCTTTTTCCCATTGTTTGTTTTTGTTTTCAGCTTTACACTCATTTTTTGTTACTTTCTCATTTAAAAATTAAAATAATATAAGATTTTCTTATCTATATCTATCTATCTATTCTTATCTAGCTTATCTATTTTTTTGTATCTAAGGAAAGATATAAAGATCTCTTTTTTGTTTTGAAACTTTCTTAAAATATCGCTTTTCTGCTAGACAAAGAGCACATTCGACCTCATGAAGAAAGACCTAGCCGAATTCGGTGACGCAATGACACAGGAAGTAGCAGATCTTACCAGTGCAGCTAAAGGAGGTTTGCACGTATCCTTAAATTATGATCTTGCTCTTCAATAATTTTTTCCTTGTAGGGATCGATACTGCGACAAGTGTAATAAAAGAACAAGCACAGTACCTAGAGAAGTTAGTTACTCCGGACACCGAACAGAAGCCGCTTGTCGAGGAGACCGTAACAAATCCTACGGAACCAGAAGCTTCAAGTACTCCTGTTTCAAGATCGCAATCAAATGAGGAGTCATTAGCTGCCAAAGTATGCTTTTGGGATTCCGATGTTCCAAACTTCTTTAGTTGCTTCTTAGTTCTCTGTATTTTTCAACTACAAATATTAGACCTTTGGAAGACATAACTTCAAGGTGGAAAAAAGCGCATCAATTGGATTTGGTTGGATGAAGTCGGTTGTGGATACTGTGACTGACACTGTGAAGAGCTTGGCTGTGGAGGAAACTACTAAAGGGGAAGATGACATAACTGAAGCCATACGACCACGTATCTGTCGTAAAACAAATCTATCTCAAGTCAGTTGATTTGTGTTATTTAGTAAACATGAGGATTCTGAAAGTATAGTCTTTTTTGAGTGTAACTTCAAAAGAAACCTTTTGGACTTCTCCGTAATTTTGACCTCAGACCCCCTCTTTGGTGGACATAATGTTAATTGCAACTTAATTTTATATGACTCCCCATGAACACATTTTTAAATTCTGTCTTTGAAAATCTCAGAGCATGTGGTTGCTGAGGTTTTTGTCGAGATCTCAGTAACAGAATTGCTTTGGGTGTTTCATTTAAAACCTTTTAGCTTGTGGATGGTTCTATTTCCTCTATATACATTTGATACAACGCTATTCAGGCCAAACTTATGGAACTCCAGTCATCTGAGTCGACTTTTTGCAATGAACCAGAAAATACGGAAGGATTTGAAAATTGGATAGCGCGATTTGTAATGGAAGAATATGATGCGGAAGTTAATATGCTACTTGCAAATAATCCGAAGCTAAGGGAGATTTATGGAAAAATTGTACGCATACCTCCTTTGCGTTTCACTATTTCTAGTGTTAGTTGATTTTCTATGTCTCCAATTCTTTGCAAATTCCAGGTACCAACTGAACTGGATGCTAAAACGTTTTGGTCTCGTTATTTCTTCGCTGTTCAAATAGCTGAGATGGATGAAGAACTGCATCAGTCCTTTTCTTTAAGAGAACTGACTGTGAAAACTGGCGCAGATGGAAAGAAGACGAAGAAAGGTCAGTACTAGATTTCGTAATTATTTGCTTCCCAACTGCCTATCAGTTTTAGCGATTTCTTCCCTGTCTGCATCGCCCAAACAATGCCCTGGAGAGTCACCTGGGTCCGATGAATCAATTGCCGTAGTTGATCATCAACCAACTAGCCCTGCTGCTTCTGCTGATGATTGGAGTGTATGTAGTGAGAAGAATTATGTTGAGGTAGTTAGGATGTGATTATCTTCGAACAACTTGTTTGTCTTTGTTCATATGCAGCTTTACACACCCAGTCTTTTTGTTGTAGGGCCAATGTTTTTCTTAAGGGTGCACATGATCAGCTGTTACTATAGTCAAGGCAAAATGATCGGAAGCCTGGTGCAGTTGCTCAAGCAGCTACAACTTCTCCAAGCAGCACTTTGTAGTCAGCGGTCAAAAGCAACTTGGCCTTCGGAGATGAGTAGGTAGGGTCCCGTATCGATGGGAACCGCCTACTCATCCTCGAAGGCCAGCCGCGCAGCCGCTTAAGCAAATGCGCCAAACTTCAAATTGTTTTGACCTGATTACAATACGAAATTACATTGTCCACTGTAAGGAAAAGGTCCAACTTTGCACTTTTCATCTTTAAAAAAATTGCGTTTAAGCTTATTTTTTTCAAAATCCTTTTCGTTCTGCGTTCTAACAATTCACAACATTTTTCCAAGGTGTCAAGTGGATCTCTGGTGAGCTGTCGAACATTTTTTCTTTTATTGTACACTGATTTGTATGGTTAAGTTTCTGAATTAGTTTACTTCTATGGCTTCATCTCGTCTTGTTTTCTTTTATGGAGGTATATTGAGTCAAAACGACCTGACTTGCTATTGCCTAGGCGGTTGCTCTCGAAATGTCATACTTTCGCACAACTTTTCACTCCGATTGGAGCTAATGAGGGTCTCACAATCGAGTGCAATCATCTGTGCAATTGTACAACAAGTCATATCCTTTCGACTCGACTGTCGCTTCTCTATTACAGGTGTAGAATACTTTCGCACTGTTTAATTTTTAATTTCTCATAATATGTTGGATCGAAATAGAGGGAGCGTGGTGGAAGTTTTCGACACTTGTTCCTCATAGCAGTGTTGAAGGGTTGACGTGATGTGAATGATACTTATTGTTTTAGTGTATCAACGACTTTGATATTGCAATTAGTTATGGCTGAAGCAGAGTTCTTATGTACGCAGCTTCTTTTTTAAAACGAAGGATTTAATTTCAATATCCGCTTTTTCATCCTCTGCTTCACTGCAGCTAAATTAAATACAGCAGGCGAAGATTTTTATTTCTGATTACCAGTGCTTTCTTCGTAAGGGGTTACAAGTTTTGCACTACTGGAACAATCAGCAATCATTTCTTTATAATGAACATATGCCTCCAAAATTGAGTCCTCAGAATCTCAATTTTCACTCCATTTATGGAACAAACCATGAAATTGATTGTGGCAATTGATGCTCACTTGAACTCGAAGATTTTTTTAGTATTAGAATCGAAACGTAGACTGAATGAGCTGGGTTCGTCAGCACGCTTTTGAAAGCGAGTGGATTGGCGTTTCGTGCTCGTTGGCATGATTAATGGGGTAGTTTGCGGCTTTCTGATTCTGCATTCTTCATTCGCTTCTGATTGTCCTGTAGGTCGTGGGATTGCCCTGAGTAAAAGCACTTTTTACATTGCGTATCTGAAATGGGATACTTCCAAGTCTCCTGAGTTACAGCCATGTAATGGTGCTGAGAATTATTTGCTTTTCTCTAGTTTCCTGCTCGAGCTCTGACATTGGACGGTTAATTTGTTCCCTCTTTAGTTTGCGGTTCTCTTTTTAAATAGTTTCATTCTGCTTGAATTCTCCTTCTGCTCTCCAAACCTCCTAGTTTTAGTTGCTTTGCACCATTTTCATCTTGTTGTTCTTGTCTTGTTTATTTTACAGTAATCTTTCTAGGAGATAAGCTCTACGAATGGCGAAGAAGAACAATCTGGTCCTAAAACGCCTCGTCCTAATGACGATGAAGAAGAGTCCAAGAAGGAGAAAAAAGATGAGAATTGGGTGGATTGGGACGAGTAAAGGCTAAGGAGAAAAATAGTGTATACATTGACTACCGTTTGAGCATCACTTCCCTAGCATTCTAATGTTTTACGTTTTTTTATGTTACAGTTTCATATGATACGATTTGTTTAAAAAGCGCGTAATTTTCTGGCTCTACTTCTCCTGAAAAATTTAGTCGAAACTTCCATTTGGTTCTTTTTCTCGAACTCTTTATTGTTTTGAGCCTTCTTTTTTCTTTTGTAATTATTTGTGATACCGGGAATAGTCATTAATACAGTTCATATTAGTTGTACCTTGAAATGAGCTGTTAATTGTGCATGGGTTCTCCTTTTCTTGTATCCTCTACGTTTTCTTTCGTAAGTCATTGACGTGTACATAGTATGAGAACAATTTAGTTAATGGTTCTTCGCTATAAAATGTATTTTCTGTGAATATGATTCAATAAATTTTTGAAAAATGTTGTTCAACAACCCTGTGTTGTATCATGTTAATACAAGTGCCATATCTGGTTTTGTTTTCAAAATGGTGTACAAGATTAAGCGATAAGAGCAGATTTGGAGCATTAACCGAACAATGTTACATATGATAGTTGTTCCAGAGTACGAAGATAATAGTGTTCCTTGTTTGCTAACAGTTTGTTCAAATTTGTTATCAAAATTTTTATTCAGTTGTGACGATTATGTGGAAGAAGTATGGAAGTCTTATTCTAATTGTTTTCAGGCTCATTTTCTGTCCATCATGAGCGGACCTGGTTTCGTGGGCATTAAATTCTGTCCGGAATGGTAATCCTTTCTATATATGAGATTTCCATACAACCCATTTACAAAAAATGCTGTACATTCAGGCAGTTTTTATTTGTTCGGTCAAATTCAATCGATTCTTTTTTCTTTCTCTTTTTTTGAAGTCCGACTTTACTTATTCGTCGTAAAAAGGAAAAGAAGCTACACGGTACACAACAGCCCTTATGAATGGTTCCACCTCTCTGTAATAGTTTTGAAAATCCAAATAAGTAAGAACGAGATCAGGTGTGGAGTAAGGTCAACACGATTTGAAGCCTGGTGCGATTGAGTAAGCCACTATGTTCGAATTGGCGCGGTGGGACAAGAACTCATCTATGCAGCTCGATTTTAGCTAATCGGTTTCTATTTTGACCGCCACCACGGAGTCGTTTTGCCCTCATTGTATGACCGTTTCTATATCGTTTATCCGGGGATGCACATCCATATTCACCAAGAAACATTTCTTAAATGATTTAATCGTTCCAAATTAGTGCTATCACGCCCGGGATAAAGATGAAAGGGCGCTTCTATGCTTTCTATATCCGTTGTCGTTAGCTTAACTGTATCATCCTAAACCCGGATTTTGAGTAAAAATAAAGTACAGTGATCTACTTCTCCTCATCCTAAGAGGTTTCCCTTCAAATATTGTTATCCTATTTTGCAGTAATAACATGCTCTACCCTCGCGAGGACAAGGAGCATCGGCAACTAATGTACGCATGCCGGAACTGTGACCATAAACAGATTGCTGATAATCCGTGCATCTACGTAAACAAACTCGTTCATGAAGTGGAGTTAGTTCTTTTGTGATTGCTAGTAATAAGCTTCAGCAACACTGCTGTGATTTTGTAGTGAGCTGACACAAATTTGTGCTGACGTTGTTCACGATCCTACGTTACCAAAAACTGAAGACCATCCCTGTCCGAAGTGCGGTGGCAATCAAGCTGTCTTCTTCCAAGCTCAAACAAGGAGAGCTGAGGTATTTATTAGTAATTTCCAAGCTTTCGTTTGGTTGGAAAGGATCTATTTCCGCTCACGTATAACTCCAATTGTATAGTAGAGTCAAAATGAAATGAAACACGGTGCAGTTGCGTAAGCGGTTGCTTTCGAAGCGGTGCGGTGGAGCGTAGCGATTAGGATCGAGAGAGGAGCTTTGCTACCACCGTTGATTGTTGCACTTCGCGATGGTTCCACCTCGATTCCAACCGCTATCTCGACCGCGCCGCCTCGTGCGCAACCGCTTACGCGACTGCACCATGCTTCACGTCGTTTTGACCAGAATATGGCATTCCATTTGCGAGTGAGAAACATATGCTTCAAACAATTTTTAGCTTTGATATATCAGAATTACTAGAGTTCTATTCGTCATAAATATCAATTGATTCATTGTTCGCTTCGCTGTGAATTATGATAGCTTTTAAATCTCGTTTATTTCAGGAAGAAATGAGGCTATACTACGTGTGCATGGATACCACCTGCAGTCATCGATGGACTGAATAAACTCAACCTTACATTGTTTTTTTCTGTTTGTATCTAGTGTTTATTGATTTGTTTGCCTTTATTGGGGCCTTTGTTATTTATTTTGTTGTAAATAAAATGTGCAAAATTTGGCTATGAATTATTGATAGATTATGTTCCACTGAACAACTGTATCTGCTTTCGTACTCTTCGCAGGAAAAATTGTTTCATTTAGTCCAATCACATTTTTCCAAACCCTAATTTTTCATTTAATTTCCAAATGTTTGTTTAGATGTTGCGCCAAAAAGCACTGGTTGAAGTACTTGGCCAAGCAAATACGGCCGAAGTATCGGGTGCTTTGTTGTTCAATCGAGAAGGTTTGTTGGTCTGTTAGTTCTTGTGCTTAGTCCTTTTTGAAAGGGAAATTTGTATAGCCGATACTAATCCGGGTGCTTTTTGTCCTGTCTATCTTAGTTTTCAATCTGAATTTGAATGTTCGGAGTTATATTAGTTATACGCTAGTGGGAATCTGCGGGATTTTTTTTTGGTGGTGGTCGTTAGACCGAAATTTTTTAGTTTGGTGCTGAAGAGTTATAGCTATAAAATGTGTTCAGGGCTTCTTCTCGCTTACAGCGGTTACGGTGATAGTAAAGATCATGCAAATGTATCAGCTGCACTGATCTCCAACATATGGGAATCGTTTGACAAGAAAGGTGACCTTATTTTCTTGAGTTTGTTCTTATATAACTTTATATGACTTATTTTGCCTTGTTTGTGTTGTAACGCTAGTTTTGTAGCTTTTTATTTGGTTTGTTCCTGAAGATTTTCAAATACTTCTCCTTTTCATTCCGTAGGTGGCAGAGAAGACCTGAAGGAAGCCACGATCATATGCGATGATGGTGTCATGGCTGCAACTCGAGTGGCTAATATGCTCTTAGCCCTTAAGGTTTAAGATTTTAAGACTTCATTTTTTACTAGACTATGTTATTAGCATTGCGACAAGCATTCATCCGCTATATTTGCCTGAGTGTCTTTTTTGCAGGCGTCAAAGAATTGTCAGTTAGGTCTTGTTCGTGCTAAACTCCATGCCCTCGCAAAATATCTCGATGGTCCGATTTCAGTTGTGTCACGAAATGTCTAGAGGTATGCTCCACATTTTATTCTTCAAATTATCACTAATTGGTCCAATCTGAAAAAGACAGAGTACATTGTGAGAGTTATCCAAAATTTGATTGAAGGGCCGACCATATTAGTGTTATTATCTTTGTTATGGTTTTTGTTTCGCTGCTTGCTGCACTAACAGACCGTTGTGTTCTGCTGCGAAACGGTACGGAGTGAAACGATTGGAGGGGTGCTTGATCAAAATAACGAAACCATGACAAGGATTATATGTAGATGTGGTTAAATCTCGTGTTGACTTTTAATTTCAGTAAAAACTCCTGCTATACCTAAATTTGATAATTATATTTAGGCTGTGTCCAAACCTCATGCATGCAGAGTGAGGTGAGAGTACGAAAGATGCTGAAAAACCCATTAGAATAATCTATCGAATGTTGTCTTGTATAGTATTGTTAAGTTTGAAGTTGAAGAATTACGAAGGTAATACTGTGATGTCCTTATTCTCACTATGTGTAAATAAATACGTTCCTTTCAAATCTGGCAGAAATCATGATTAAGAGAACTGTGTTTCTTATCTGTCATTTGTTGTTTATTTTTTTACAGTCCAACTTAGTGCCTATTAGTTGGCTTTACCAGTAGATTACTAGTAGGGTCGTTTACTGCAGTACTGCAGTCAGTTTTTGCTAGAACTTATCTGAGCTTATAGTGTACGTAAACGTCTATACAATCGATACGAGATTATGATTGAATATAAATTCCTCACAGATAGAGGGTGTTCGCCAACTTTTTTTGGTAGTTCAAAAAGACGATTTATTCTCCATAATGAAGCCTCATATCGATACGATACGAAGCTTGATATCGATACGATACGAGGCTTGATTATGGAGAATAAATCGTCTTTTGAACGACCAATAACAAGTTGGCAAACACCGCTTATCTTTGAGGAATTTATATTCTTTTTTTTTATGACAGAGCTGCAATGAGCAGAACGTTTTCAAAGAAAGCGGTCTTATCTCATGCATTCCTGAAAATCTTAGCGATAAAGTCTTTGACGTAGTGTCGCTGTGAAAAGCTAGTCTCTTAAGTATAATAGAAAGATCAAAAAGGTATATGATTAATATACGGCTATTATATTGTTTCCTGGATGAGCGCGGGAACTGACTGAAAAATAGATGAAAAGATGCGGGCTTTTTTAAAAAAAAAAGCATTTTGCAACGAAAATATAGTTCTTCTGGATAGTAGGGAATAGATAGTTCTGCAAACTAACCGTTAAGAAGGTCTATTTTTTCTAGAAACTACACTTTTAGGTATTTATTTCTAAGATCCTCTAAGATTGAGGTATGGTACTTAGTTATTAGATTGCAAAGAACTAAACTATTACAGGAGTGATGGCGTATTTCTTCAATTTTTTACCGGTAAGTGGATAAATACCTACACTTTGGTTAAGTTGCGTAATGAGCTGAAAGTTCAGCACCTAAGTACCTCGCAAAGTTTGCAGTATCACCTTTTCATAAAATCTAACATGGAGTTGGATGGATAAGGCTTAAATGGCCGGGGATTATTCTTAAGAATCTGTAAGATTTGAAGTTTTTGCTGTGTCTTCTAAATAATTGCAGCGGAGCCGACGCAGTCCTGTTTTCTAAAACGGAAAGGCAAGATTTAAAAGTTCCTCCGAGAAGTACTTCTCCGGCAGTCTTCTAGGCATACCAATAGGTCACCGATAATGTAGAAATTGTATTTTTTATAATATTTTTCTGTGCACTCTATCGTTAATCCTCTCATCTTCTCCAGAATATAAATTTAAAGTTGTGGTCGAGTTCACATCAAATACAATTTAAAAGCAGGTAATCATGAAAATAACCATTTCCGGATCTCTTTTCGAACAGGAAGTGTTAGGATGTAGATTACATTGAAGCGTTTTCACATCTTGGAATATCGGCATGTCACTGTCTATATTTTCTATTAGTGTGCCTACTTGGGTTTTAGATGGGACCATTATCAGAATGACGTTTAGGCTTTTTCATTGTCTTCGAAGGTCTATGTAGGGGTTGGTTAAATCTTACGTTTATTCCATCGAATACCACACTGCCCTGAGTCAATGCTTCGAAAATCATTCAAGGTATTGAAAACGGAAGCCATGTAATACTTTTAAAGGCATCATTCCACGAATCTGAGGTGATACGGATTTCAGGTGGAATATTCGGTGTATACGGGATAGTAGATTATGAAGAGGTGGATGATTCTGTCCACATCTTCCTAATTACCGTAAAAAACGGCCCGGAAGATACGGCTTCAGGCGTTCCGGCGCGCTATTTTCTGCAAGGAGTTGGACTGGAGCGCGCCAGACTTGTGCAGGCGCTTCATCTTCCGGGCCGATTTTACGGCAATTAGGAAGAAATGGACGGAATCATCCCCTCTCCATAATCTACTGTCCTGTATACGAATACTCCATCTGAGATCCGTCCCACCTCAGATTCGTCGGGTGATGCCTTCAAACTAGTCTAGCACTGGATGTGCGGCCGTTGGTAGCACGCACATATCGCTGCCCAGTGTACCAACGAATGGGTAAAATCTGCGTAAAATCACCAGCAAGAACATAATAATTGATCTACACACACAATATCAGGCAGTTGAAGGTTATTGAGCAGGACAAATGGCAAGAACTCATCCGTTATCCGCACGCACTCATTCATTGAAGTGTTTCTTTTAGGAATCCAAAACGCCTCCATGGCGATATTTCTGTTTCGTGAGCCAGTATTACGCATTTCACATCAGAACCGTTTCCACTATGCCCTCTTATCTAAGCCTTCCAAGTGGTCTTATCAAGCTTCAAGGCGTTTTCCTGACACTGCACACCAATAGGGTAGCACAGGAGATTGAGCACTTGATGTGCAATGGAACTTACGTTAGCGAAACTTAGGGAAACCGGTGAAAAAAAAATTAAAATAAAAAAAATGATTTAAAAAAATCTTGAAGTGAGGATTATCGAACACATGGCACCAAAACGGCGTGGAAGCTTATTGAAACCACTTGAAGGGCACAGATAAGAGGCCAACAAAGGAAATGATTGTGGTGGGAAATGCGTTCTATTTACTTCAGGAAAGAAAAAAAAAAATCAGCAAGGAAGACGTTGGGACGTTTTTGATTCATAAAAGAAACCTTTCAACGGATGGCGGGGTTGAGTGCTTCTCGACAACGAATGTTCTTTTTTGCCACTTTTATCGCTCTGTGACCCGTAGCTGCCTGATTTTGTGTGTAGATCAAATGGTATCGATCCTACACAGCGATACCCATTCCCTAACACTATCTTACCGTGGAGACAGGTCTCAACTTCTTCTTCTTCGTTACTTTTATGGAATGCTGCCTTTAACTCTGCTTGTAAGAAGAGCTATTTGTACGACGTTATAGGTAGGTCCCATTGCGAATTCGTATAGGTACAATGCAATTTATGTTCGTTTCCCTTCTGGCGTCAACTACTGTACTGAAAAACGTATAGGATTCACAAACACAAAAACTTGCGAAAGTTCCAGAAACTCAGATGATGATGTGCTTGTGGGCTTACATGTTCTAACATGTTTTTACGTGTTCAGGAGATGTCAGGTAAGAACGTTGCCGGGGATCTATAGGGGTTGGAGCCTGGGGGGAGAACCTGATCTATACTTGTACTTGTTCTTACCTGATATCTCTGAAACAAGTAAGAACATGTTAGAACATGTAAGCCTGCAAGCACGTCATCATCTGAGTTTCTGGAATTTTCGCCAGGTGACGGTTCTATCGTTCTCCATTGAATTGTGTGTTTTTGTGTCTACGTTGTGTTTCTACATCAAAGTTTATTCTCTCTTGATTAGAAAATCTACATCAAAGTTTATTCTTTCTTGATTAGAAAATCCGTTCACATTCATTCACACACGTAGCACTTCTGTCTTGTTGTTTTCTGCTAATAATGTCACCTTTGGTGTTATTTTACATTAATCAACTATTTTCAAACGTATTCAGGCAGAAATCAAAATGTCTGTACTTTGATTTTCTGTGACAGCCGCTATCTGTTGACAGAATTTTCGAGAAAAAATCACGCAACCAGGTATGGAATATTTAAAACTCTATCAAGCTGCTATTTTTAGTAGTTCCTTGTTTCTGAGTGTTTGGCTGGTTATTCGGTTTCTTTTCTTGAAGTGGGAGTAATTCAATTGCTGCTATGCGGTAGTAACAGAGTAAGCTGAGTAATTGTTTTTCATTTGTCAGCTCCTTCGGTTTCGTTTAAAATTCATCCAATGATACAGATGTTTGTGGAATTTTACTGGTAGGCAGGAATTTGTATCCGTAAAGTTAAAAGTTTGGAGTAAAAGAGCATCTGAAACATGGTTTTGGTACTTCTATGTGCTCTGCGCATAATTTTCGGTGGATGTCAATGACCAGAAGTTCGTAGAACCTGAGGTTTTTCACTTTTTTGCAGTATTAAAGTGTATATTTTGGCAAAATATATATGATGGAATATGTATAAGTGGTGACATTTCGTCTTTTTAGTCTACTTAAGCATTCCTAAGCATCCTTAAGTATCAGGATTGAAAACTTCTATTTTGGTGTGGGAAAAAGTCTTGCGGCGCGTGCAACACATTTTTTAAACAAATTTTTCATTCATTGAAGTGAAATTTCAATAAATGGTGTATTCACATTAGTATCGATCACTGCAGGAGATCAGTACCAATGGAGAACAATATCTTAGCCTCTGTCTATCGATATCTTTAGTCGTTCAAAGCAAGACAAGACGCAGTGACTCTTCTTTGAAGTTTTCAGCTTCTAAGATCTTAATTAGACTATCCTAGATCCCTATATACCAGACGTGTGGCTCATCAATAAAAATTATCGATTGATGATTGATCGGAAAAGAATTAAGAGTGGTAGATAAAGGCAAATAAACGTTTAAACTACATAAATTGTGCTGCAAATTTCATTACACTTATGCAAAAATTTTGAGTAAAATCCCTCTTCATGCAACGAAGCATTACTCCTTCCTTTCTTGCAGTTAATTTTTGATTAATTGTTAGTGTGACATCGTTCTTCTGTACGCTGTTCCTCCATTATTTTTCATTTTTCGAGACTATTTTGATAATTTTTGTTTTTGAAGTCACAGTGTACTTAGATTCGGATGGAAAACCCCAACGCTTTTCTTTTATAAATCATGATGCAAAGTTTCTTCTGTGACATTCACACGTTTTCTTAATGTGTCCTTTACCCATCATACATCATTTCTTAGAGGAATGGAATTTTGTGACATTCGAAGGCAAACATTTCTTATGAAGTCAAACCAGTACACTTTACATTCGCTGTTTTGACTCTTTGATTTTTGGAGTTCTGTTACATCACGGAGAGAAAAGTACATGTGATTGAATGCCGAATTTTTCACCTACACAAAAGGTGAGGGGAAATGGTTTCGTCTCGGATTTTGAACGCTTTGTATCGAATCAACAAGCTCTAGAGTAGAGTCTTTTGCTCTTTAGGCCTCACGTAGTTTTTTTTGGGGTTGGTAGCAAGATTATCCGAAATTACAATCCAGGTCCCCAAGAGGATTGGTTAGTTGAACTTCTTATCAAGGCATCCACTAAAGGGTTATCTATTGGTGTTTGTCTCTTTTTTTGTCTCGTCTTTTTTTTCTTGTGATAAAATGGAGTCGGAGCTTACTGGAGCTGGTTGCTTGACCTGTTTATTCTGTAGATTAAAACGATTTGATTCTTGTGAATGTTAACTTTTCTCTCTAAACTTAACCAAAACCCATTAAGCATACCTTTCAGGAGTTTTGACCACTGCTGAGATAAATATTAAAGGCGTGAAGGCTTATGAAGATTCTCCTTAAAAGGAGTATACCACCAATCTGACATGGTGGGGGAATCCGCGGGAAAAGCTAGAGATGAGATGGTAGATTGAGGAATCCAGCGTGGTTCCGCTCACCTCTCCCTAATCTTTGAAAAAAAATGGTGTGGAAGACGACGTTTTTTTTTTTACAACGATTTCAGTCCCAACGCGCCACCTTTGTACACGCGGCGCATTCCCGAGCGAGCGGTCGGTCGAAGATCAGTTATGTCTCCTCACTAGGTTATTCATGTGAAACCAATGAATAGGCTGCGGAGGCGACCTGAGCTTGTACATAGGGAAGCGTTCCAGTGTATCTCGTAGGAACTAAAGCGATTCCAACGCCGTTTTTTTTCACGACGATTAGGGAGAGATGAGCGGAACAACTCCGGATACCGGAGTCTAGAATCCCACTACTAGCTTTTCCCACGGAATCCCTCTCCACGTCAGATTCATCTTGTGCCGGCCCTTCTAGGAGGTTTGACCACTGCTGGGATAACTATTAAGAATGTAATTCCCATGAAGTTTCTTCTTAAAGGCATCACCCCACGAATCTGAGGTGGTGCAGATTTCGGGTGGAGTATTCGTTTACGAGATGGGAGACTACGGAGAGGGAGGTGATTCCGTCCATTTCTTGCTAATTGCTGTAAAAAACGGCCCGGAAGATGCGGCGCCGCACAAGACTGGCGCGCTCCAATCGAACCTCTTGTACAAAATGGTGCGCCAAAACGAATGAAGCCGTATCTTTCGGGCCGTTTTGTACGGCAATTAGGAAGAAATGGACGGACTCACCCCCCTCTCCGTAGTCTCCCATCCCGTATACGAATACTCCACCTGAAATCTGCACCACATCAGATTCGTGGGGTGATGCCTTTAAGCTACGGAGATTCTGAGCCCGTAGCCAGCAGATGTAACGTTTATAGGTTACGGACGATACAATGGGTCACGATACGAAAGTATTATGTTTCTGGAAATGTCTCTGCAAAAAGCGACTAGGTCCCGGAGCGATTATAATCTGCGCCATGCATGCTTTTTTGCAAGCAATTTTCGATTCAATTCCTCTGTTTAACTTTGCCGTTTTTTTCTGGGATAACATTCCTAAAGAAGACGATTCTACTGAATACGTATAGAAACGGTCCCTCATGCTTGAAAGAGAAGAAAAACGAATCTATTCCTATCTAACTCAATTACTGCCGGTCCTTGTTGTGATTCACATCTATTGTGGTCAAAGTTCGTACTCGATGTCGTCGGGAACCCGTTCGTTGTCCACCGCTCAATTAGGATGAATAGCTCGCTGCACGAAACCAGACCGTTTGCAGTCGTTGCACACAACTACAGTTATTCTTACTGTGTAAACAAAAAAAGAAGTGTAAATCGATTTACGGAGGAGCAAAGTTTCAACAGTTTTTTTTTTCTTACAACTAACACATTTTGCATAGCTAAGTAGAAAAATATATTCCATCAAAATTTCACAGGGGTCTGAACGAAACTAACGCCGTGACGACCAATGGCAAGCTTTCAAGACCGCCTCCTATCCAGGTACTGTGATTTGTGGATGTTGCAAGTCTATTCAGTTATAATTTTTGTTAATTAGTTAATCTGTTGTTTTTGTTGGAGAAACGTGAATTTACTAGATTCACTATAGCGGAGAACGTTAACGGTTAAACCTCAAATCCTTATGAATTTGGGAATAATCCGTATGAAAGAAGTTGCGAGTTTACGTTTACAAGTTTACGAGGAAGAACAATTTCTTGTGTTCTTTCCAATAATCGCTTCGATTTTCACCTGCTCCGCACACATTAAACCATTCAAAGAAATCCTCAAAGAAATCAACTGGTTTCCTCCTCTTGTCATTGTTTGATTTTTAGTTTTGCGGTGACCGAAACGTACAGAACGTTTTTGAGATGAAAACTCGGGAACATCCGGACAACTATAAGAAAATGAAAATAGCATAGAAGTCGTTTTCCCTTCGTTTTTATTCGGCTGTAGATTTTCGTTGTGGTACACTGTCAAGTGATCACCAAATTGTTCTGGAAACCTCGTTCAGCTTTCGTTTATCAGGGTCCCAGTGTACATTCATCGTCTTCATCTCTCTCACCGCATCTCCCATTCTTTGAGTCTACTGCTCTTTCTCTCTCGCTCTTCCTCTCATCGTCTGCTTTTTTTCCTTTTTCTCAAGAAAACAAAGTAAACCATTCAGAACTTTGTGCTTCATTAAACCCCTTAGGGACACATATATGGAGCTGTTCCTGATAAACATAGAAATTAACTAGAATTGACATTTTATGACAATAACAAAATAATTCTCAACTACAAGCGAACTATATATTACATTATGTATCACGACATCATATATTTTATATCATTTTAGCATTTTTGTCTTTCTCTTATGATGAGGTTTATAGCTATAACAATTGAATATAGAATTATAGGACAGTTATGAAATATATAATAGCTGGTGGTATAGATTCCTAAATTCTTTGTGATGTTTGCAGACATAATTCAAAGGGTCCCATTGTGCCACGTGTGTATTAGGCAAGGAATACCTTCGCAGTTTTCATAATGTAAATTATAATGCCGAACGCGAATTACCGTACTATTTTCATTGTTCTTATTCCAACTGTTCGCATAAGCAACGCTCAAAACCTGATATTTTCTACCTAAAATGTTTTTTTCTTATTCATCCGTAAAATCTATAGCACCAGTGTTTTTCTTGCAATTGGACGACGTGCGATTGGTTTCGTTTTGGAAAATCTCATCTTTAGATCTATAAAGCTATTCCTGTATCCGCCTGGATACGAAAAGGTCACATAGTGTGGCTGCACGTCTCATTCTTTTTTCTAGACGGAAATAATGGAGATTATTATTAATGTGAAATTTCGGTTACGGTGACATTTTGACGAACATGGGCACCATTAACGTTTTTTTCTGTCCTCGTTTCGTTGTCGCAATGGCGAACGAAATGACGTTCGTTGTGTGTTCTTTGAGATTTGTGATGATCTGCGAGTGAAAATTGTTCTTTTTTTTGTTCTTCTTTTCTTTTTACCTTGAAATCACACTGAATGAAACAGTTTCTTATATTCAAAACTTTTACATTTGAAAAGAACAAGTTTGAAGGATCAATTCAATTCCATTCCGTAGTGGTACACGTTATTTTTCAGTGAAAGCGCAGAATATTCGAGTGCAGATCTGTTTCCGTGGTAATTATTTTTAAATATTTAGCGCTTGGCCGGAAAACCACTCTCCTATCCGATTGGCGAAGTTTTCATCACTTGTGCAGTTAATTTGAGAATTCGTGAACATTTCTTTTTTCTTTTGCTGCTACGACGCCCACTCAGAAACGTTTACGGGAATAGAAGGCGGAGGTGGCCGAGAATTTCGATGAGAATGTTTTTACGATGACTAAACTAGACTATTACGGTAACAGAGTTTGTGTTAGAAGAACAGTTGATTAGTAATTTTCTGGATTTTGATTTTTTGGAGAAGTGGGGCGGTGTTTGAACACTCAAGAATGCAAGGGTTAGTTTTTAATGAAAGATGTGAAAATTAGAAATATGTTTATAATAGCAACTGATAAAAATTGAAATATACTGTTCCGCACAGGTTGTTAGGTGGGACTTTTTTTTTATTTCCTTTCCTGCTTGACATTAATATCTTCTTCAGAGTCCTGAAAGTGCCGAAGTTTCGATATTTTGACCACGAAACATCTTTTTTTTTGTCCGTGGCTGCTCTGGCAAGATTAACTGAAAATTACTAAAGATGATTCTCTGAATAGGGCGGGCGAATAATACGTTTGGTGATATAACTAGCAAATAAATCGACACCGCGTTTTCAGATTTCTGAAGAAGACGTAAGTGTCGTCACCTCAGTTCTAGAAACATATTAAAAGTTTTTCACATAGCAATCTGTGAGGCACATTAGATTTCAATTATTTTCTATGCAAAGAGGTGACGCATTCGTGATCAGGTTCTGTTGTGTCTGCATCCGATCGATCGATGGTTCGAAATCGCTCTAGTGCCAACTAAGCCTTTCTTCCCTTGCGGTCAATAAATTGGTGCTCAGACTTGTTTGAGAGGATAAAAGTACTGACGTAACACATCGAGTAGTCCCCGTAAGTCGTTGAATAAGCTTAACACGATTTTCGCTTAAAGTAAACGCGTTCGAGAATCCCAAGCGGATTAATTAAAGCCAGACACTTTATCCTTTATAACGCTATTACAAGGAATTTCCTCGCTCAAGGGCCATAGAATATGGAATTACAGGAACTATGTACTTTTCTTTTTCACTGCAATTATTTACTAATTATTTTTATAACAGCAATTGACTAATTGGTAGTGAAATATTGAGGAGGTCAAGACATAAAATCTCAGATATTGAACTATTATTTGAAAACATAAAAGTGCCATAAAACAAAAGCAGGAAAGAACTCATTGGAATTTTGCCGAAAATTTCATACAGCGAATTTGGGTCCTTTTAGGTTGACAAGTGGTTCTCCTGCTACAAAAAGTGAGAATTCCTCATGGGAGATCCTTTTCCCCTCATAATAATTAAAATTTCTGTATGATCCCAAAACAACGACCGCTAACAAGTCTTTACCACCTCGGAAAAGGAGAAAATCGTTGGATTGGTGATTACAACTTTTCTTAGAGAATACTACCAGTGTTCAATTCTGTTTCTTACAGATAGATGCACAAGGAATCTCTCAATTTTTCTGGGAAAAAGGAAACTGAGAAGTATTCATTATCATTTCCTCGTTTCACTTCACCCTTAAAATCTTATTTCAAAAGAGTGCTATGATTCAGTCTCAGAATCGGAATTAGGATTCCCTGCCTTTCGTAACGTCCTGATAGTGGCCTCGGAATCTCTCCCAATTCCATCAAATGTTGTGTTGAATGTATTTTATAGCGGTGTGTAAAAGCAACGAAAGCAAACGGACGAAACGATTTTGAATAGGAATTCGTACAAGCTGAATAAATACATAAATTCATCCAGAAATGAATAGCGTTGAATTTGATTATAGTGGTCTTCTATGCACGATAAAATATAGTGTGTTTTGAATTTTTACGCTATCCTTAGAGGGGGTTTTTAAAATTGTTTTTTTAAATGGTTATATTGCTAATATTATTTATTTATTCGCATACACAAATAGTGCACCAAAAAGAAACAAAAAAAAACAACAATTATTATTCTTATTACTTTCTATTAGTTTCGATTATATTAGTTTTTTTTTATTAGTTTTGATTATCGGCATCTACATACGACTGCTATCATAGCGTATTTTTACGCATAAATTGTCTATAATTATAGTATTATTATAGTACTATGTATTATAATGGAAAGCGCCAGTTACATATGTATATGACGAAAAAGCAGCTGTAAGCAACTTTTTTTTAACAAATAAAATTGCAATTTTTACCAGAACCTTGTTTTTTTTTCTTCGTTGAAAAACTTGCCTTTTGCGTTTTTTTCTGGAGATAAGATTTTCCATCAACCAGAACCAAACACATTAAAGATTAACAGTACTTAAGAGTATGTGCGACATCTAGTTCAGTATGTACATAGTGTAAATTAACCAAATATTCCAGAATTGACTTTGATAGTAAGTTTTTTTTTAGCATTGAAAATATCAGAAAAATGTTATAGATTCTAATTTTGAGTAATTCTCGTTGCAGCCTAAGAAATCCAAGGGTTTGTGAGTCATTTGAGTACTAGCCACAGCTTATTTGTTTTGTTGATTGATTTGTTTCTGTTTCCTTCATTTGAATATTATTTTTTAAATTAGGAATATTTTATGGAATATATATATATATATATATCTTATACAATACATGTAGAATATGCAAATGTAATATGAGTGGGTTGATGAACAGAATAGATCCAAATATAGAAAATATAAAATGCGATATTTTATTACTTCAAAATAAAAACTTAAATAAGTTAAAATCTCTATGTGATACATTATACCTTTTCTATTTTGTTTGAAAAAAATTTCCTCTTTATTTTTCGTCAATAACATTAATCGTGCTCACAAATGACGCTACAAGCTACATACGTTTCACACTTTGCTGTTGAGGGAGTATAAACTCTGAAAAAATCCTAGATATTTATGGATGTATGCATTTATATGTCTAGACTATGACGGTGTATTATTATGGTGTTTAATGACCTAACACGTAACAATTCATTACTGATCCCTCCATCGATACCTCTGGATTATCTACTTATCTACTACTACGCGTGGCACACATAGTTTACGTAGTAATTACGGTATTTTTACCTCGTCAACGGACTCAATAAATAATCTTCCTTTGATATTCGAATGTGAATAATTCAAAAAAGTTGATTGATTATTTTGTTGCTCACCCCCGTACCTAATTCAGGGGAACTGAAAATACATACACACATACAAATAAGTCATAATATATTATCGTTTGCGTAAACAACAACAACAACAAATACGGGAATCGACGCAGCAAGCAGCATCTCTAGTTTTCTTCGTACATATGCGATGGTTCCACGTGCGTGCCTAACGAAACGACACTAACACTTTGTGAAGAAGAGCGGCTTGCAGCTGGTAAACATTGAGCGTTGAAGTGCGAAACTATTAACTGCATAGTGCCGCATACCTGCAAAGAAAACAATATTTTGCAGAAATCGTCAAGGATTTGATTGAGGAAAAAAATGAAACATTCAAATAACAGAAATCATTCTTTTTTTTCTCACCTTGGCTGCTCTGGCAACATTAACTGAAAGTTGTTAAGGATTATCCTCTAAATAGAGGACACGTCACAAACTTTCAATTCTAGTAGCTAAGGAGATATGCGTTTGATGTTCTAAATTGATTCCTTTTGATTCTAAATTGATTAAATTCTTTTGTTGATCCAAACTGCAAATAATGAATACTAAAAACTATTCATTCAAATGATTCAATAGTGTTCCATTCGAAAAAATCGATTTGCGATTTCATAGATTATTCGGTAATTTTAAAGGTAGTGTCACGTGTATGTATGTAGTGTAGACTGAGCAAGTTTCTTGCTTATAACTTAACGCTCTCTACCCTACCAATAATATATATTGTAATGTATAATAATATTAATTTTAATATTAATACTATGTAGTATAATACTAATACTCATTCTATTACTAATAATGAAACTAGTAATAATAATAATAATATAATAATAATAATAATAATAGTGATTGTAATAGTAATAGCTGTAGTAGTAAGGATATTAGTAACAATGATAGCAATAATAATGGCAATAATATTAATAATATTAATAGTAGCAATAATGACAGCAACAATGGTAATTGTAATAATACCAGTTCACCAGTTCATTTATTTTCCGGCTGAAACGAATAATTCAGTCATTAAAGTTAAAAAAAAATTAAATTTAAATTACGTATTATTTTCATTATTATTGAAACAATTGAACAATCAAATTAAAAATTTTCAATCTTGAGTGGCAACACACGAAATTGCGACGATTCCAATCCGTCGCTAAATAAAAAACATGACATTCACGAATAAACAATGAATGTGTTGTTCTTCGACGTCTATGTGTTTCTATCCTGTGATTTAGCCTAGTTTTTTTCTAGAATATCCTATGATCTACGGATCACATGAATGCGTCCTTTTACAGCAATTTTATTCCGTCTTTTTTTTCTTTTTTTTTTGTTGGTCCGGTTTTTTCTGATTCATTGAGTAGAACAGCTAAGGGTAAGTGTTGGCTAACAAAATATATATTTTATTACCTTTTAGACGGTGTGAGCCGTTCGTTGTGTATCTTTTTTTCTCTTCTGCAATCGCATACCCGTGCAACTAAAGAAATATGATGTTTTCGAAAACAACATTGTCTGTTATATGTCTATGTCTATTATAGCAACAAGATTCAGAACAAAACATTTCTAATTGGATTATTACGTGCAACAGACTTCTGCTATTATATCAATTGCTTTAATATGTATTGCATTCTGCAGTTCTAACTAGGTACTAAAAATAAATAAATAAAGCTAAATAAATCCTTTTGGAAATGAGTAAATTATTCTGAAAGGACAACAGAAAACTGATCAGTCGTTATTTTCGGAAAAGAAAAAAAATATGTTCAGCGGTTTTTTCTAAAGTATATAGTATATTTTAAACAGAGGAATTAGCAAAAATGAAAGAGAAATAGTGTGGCAGTATATTTTTCACGAAAGACGCGGCGGTTTCTTGACATTGCAGCTCTTTCAACCTTTGCTGCCGTTAGTCATTTCTATATAATTATCCAGAAAATTATCTATAACCTTTCTTACCTGACAAATATCCTTTTTTTCTGTAACTAACAGGAATGCGTGTGATTTGGTACCTTATCTTGTGCTACTTCCGAATCGCTTTTTTCTGGAAGCAAAAAGTGAAAGGTTGATTTCATGTTTACTTATTCATTGTTATTCTTATTAGTTCATTTATTTTGTTTTACAATTTGTGTAACGTGAGAACGAAGATGAAAATTCTCACTTTCTCTTGCATATACACCGTAATTAAATCAATTACGGTTATTTATGCGCCTACGCTCTTTCCAGGAAAATTATAATCAAGAAAATTGAGCTTATTTTCTATTCCCTTGTGAGAAACGTAGCATTAGAATCCTTGGCACGATGTTCGATGTTTAATGGAAGGTTTTACGATATTCAATGTTTAATGGGAGTTTTTATGATCGCAATTTAATTAGAGCTCTTATAGTTCACGCTTTTTTGTCTTATCTTTAATAATTGATTTGATGTCACTCGATTTTCCCTCGGGAAGTATGCGTTCTGGAACAAATTTCAATTTATTATCCATTTTTGTAGTAAGAATGGGGTTTATAAACAAATGAATAGAACAAACAAATAAACAAATAGTATTAAAGTCAAATAATAATGTGAGTAAGCGTATCTTCTCCTCTTTTCTTTCTTTTCTTTTCACTGTTTAGAAAAAAAAAATACAATTCCTTGCTGTTTCGAACTCCCTCTCCTCTCCAAAAATCCTCTAGAACACTGCTAACTTCCTTGATATCTGTAAACATTCAGCGCTCAACCCCCGTACGTGAAAACCCGCTTCTTGAAAGCAGCTTTAACTATGTACAATGTGACCAGGAAGTTCCACTCATCTAAGCAGATCACATTCTTCGTTAAGCGATGTGACGTAGATAAATAAACAACGTCACAACAGCACGAACGATTCACTTGAGCATACTAATTACGGATCTACGCAATTTTTGATGCATTGATGACGTTTTTTTTTTTTGTTAGAAATTTCCATTCTTCAAAAAAAATACTACGAATGCTAACATTTACAACAATTTTTTCTATCTTCAAATTCTTTTTATTGTTTAACATATGGTTTTTTTTTTCGGAAGTACATCCTTCGCCAATTGGAAACAATTACTCTCCTGGGCCTTCTTAGAACTCTCTAAGGATTGCGTGAAAGCCCTGGATGAGTTACAAATAAATTTGCTGGGTACAAAAGAAAAGTCTCTCGTTTTGCTCCCTTCTAGTACGAAAACATTTGCTAGGAAGCTGTTCTCCGTAAGTTTCGGGACAAATTAACGGCGGTTACCAATAGGATTGCCCTAAATTGCTGAATGATATCGTTCGACGTAGATTTCTTGCTGATTATTCTCTCATCGCTTACTTTTTCTTTGAGAATTTTCTACGAAAAGCTGGAAAAAGCTCTACCGGTTATAGTTCCAAGTTCTTTTTGGATGATCACGTAAGACGAAGGCAACTGCTCGCACTTTTATTAGTAAAACATTTTCTAGATGGTCCCTTATCAGATGTTCTTTTTGAACATCAAGGAAGATGATCCGCTAGTGTAAGTAAGCAAACGGCGCCGTGATGTCGTCACCGTATGCTATGGAATGCTAAGCAGCGACGGTAAGAACTGCATGGAGCATATGTCCTTTCGAATCCGTCACACTCTATAACGGAGAACTCAAAAAGCCGGCGTCAGAGTCCATATTTTGCCTAAGCGAAGCAACTTTTAAAGATTACGCATAGATAAGTCTAAGATATTGGATATGAGATATTATATTTGATGTCATTATTATTATTACTATTATTATTATTATAAGATGATATTAATTCGCGCCTAATCGTTCCTACTGACTTTTGTTGTTGTGATCACCTTGAATGAATTCACGATCGTTGCAATGTGGCAAAATTTTGAATTTGGCGCGCTAATATCGAACTAACTCTAAAAGAAGTACTGCTGTAGCAATCCATCCTTTATTAGTCCTAAAGGGAGAATTTTAATGCTCCACACGGAATGGTTACTCGCAAGTACAAGTCAGAATAATCAATATTAACAATAATTACTTAAATGCTTACTTAGATGGTCTCTCTTCACTGAACATACGAAGCTCAAGATCTCTTCCAGTCCATTTCCAAGTTTTCCATCCCCATCCGAAATGTTTGCATGTTTCGTGAGTGACGTTTTGACAAGGTCCTTGAGCGACAAAATCCAGCTGAGCGCTCTCAGCTGCTCTATCCGTGCAAAACCGTGAACACATCAGTTCGGCTCGGTGGCGATCTCCCCCGAGGCGGTCCAGCGTTTTTTGAAAAATCGATAGAGAAGGACAAATATTCGAAAAATTCTGGGAATTTTGCAGAGCTACTATTGGAACGGCTTCATTCATCTATATGGGTGCATCCTGACCTTACAGTGTACTGTACACGAAAATTTTAGCAGGATTTCAGTGACAGTGCAGTTCTACATAATGCTGGACATAGTGTACAACGAGAGATAGTAATCTATTCATAAAAAAAATATTCCTAAGATTTTTTGACCTATTTTGAGTGACTGCAACACTGTAAAATTACAACAAGAGGTCCTACGAATTATTAAAATAAAAAGAGAAGTCTTTTGTTTTTTGTTGTTATGGGAAAATTGTATATTGAAGTGGGTAATTTGACCGAATTCAACCGATTTTTTTAACTTTGCTAACAATTGCTATACTTGTATGTTCCAATTTTTAAAAATCTAAATTTCCAAAGGGTTTCTTATCGTAGGCAGAGTATTTTTTTCTCGGCCAACCCGTCATGACATCGTCACGGTCAGAGAGATACAGCTGTGCAAATTTGTCGGGCTATCCTCATCAAGGTCAACTTGGTTTTCGGCGGTATAGACATGTGTCGTCTGCACACAGTTTTCGAATGAACCGAGACCGGTTCAACGTACGTGTGAGCATGTGACCATCGGATACGATGGTATTTTCGCCGATCGGATATCGTCATTCCATAAATAGGATCATCGTTGTTTTCGATCTGTTCGCTGAATGAGAATGATTAATGTTTGGATCGATGATCGATGAAGGATCAGGAGCGTGGTTGCAGCTTCTTCAATCTCATGAGTCATTGAGAGAAAATTGATTGAAGGAATGTGAATCATGGGAGAAAAAAATCCATTGAAGATATCGATACTGGGCGGAATTGGAATGCCGGTAGAGTTTCGAAAAGCCAGAAATTGGAATGGATGGAAATTTCTGTCAAAACAGCTCAGCACAGAAAGGAGAGTGTCTCATGGAAATGCTTAGTAGAGGAAAGATCCTGGATTAATCTTTAGAATATGACTAAAAGCAAGAGCTAGATGGCGCATAAGCGCTACCCATCTGGCTTTTTATGTCGAAGAGATACGAGTATGAGATACGGAGAAAACGTCACCTCTATGAGGTGGCAGTACAAAGAAATCTTCGAATGTATCGCGAACGCTTCTCCAACACATTTCAAGGAACCTTTTTCCTGTTTGAGATCTTATCCTTGAGATATGTATAGAAGTAGTAATCATGGATGAAGATTAAGTACATTACTTAGCTCCAGTTTCACGCGATACAGGTAACAGCGCAAAAGTCCGAACTTTGCTTGGATTTTGCCGTAGCGATTCCTTCCCTCTTGTTTTAAAGGTAGCGTACCATGAAATTCCCGATATTTACATTTTTCATAGGCAATATAGAGTTGGGATTGTAAATTACGAGTACAAGCATGGTCACGCTCAATTTCTCTAATCGTCCTGAACAACGGCGTGAGAAACGGCCTCGATTCCTGCGAGAAACGTTAGAGCGTTCGTGCCTCGGTTCCTCAGCAGCCTATTCATTGGTTTTGCTTGAATAGGCTGCTGAGGAGACCTCAGTGATTTCCGATCGCTCGCTCGTGGACGCGGCACTTGTGCAAAGGTGGCGCGTTCGAACGCGTCTTCTCGAAGAAATTAACGCCATTTCCGACACCGTTTCCTGTGACGATAGGGAGAAGTTGAGCATGACCACACTCGTATTCGTAATTTTTAATCCGAATTTTATATTGTTCACGAAAAATCTAGACACTGGAAATTTCATGATACGCTGCCGTTAAATGGAGAAAGTGGCGTTAATTATCTTGGCTTTGATGCGATTCTTCACCGAAAGCTAGAAGTCATGACTTGTAGCAGCGTCTGTAGGTGGAGCAAGGATTCACTTCCGCACATTCTCTTGTTTTTGCACGGACACGTTTAACGACATCGAACTAAATGTCTTTAGCTCGTATTGCGCCATAACGTTCCTATAATCGGAGGGGATCCATTATCTTCTTGTGTGGGTCATCCTTTGTCATCTTTTCTATTGATGACCACTTTTTTCCGGAGGTGTTCTACATTTTGCAGAAGTAGGGAGGTGGTGCAACCATTCTAATTTGCAGCTTCTAATTTAGGCATTGGAGAATGCAAAAGTCGAAAAAAAAAGCCTGTTTGTAGAACATAAGCTCTCTTCCCTAATATTACTTACTCCGTTAATGTCTCCTGTTTGGCTCATTTCACGAACAAACGAAATGAATTTATTCCCGCGATGCGGTCATGCGTGCGCGATTTACGCTCTCTTCGCTTCTCGTCGTACTTATAAATGATTCTATGTGAACTATAAGAGCGTGACGTTGTAAAATTAAACTATTCAACACCAATGAATAAAGCTCGAACCAAAACAATCAACCAAAACATATTCAAGACGAAACATGGTCGAAATGTAGTCGGCACCTACATTTCTCTGGGCGACGGCGACGACATACCACCTTCTGTGCAAGACACAGATGCTTTAACTTGTGCCCACTTGTAAACGGAAGTATGAAGTGGTCAGTTCTGTTTCAAACCCTCTCAGAAAACTAACTGTTCTACTAGTGAAGGTGATACACGGGTGCCTCACTAGTGGGTGATACACAGGTGTCTCACTAGTTTTTTTCCTACAGTAGCTGAACATCAGCTTAACAACTGGGATTTTTTCTTGAGATAATTAACTGTCAGCCAGCACGAAACTGGTGTGGGTCAAGTGTGTCACTATTTCATTAGTTAGAGTGATCTGCGGATACCCCATCAGTTAGTGATACACCGGTGTCTCACTAGCCTTTATGGGCAGTTTTGAAATCAACTTTAAATAGGATTCCTTTTGTGGATTCTCTAGAAATTGTCACCATACCGTTAGTAGGTGTGAGACACGGGTGCCCCACTCGATGATGATGCACGGGTGCCTCGCTAGCTCGCGCAGTACCTTTGGGATCAACTCGAAGTAGGACTTTTTTCTTTTTTTCAACTAATTGGCAACCTCCATAAAACTGATGAGGGATCCGTGTTCCCTTGTTCCACTGGTGGGAATGCGCAACATATGTACCTAATCACTTGGGAGTTAGAAAAATTCATCAGAGGAAGTTCATTAGAGGAGACGCGAAATTTGAATACGAAGAAAAACAAACTGAACATATGTCATCCGTGCTAACACAACGCGACATCTTACCATTACTTTACATTGGCCTGTGGGAGACAGTTACTGTTCCAGTCCGCCCATAATGAACGTATTGATTATGGAATTTCTTGCGGATGCGATGTTTCTCCTGTTTTTACTGGAACTACTATCGAAACTGGACAATATAATGGAGGCTCTGCAATTTCACGGGGTTTTTGCCTCCTTTTTTATACAATGATGCAAAATTTATCTCTTTATGATGCCTTTTCGGAAAATTTCTTGCTACCGAAGAAAACAGCTATGCATATTTGTTCTGCTGCGGAATTCATTTTGCATTTTGCTTGTAAAATGACTGTTATTTATCAAAATCAAGTTGATTTTTTTTAAATGCTAACATTTCTTTTGCTTCTTTTTTGATTCAGTATCTTTGAGATGAAAGTCGCAAAAGGAGTTACACATCTTCTGCGGTTTAATCATTTTTTAAAATCATTTATATATATATATTATTAATTTAATATTTCCTTTTCATCACAGCTTTTTATGATAGAAACAGTACTAAGGGGAAGATTCCTGGTTTTTTTCTTCGATAGAGAGAGAAAAAAAGCTTGAAACAAAAAAAGTGTGTTGGTGTTTTTGTTTTTTAAAGTTTTTTAAGGTGTTTTTTGAAGTAATTCTAGACACTCTACTCCAAGCATTCCTTCTTTAATTTCAAGCTATTTGCTCCCACTACACAGAGGATTCTTGAAATAATTTTTACATTCTTACGTCCCGTTTTGCTAACAAACAACAATCCCTTTGCACGTAATTTAACTCTCCGTATTCTCAATGGATGCGCGTGCAGAATGTTGATGTATCGTGTGCTTGCATAACTGGTTCCTAGTGTATGGAGGCTTTCCCCGTGCATTTCCACCACTACCATCCAGTCTTGTCTCGTATTGAAACGAGTACCAGAACATAATCAATTCTCATCTCGTTCCACACGGTTGAATGTAGAGAGATATTCGTACCCACGTTGAACTCACACACGTCTCACGAAAAAGCTCTCACGAATCGGCGAACTGGATTGAACGAGGTCGTGTTTATCCTGTCCGGCACAATGGCACCACCAATACGCTTTTATGTCCTTTTGTGACTGAATTGAATGTGCTTTCACGGTACTATAATACATCTTACGATTTTATGGCTTAACCGCAGGAAATTTATAAGAGACAGACCCTATAATTTAATTGGCAGCAATTTTGGATCCTTCGTAGTTGTCTGGACCTGGAAAATTCCAGGACTCTTCCTGGTGGATTTAGCATCTAGCTGCGCATCAAGTCACATTGGCGCTTTGTTTCATGTAAGGCAAAAAGAAATCAAAGCAAGTTTATACTCTTCGCTGACTCTTCGGAAAATGTGACCCAGTAACAATTGACTGACTTAGTGCAAATGTCCATATGAGGAATCCCGACAAATTTCCAATTTCCAGTATTTGTAACGTATAACGGAAATCTCGTGGTGTTTTGATGGAAACAGCTGTTTAAATAAAATTCTGTAGTTTAATTGTACATTGGATATAATTTTTGTTCGAGCACCCGTTATTATGACTGCAAAAGCTTCTCCATCAGCTAAGCTATCAAAGAACAAATATTGAAATTATTTAGGAAAAATAATTCAACCGAACACAGTCACAAAATAAGGAACAAAGTTATCCTGTAATTGAATTATTTATCACTAATTTTGATTTGTCAACTTTCAAAATTTTTTACTAACCAGTAGTTAAAGTACTTTTCAATTTTCTCTCAATTTTTCTTTTAGAAATCATCCTTTCCTGAAACTGATCCTCTGTTCATCCATAAATGTACATATTAATATATTTATGTATCTATGCCCCTTTCGATAGGAAAACCTTTCAATACAAGGGAATTGGCAAAACGAACGATTATTAGTAATTAGATTATCCGTGCTAACAAAACATGTTTTCTTATGATATAGTTATTAGTTGAACAAGAATCGATCACAAAAGAGCTTAAAGCATCACTCCACGAATCTGAAGTGGTACGCATTTCAGGTGGAGTATTCGTATACGGGATGGGAGACTATGGAGAGGGGGGTGATTCCGTCCATTTCTTCCTAATTGCCGTAAAAAAACGGCCCGGAAGATGCGGTGCCGCACAAGGCTGGCGCGCTCCAGTTGAACTCCTTGTAGAAAATAGTGCGCTAGAACGCCTGAAGCCGTATCTTCCGGGCCGTTTTTTACGGCAATTAGGAAGAAATGGACGGAATCACCCCCTTCTCCATAGTCTCCCATCCCGTATACGAATACTCCACCTGAAATCCGTACCATCTCAGATTCGTGGAGTGATGCCTTTAAAGATCCGAGCGCGGTTATATCAATTCTAATTTCGTTGAAGCTTTTTCTGGATCGGTTCTCACTGAATGTTTCCCATTCGCTCTCTAAGAATGAGTTGAAAGTAAATTCCTCAGCGCCCACAGATTCAGAGGAAAAATCATCACTGAAAGAAAACCAACGAAATTTTTGATCAGTCACGGATTGTGTGCTTATCTCTGACCGAATTATCCGTAAAATTTGTATGTAAGATGTCAAGCTTTTAGTTATCGAGAATACTCGGTCGATTTCGGACGTTTATTGATTGATTTCTTGTTGTTTTTGCAGTGCCTATAAAACATGAATCAAAGCCTTAACACAAAGCAAAAAAGTGAACAAAATTCGATTTGTCAGCGAATATTGCTAATATTCCTAAATTTTCGAGAAATTTTAATATTATGTTCTAAGCAAACTGCTCTGAGCTGCTGGATACATCCAACAAGAAGTCAAAGTCCCAAGAAGAAACGAATGAATAGGAGAAAACCTTTCGTTTCTTCATGGAAATCCACATTTGTGAATCCAGTGGTTCCCTCCTCAATTCCTCTATCTCTTGTCTCCAATTTCGTTTACGCTTCTGGCTTATCCTGCCCTATTTTCGACGAAAAAATAAATGACAATAGTGACATGTTCGTGGTGTCCTTTTTCACGTCTTTATCTGCAATGTTGCTTCAAAAGCATATATCATTCGTCGCCACGTGATCTTGAAGAAAAGTGCGGCGTGAGGGTGATAGATGTAAACAGGCGAAAGATAAGGAAAATGTTTTTCCGGCGGTAGTAACAGTCACGGTTACGTTTCACCCGACTGAATAGCGATCAGAGAACTGAACAAAATTTTTCGATTGAGTCAGGTGAAGCAAAAACATTTACAAGAACCCGTTAAGAAAACTCATCCTAAAGGCAGCGTACCACGAGATTGACGATGTTTAGATTTCTCCACTAGAAGATAGAGTTAGGGGTGTAGATCACAAGTGTGAGTGCTATCATGCTCAATTTCTTCTAGTTGTGCTGCAAAACGGTGTAGGAAAAGGTCTTTGTGATCAAGTTTTCCCACTTGGCACCTAGTAGCGAGTACACCTCTGCAGGCAGATATGAGACGTTACTGGATGCGTCGTAGGGAAATTTGATCGCCGAGACCGTTTCCCACGACGTATTTCATGATAACTAAGGGGACGTGAGTGTAATCGCGTTAATATTTGTGATCTGCCTCTTACTCTACACATTTGCGTGGAAAAATCCCAACATCCTCATCCTACCCGGAGGATCCTTTAAACGAAGATTTCAATGATACTGTTCCGGCTTTTGATAAATTGGAACAATGAGCAAATGGAATGGATGGAATCAACGTTACACCCACGCAAAAAAATGTTGGGAATCAAGTTAGGCTAAGACAGCGTGTAGTTGCAACAATCTCTGCTCACTATGGACTCTTTGATGAGATCCTTTTCAGCCATGAACTATTTATGAGTGTTCATGAAAGAATCAAGGAAAAAACTATGAAAAAACAATCATCTAGGCTTTAGTTCTAGCGACAAATATGTTTTTCGTCTGTAACCCATAAAACGTGAATTCGTTTCGAATTCTATCATAGAACTCAAGCGAAAAAGGGCATAATTTATGGAAAATAGACTGGAATGTTATTTTGACGAAATGATAAATTATATATTCACGTCATAAATGCTGTATATTCGATAAAACAGTGAATGTTTCGGTTTCAGAGAGTTGTCAACAAGGTGATCACTTGTGCCTATCTGCTTACGTAGTTGTCTGAATAAAATAGTTTTTGGTTGCGATCATCTGACCGCTTACAAAGAGGAAGAAAAATCTGAAAGAATCCTAGTGACGAGAATAAAAATAGTAATTTGATGGATTGATAAGATTTTAGAATTGACTAGTTGTAGTTTAGATTTTGGGGACCAGTTCTCGCAGGCGCTATCAAAATTGCTGCTCAGAATAGGTTTGGGATTCATTTTTGCTTTGTATTAGGTATAAATCACGTTTATAAAGAATCCTTCATACGGTTTTGTGCGTTTATGCGACCCTGCAACCCAAGTTTTTCGCTCATACGTCATAAGGATAAATATTTTATGACTTCAGTAACTCATGAACAATTCGGCCCACGCCCGCTTGCCATTCACCAATGCTGATTAGGTAACTGAATATACGATGCGATGTTCCGTAAAAATAGAACATTCCCGTTCCAAAAATATCCTCATCTACTAGCCGTTATGCTCAGTGCCAACCAGCGGAAATGATGCGTGCGGATTCTGCAGGAAATGATTCCTTCTTCCAGCGGAGTAGTCATTCCCGAAAGAACTACTGGACTAAATTGGAATGCATGTACGGCTCATTCCTGCATTTTGTTGACGGAATAAGCTAAAAAATGAATTTAATGTGAACCACATGTGAAAAAATAAATATAATATTTTTCCTAAGTTATTATATTAATTTTAATAATAATTAATCAAGTGAATGAATGCTAATGATGTAATAATGTCTCCATAATAGTTTATTTTATTCCATAACTTACTACTTTTTTGCCACAAATCATTTCCCAATCATTTACCAGTTCAAATGTCAATTTTTCTTATTCCTCCTCTTAAATATTCACGTTTACACTTTTCATATCATTTTCATATGAAATATATTTTTCAAGCTCATAGAACTGTATTTAAGAACTTTTATCCATGCTTTAAAAAAATATGGAAATAAAACATCGAGAAAACATGAAAAGAACGTTTACAATAACACTTTTCACACTTCTATTTCTATTTTTTGTATTATTTTATTTCTTTTCCACTTAATGTCCACAGAATTTGTGTTCCTGTTTTTTATCCTTTTTTTTTTTTTTTTTTTTAATGTTTTCGACTTTTTTGACGCCATAAATTGCAGCGGTTCTCCAAATCCAATTTCTTTTTCTTTTTTTGAAATATTTACAAACTTTCCTCTCTTCGTCTTAAATTTTCAAAACGGAAACAAAATAAAACAAACAAACAAACAGAATTTCTCCTTGAAAGTCACAAAAAAAGTCTACAACTCTCTCGATTCTGGATGTGCTGTTCTCTGGCCGATCTCATCTCGCCGGCTACAAACTGAACCCACGTGAGCATTTTGCTCCCGCCTGGCATAATTCCATCTGATTTTTGTGATCTTCGAACGAAGAGATTAAATGTGTATACATCAAGATTATTCATGGAATACATTAAGAATGCAAATGTGGGCGGATTTCCTACTATCACACGTCATTGCTGCATCTCCTTCCACGATTCCTGACATCCGAGATGTTTTGAGATGTGATAAACAAAAAACATCAATAATACGTAGGATAAACATTCTTTATACGTCTGCGAATGACCACAGTATCAGAGGCAGCATCTCTTAGATCGATATACATATATTAAACGAATTTTGAGAGAACCGCATGACTCAATGGGACCCAATTTGTCACATGACTGCCTATATAGTCCTAAACCTCAAAAATTTGTCTCCGATCGCTTATACTCGTCACTTTTCGTTCTCGGAGCAATCGAGAAGCCCTCTTTCGTTCAACTTGCAGGTCATCCTTCGAAATCTACAATTTCGTGTACGACTACCCCTTTACCGTAGTTATGTACCATATTTTGCGGCTAAAAGGATTATTTGAAGATGATGTGCGTTCTAGCGACAACGCATATTCGTTAGGGCCTCAGAATTTTGCGTGACGGACGCATCGCGCATGGCGCCAGACGAAATGCATGAATTACGGCGGATGCGTTGCGGTCACGAGCATAAAACAAAAAAATTTCTATAACATGTTTTCTCATAATGTGGTGAATAATGATTTTTTTTCACGATATTGTTTTTCTCTCTTTGGAACCTGTTCTCTGCTTTGCGCATATGATTGGTCACTAATTTCTGAACAGCAGAAATTACCCGTGACACGAAAAAAAGCTACTTAAACCGATTGAATTTTTTGACGCATCTAATTTTGCACTTGAATAAGAAACCAAATTTCTGCAGAATTTGGCAAAGATATTTCCAGAATTTCTAAAAGATCCCTTTCTTGAACCCTTGATGGATTACCTTATGGAGCGATCATTTTTCATTTTTGTTCCCGGTGGAGTCATGCGGAGATGAGGTCGTGCACTAAATTCCGATGTTTCGTCAACACAAGCGCGACGGCTACGCAGTTTTTCCGTCGGCTGGTGCTGCTCCGGAAGGAGACACAATTGATGAATAGATCCTTGATTTTTGGATGCAAATGAAGGAGAACATTTGGGGAACGAAAAGTTCAGAGAAGGATCTCACGATGCTCTGGATAAGTGATTGTATTGCATCTGTTTGTTCGATTGAAGAAAATTCTCCACCTCCTCTTATGCAGTCAATTTAGTGGAGCCAAATTTCATTCATAGAATAGGCGTCATAAGCCGCTAATCAATACGCATCTACTTCACAGCCCACTGTTTTTTTTTTTGTTTTTTTTTCTTTTCTTGGGTTAGCAAAACATTCAGAAGCGTTTCAAAAGTATTGAATGGTGTTGTGAGTCTTTTAACGACAGTGGTCCAACGAGAACGAAAAAGAATTTGCAGAGATTTTTCATTCATAGTTTCAGAAGAACGGCGAATTTCAGAAATTTCAGAATATTTCAAAGCGGCACATGTTTTAGAAGTTCAGAAGAAATTTCTAGAATATGGACCGTTTTGAGGGATTTCTTTCCAATTCCCACTGGATTTTTTTCTGACGCCATTTATTTCGGGAAGTAGCAACGAAGAAATGTTGTGCTCTTCCTGATTTCCCTGCTTTTTTCCTGCTCATTGTCCTCAATAAGTAGTTTATTAACCAAGTACATATCGGGCTTCTAAATCGGCTATCGTCTCATCGTTAAAGAGGAGGTAGGTGTTTGTCGACGGATAATCCCCGTGTTTGTTTCATTAGTCGTAAGTGATTTTTTTTTGTGGTGATTCACCTGGATACACTATAAATACCATCATTCCTGCAAATCCAGCAAAATATTGTCGATTTGGAAGCAATCTATGTGATATGAGCCAGCGCTGCAGTCTGTTGCGACCTATGGAGCGACTACGGATCAATTTGGCTCACTGCCAAGTTCCATCTGCGCCGCCGTCCATCTTGATTGGCGGATAGGCAGCATACGCAAATGGACGAGTTTGCGGCTGACCGGGAATACCATAGCGGGAGAAAGATGGGGCGGAAAGTTATGAATAGAGCGACTTTCCTAACTAACCCGATATAGCTGTCGATGTTATTAAAGATCGCATTACTCCCGGATTCTCATCCGAAGTTTGGTGGACTGGCGGAAACGCGCGCTGGTGGAAGCGATTCGTGACGTCCGTTGCGTACGGAAGAGACGTTTGGATTGTAGCGTTGGCTCCTCCCTTTGTCTGTCCCACCAACTCGTTCCTTCCTTGTGTGCAGATTGGACGAGTTTTCGTTAACACCAGTGTTAAAATTCTTGAGTAATGGAGAGGTGTTCGGCTACATTTTTTCCACCAAGCTTCGCAATTTCACAGTTCCTCACGAATTTTAAAGTGGTACAGGAATAAACAAATAAACAAAGGAAAAGAATATCCACCCAGAAAGGACTGCGAATACTTTTTGCTGTCTTTAGTGTCAAACACTTGTTAATGTTCGGTTTTTTGGTTTATATTGGTATTGTATGATATTGATTTGACATTGATTCATATTGATTTGGCTCTATTTATAATTTTTACGGGTTTTGGAAACCCTCATCATTTCCTTAGTTGTTTGAAGTTTTTTTTTAAACTTAAAGTAGAAAATTTAACATCTACTGAATGATACTTTGATATCATTCAACAACTTTTCTATTTTTTTAAATTTAATATTCTAAATATTGGAGGAATAGGAAGTTCTTAGTGATATCTCTTAGCATTTTCTTCAATCTTCTTTTGAAATTTGGGAGTTTTTCGTGTCGCATCCTGTATTCCAGTGATCGGTACGCATTTGTGATCGTTCTCCGATGAACCTGTCGTGTTCTGTAGTCATGTGGTCCGTGGAAAAGTGCAGTGATCTACATTTTGCACCAAGAGAAAAAAGAACGTCATTCATGTGCAAAATAGGATTCGATTTTCACGTCGGAAATACTGTTAAGAGGTATGTGAGTTGAAAAAAAGAAGCAACTGTAAACAAAGCAAAAATATTCGAATCGTATTGTTCAACGTGATCAATCAATACATACTCTAATGTATATGATGAGATCGAGATGATTGTGTTTCCATTGATTCTCGATGGTTCCTGGTTAGTTGTTTATGGAGCACGAGTAGCAGCTACCAGTTTTGTTCCGCGTTCAGCCCAGTAAATAGAAGCAATTTCGGGATCGCTTTTGGGTCGCAGGTAATTGTGCTGCTTTTTGCTTCCTTACAAAGAGAACGGGGCGGACAATCGAAGAAAAGCGACAATGGTGAACTGCTGAATCCCAGGAAAACAATTTCTAGAATTTTCGCTTCTGCTGCTGTCATGTGCTGAACATGTTTCAATCCGCTAATCGATTTTTATTCATAAATAAAATATTGGGTCTCACATTTTTTGATTTTTAAATTCTCATGACAAATGTTTTTGTTATTGAACGTAACCAAAATCCTCGAAGTGAACATCGGAACAGTGTCCAGGTGACCACGTGGTGATGGTGAACACAGACATTGTTTTTTCGGATTCGCAGACATTGTCCGAGCGGCGAAAGTGGCTGACTGGGTGTTTTTCTTTTCTTTTTTTTTCTAATTCCTGTCGGAGAAGAGTCTCTTTGATCCAGGATAAGCAAAATACTTGGAGATTAAACATAAGAAAGACGCCACATGGTTATGGCTGTGTTTAAAAGGCGTAAAGGCAAGTTTCGGGAGATTAGGATGAAGAACCGGAATCGGCGGAACGGCCGAAACGGCAGAGTGGGTGGGGCCGTGAGGACAGGGGACCGGATAAAAAAAGCAGTCGCAGGGTTGAGGAAAAACAAGCTTTCCCAAGAAAGCGCTCCCTGACGAATACATTTCGATGCTGCACGCTCTGCTTAAACGGATACAATTAGATTAGGTTAGAACTACACCCTTACCCCTGCATCTATTCACTTAGAGATCCCAACATCGTCAACATTCCATAATACGCGCTGCCATCTTAGAGCCAAATCCTAATTATCTATATGGATGAGCTAGTATTGAAAAAAAAAGCTCGAAAAAAAACCAGCTTAGGATTCCTCGCGATCAGCCGCTGCTCGCTGTCGATTTTTTTCTCGCTTTTTTCAGTGTTAGTTCATCCACATGAAAGTTTAGTATTCATCCTCAAGAATACATCTGGTTCTCCAGCACTGCACCGAGGTCCCATCAGAATTGAAGTGCATGGTTTTTGACGGGCCATTTTGATTTTTGGCGCCTTCCTAAACTCTTGAACTATGATGCACAACATGACATGAAACGATCATTTCTGAAACGGTTGCCGCCATTCGAACGAGATCGTTGACCATTTTCAATCATTTATCGACAAATGTCCTTCAATAATGTCTCCGGGGTGTTGTTTTTGCGGGGCGACGGTTTTTTTTTTGTGCTCTCATGTGCTCGGTGCAGATGGCAACATAGTGCCTCTGCTCTCTGCAAACTCTCTCTAGGATTCCTCTAGGATTTCATCTGCAAGCGATTTTTTTTTACCAAACATTTACTCTTTTCTTCAGTTCCAGATGTAACATGCGCATCCATATGAGAGTTTAAAGTTTATTTTTCAAAGGAATACATTTAGCAATAGGGAACACTGCTATGTACATCATAACAAAGAAAAAAAACAAAATTGCTAAAATCGGACCCGTTATGATGAGTAAAGAATCGGGAAGGACACAGAAAAAGTCGTGATGAAAATGAATAAAACTGAAGGAACACTGCTGCTATGCAGCGATCTGATCTCATTTACGATAGACATAGCAGCGAATTAATTTACGACTATATAATAGAACCCGAAAATAAAACAAATAAAATATGGAGAAGGATAGAGAGAACGGCTGTTTCTGTGTATGTAGTGTTCTATGTCAAAGGATTTCTTCACCATGTGTTCGGTGAATTACTCTCACTCATCAGTACAAACACCGATAAACCGCACGGTGGTACCTCGTATGTATATGTAGGAACGTACTTATCGTATCGAATAAGTCATATACGCTAATCGTTTCAACTATGTGCAAGAAAGTAGAGAACTCCAGTCCCAACTACATCTAAATCGATGGATGGGACCTAAATTCGTGAGTACTCCTCATAGGTGGTGAACGGAGACTCATCCTCCTCAAGAATTGTCGGCATTGGTTCAATATGACTTAGATGTGAGGAGAGAGATGACCTGAAAAAAAGGAGACGTTGAGGAAAAATGCGTCCCGAATTCAAGAGAAATAAATTTCTGGATACTATGTAGTGCATTTTTACAAGTTGGACGTAGTTCAGTCCATAAAGTAACGCACATTAATTCATCAACGCAAAATGTCTTCTGCTACGGCCGTCGGAGCCATAACACATGCGTGCTATGCCCTTTTTTCCATATGTACTCTAAGCATAAAACGACCCACATGTGCCCATTCGCTCAGTACGATAAAAAGTATTCATTTCTCGTTTGTTCGTATAGTTCTCGTGTCACGAGCAGTTTTCCGATGGAAACCATACCATCTCGATGAGAAAAAAAAAACTTTGCGAGGAATTTTCTACACGCTATATGTACATAAGTGCCGGAGAATCCAATTTATACTTGCTAAGATTGTCGCTTTGTGGAATCTGTGTATGTGTGATGATCGGTCACATGGTCAGCTGATCGTATCATTCGCTTCACATTAATCAATTGTTGTTTGTTTTGGTGTGAGAAAACAATGAGATAGGGGGAGTAGAAGAGAAAAATAAAATTATGCAAGGTTGATCACGCTGATCATAATGAAAAATCAGCAAAACATAGTGAAAATTAGGCCAAGGTTGGAATTTTTTTTCAAAATTTGGCTTTGATTCCCTTTTCAAGACCGGAAACGCTGAATCCGAAAGTAAAAGTTTTTTTTTTTAGTTTTAGAAAAAAAGAACTTTATTTCCCCGAAAAATCGAAGAAAATTGAATTGTGAGCATCCAAGCAAGTATAAACCTAGTCCTAAAAATCTATCCAAAAAAATGGATCCTCTAAAAAGAGGCAAACAGATCTGCCCTTTTTAATTTCAAGTCTCCATCATTGTTTTTTTTTGTGAATTTTACTTAGTCTTTTGACGTGATAAGCGCTCGATTACTACTGTATTTACTCATGAGTTCACGTGAATTTACGCCTATAATTTGGTTTGCTATGGTTCCAGATAGTTTGTTTATCTACATGGGTCAATACGTTCCCCGTTATTTTTTCAATATTCCAAAGATCATTGAATGTACACATTAAAACAAACAAGTAAACAACATACATAGGATTCAAACAGCTTAAAGATCTAGGAATTCTAAGAATTCATAGATCTAAGCACAAGCTAAGCTCTGCTATGATATCAGTAAAAATCCTGGCAGCAGCTTAAAAATCCAGGAAGTGGACTGAGCTCACTTTTGGAATCAAATCTTACACAATTCCTTTGCTACCGCTGTTTCAGAAAAAGGTGGAGAACAATTTTCTGCAAGCACAGGGTTAAACTTTTGCAAAATGCGTCCACTCATTCACTGCGAAAAAAAACTTCAAGAACAATTTATCGACACTTGTCCTCCTCGGTTAACGCCTCGTCCCGAATAGCCCATTTATTACGGTATCTCGTGGTGGAGAAAAGAAGGAAAAACCCTTGCACTACATAGTACAACCGAAATCGCATCAAGAAACGTTAGAAATGTCGACCAACCTCTGTCGCTGCTTTTTTCTCTCCTCATAAATTTGTGCCAAACACAGTTTTGACGATTGTACTTGATCTGAAACAGGCGAATGGGAATGAGAGGAGTACGGGAGGACCTATTGCCGAAAAAAAGAATCGTATCATGACAGGAAATTACTCGCGTGAGTGTACGCGCGTAATCACATCTCTGGAATGTTATCAAAGCTCGTTTCTGGGGCTCATTTCCTCCGGCTTTTTTTTCGTTCAAAGACTACTCGTGCAACAATATCGTTTCGTGGTTGTGAATTCTCGTTAACGGGCGTGCACGAAACACGAAACGAAAGGATTTTATAGCGTTGTATCGGATGAGATAAGAGCAAAGAATGAAAGTGCATAAGTTAGAAGCGATTCCAGGTAGCTGATCCTAGACACTGGGGTCAGCTGGTACAACCAAATGATTTATCGTATCTCTTCTGCTGATATTTTTAACGTATATTTGTTTCAATGAAACGAATAACAGTTAGTGAGGTGAACAATAATGACGTGTGGAGAGCTGGGGGTACCCGATGAGGGTTGTTGATGAGCCAGTACCAGCACCGCCGCCGGCTGCTCACCCCCCGACCGCCTCTCCCCCTCCTTTCCATCATCGCCATTATCATCCTCGTCGAAAGTTGCTGCATTGAAAATAAAAGAACAAAAGCCTAACTAAGGAAATGAACAATAGCCATATACTGCGGAGGAAGGAGGACATGGAATGTACGGTGGAATGGAAGAGCCAAAAATTATGGTTTATTTGCCCGACGCCATATCCAAGAAAGTCCTTGGTTTCCAGAGAATTAGCCCACACTTCTACATAGTGCAGTTTCGGGCCAATTATTTTTCTATTCTTTACAATGTTTGAATCAAAGGGAAGAGTTGTAGCCTGGAAAACACTGCTGCTGCAAATTCTGGAATAAGCAACTGCTACGTTCATTTGAACGTGATCGTAAGCCTCACTGTACTCTTAATCCTGATTGAGAAATTTCTGCAAAAATGGTCGTAGAGAAAAGGATAATTTTTCCCGAAGACTACTCAAATGACTATGTCAAAATTCCTAGGAAAAAAAAGATAGTGGAACGTCCAAACAGCAGGAGGACTGGTGTAAACTTTAGTGCTAGGATTTTGTTTGGAAACTCTTTAAAAATCCTTGAACGCAAGAAAAATCTACCCGAATCACGAGACCCTCAAAAAACCCAGGAAGAGGATCGTTTACCGCCATGTCTCTAGGAATTACTTACTTTTAGCTTAGTGACTGAAGGGAACATTTTACGGTTAAACAGGAATTTTCTGCAGTAAAACAGCATGATATTAGCAAAATGAATGTCGAAAAAGCTGCTACGGAACGAATCAAATCCCTATGAATACGGAAATAAACCATGATAGGATGTCTAAAATAGCAGACTCCTTAGAGATATTCCTGGAATCTCGTGCAAAAGAGTCGCCGCTGTTTGCCGATGCAATTTGATATGCGCTTTTCTCCATTGCCCTCCAAAAGAGTCACAAGATGTACGCCGTAAAGGATTGTCCGCCCTTTTAGGTCAATAACCCGGTCAACTGGTCTGAATACTCGGACTTTTTGCTGTAAGGCGTCGCCAAGATTTGTTTTCTGGTAGAATTTCAAGACACAAACGTACGTACATGGTCTACAATCCAAACCTACATAAACGGACTGGCAGGTAGCAAGAATCAAGCTAACCCAAATAGGAAATCAAAAGTTTACGGTGATCAAACATTACAACAGAGCATAGCTCTCAGCCCAAGTGTAAAACAGACCAGAAGGAGGAGAACGAGCCCCGTACAAGTTATCAAACATCCAGAGATTTCATAAAATTTTCATCAACTCACTTCCTTTGCCGACCAACTTCATCAGTTTGACGAAAAAGCTCTTCCTCTTCATCGACATTGTGCAGCGTAAAGGTTTGATCGATTTTGTTCTAATAGGTAGACAAACGCAGACGACGGATGACAACTTTTCGTTGTAGGACGTCAATCCGACCAGTAGGTTACAGATGTGGTAGACGCACTGGAATAGACTGGGAACGTCGTTGGAAGGCGGAGCCCGATTCCATCGTCGACTCCGCCCATCATCACCACCCCACACCGACACACCACACGTGCGGCTGGTGCATGGACGGATCGGTGGACGGAAAAGTTTGCACGCGATACAATAAACAATATACGGAAAAGGTGAACGAGTGATGAGGAAAATTGTAGAAGGAAAAAGGATTTGAGGATCAGAAGATCTTCTGGATCTGGTTTAATATAAACGTATACAGAGAAATATTCTTCATAAGTGATATTTTAGAAATATTCAGGCGAAAAGAAGGAACTTATAGAACATTCCTTTTTCCTTTTTGACCTTTTTCTGATCATTTGTTATCCACGAAAACTCCAGATCCCCAAAAATAAAAGAAGAAACGATACGAGCACACATTAAAACCAGAAAGAGTGAAGTGGAACGTATGAATTTGCAGAAATTTTCAGAGAATAAGAATCGGAAGGAGATAAGACATTTTCGCCTTGAATGGAATTCAATGTATAATACAATCATTGCTAATAAATTTGAATTATAATATATAAAAGAAATGCGATATAATAAAAAGATAAAGTCACTGGCGTATCACAATCCACTTGGGACACGCCGACGCGTTTTCACCAGTGCCATTCGTAATCGTTGTTTTTTTGGACCCGTGTTCCCCTCTATACAATGATTTACGGGTGCCAACCCTTGCATCAAGTCAATGTTTTTACCTACTCAGACACGTCTGCCGGTAATTTATGGACGCCGGAGGGAATGAAAGATTTGGTTGACACTAGCGAGTTTCCGACCCATCGACCATAGCGGACCTCTAACCGACTACGCCACACAAAACCGCCCCCACACCCATTAGTGCAATCTAATATGATACATAAATAAGATGTTGTATTAGGATTCATATTTCCTTGCCGTTCACTATTGCGTGCCGAGAATTGAAAAAAGCACTGAATAAGATGGTTGTGAAGGACTCTATGGAAATTCCCCACGTCTCCGTTTTTATTCCCGCAGCAAAATGATTGAGATTCGTGGGCTGCGAAGTTCGTAGGTTCTATCGAAGGGGGAAAAACAAACAAAAAACAACAAATTCCATTGGAACAATTTCACGAACGTTTCTAATGAATGCGTGGGCTACGAAGTTCGTAGGTTGTATTAATGAGAGAAAGAGAAACAATAGTTTTCGTCGAAGCAATTTCACGAACGTTAGTAATGATGGTGCACTTTTGAAAAAAAAAAACAAGAACTTCAACACATAACGAACATAGGGATGCCTAGTGGTTCGAGAAAGGACTAAAATACTTTTGTTTTAAAAAAAATTTGAAGTATTCGAGTGGAATTATGCGAAATTGGCAAGGATATACATTCATATGTACATACATAAGACGAAAGCTTGCAAATGCTCAGAGGTTCAGCAATTTTTTTTTTCTAAAACACCTCATTTTTTGGATTGTTAGATACATTAGTAGGAAAATGTCAAGCAAACTACTTTATAATTGTCTGTTTTCAACATTTACATCAAAAATCAGCGATTCATAGGAATTTCAAGGCGATTTCCGGCCACAGCTCAATTCCATTGTCCATCCATAGGCGGCTGAAAGCCAAACACAACGGGGAAACTAGTCACGCACACTTCCTTTTCGACTTATTTTTAGCCGTATTCTTGGATTTTTTCTCCCCAATAGTGCACAGCTTTCTCATCTTACATTGAGGTACTACGGTTGTCGTAGCCTAATTACTAACTAACAAATCGGTTAATTAAACGCAGAAGTAAAGAATTAATACAGTGACGTTACCGTTCAGTCGTTTAGCATGCAGCGTTCGCTGAGTTCTTTGAGCACGGCTTATTGCCATAAAACTGGCTGTCAATCACATTTTCTGATAAGAAAGACATAGCAGTCTACGCAAGCGAAAGAAAAAGTTCCTGCAACGAAATTGCTAGTGCATAACAAATACCTTGCTGGAAACATAAAACATACCGAAAAAAACAGCTATTACATAAATCTTATACTCAATAGAAATTAGCTACAGTAATTCGTAATTCGCTTAATGGAAACGTATCACGAAATTGAAGTGAAATGAAAATCCAAGGGAAAACGTAGAGTTCGGGTAGCAGATTGTGGTGCCCAGCGTGCTTCCACTTATCCTTCTCTGTTCGCCGTAAAAAAGGGCGTGGGAATCGCTTTAGTTCCTACGAAGCGCGCTTCCATGTACATGTTCTGGTCCTCTCAGCAGCCTATTTATTAGTTTTACTTGAATAGGTTGTCGAGGAGACCTAATTGATTCTTGACCGCTCGCTCGTGGATGCGGCGCCTGAACGGGAGTGGCGTGTTCTCACGTTCCTCGTTGGAACAAACCCCGTTTCTCACGCCGTTCTTCAGGACGATTATGGGGAACTGAGCGGGGCCACACTCACACTCTAATCAACATACATAACTCTAAATTTGCCCACAGAGCGTCCAACATCGTCAGTTTCGTGGCACGCAGCCTTTAAAGCGACTCACTCACTCATAAGGCGAATAGGAAAAGAACCTATTCTCTTCAACACATTATTTACGACATTCTGTTTAATATAGGAGAAAAAGTCTCGTTGAAAAACAAGTTATCTCTTGTATTCCACGCGAGAAATGTTCTCTTCCTTTAACTAAATCCTATTTTTCGTATAGATTCTGTGGGGAAATTGGGAAAATTCCGTGTATTTCAGTAATCTCTATGGTCGAAATGCAGTTAGAAGCATGCAACCAGGTTAGCAAACGATTATGTTTGCTGAGCGGAATTTATGTAGCAAATTGCACACGCATGGATGTGCACGTTTCTTAGGCTTTTTTCCTGAAAAACAAAGGAACGAACAATCAGCAACGATGTGAAACGTTAGGCTTCATATCAACAACAATCATATGGAAAGTATGGCTTCGATCCGGATCAAGGAATTGGGTCCAGATCCTCCCCTTTAACAGCACTAACCATCGTACACAGGTCCCATTATCCAATATCCCTCTACTTGGTAGGATAAATACGATGGGAACGAAGACATCGTTGATTTCATATTTCTCCAATCGTGCTATCCAATATTATTTGATTGGTCTACTAACGTAAACTTGGTACAACGCGGCACTTCGGTGCGGGACCCAGTCCCAGTTGTTGCAGCGGAAACATCGCCATGGCTCAAAGGGATTGGGAACATATTTTCGTCGCGTGATGCGTTTGTCCGTGGACGAATTTTTTTCCATTGAATAGCAATGTATCCAACGAAAGCAGAGCACTTTTCCGCTTGAGCGCGTTAATCCAACTGGAAGAATTCTATTCGATACGGATTCTATGGGCTTATGGACGTAGAACAGAACGTTTAAAACACCATATGATTAACTTATTACGATCGCATCGCGATGAATTCGTGAAAAAAATCCAGATATTATGCTCCGTCCTCTCACATGCGCCGAAAGATAAGCGCTCGCACATGACTGCGCTTATCTGTGGACATGGTACACGCGATATGTGTGGAGAGGTAGCAACGAACAAGCAAAAAACAGCAAACATACAATTTTTTCTCATATAGGAATTTTCCTCGTCTTCTAGGATCACACGTACAATGTATCGATAAGCACATACGATTTTTCGTTCCATAACTTTCTCCCTTCCTCTCAAAAATAAAAAGAAATTATTAAATAGATAGGTTAATCCTTGTGCAAATAAAACGAATAACAACGGAACAAAGGAAAACGCAAACATGCGAAGTTTTCTTCTGGAATTCTCCAGAACTACACCGTACAAAGCGCTATTAAATCGCTAGAAATTACGTTCTGAACGAACTTTTCTTCCCAGTTATATGAATCGTTCCACTATGAATGTCTGAATCGTTGTTACAAATAAGAAGAGTCTACGGGAAAACATTAAAAGATAAAAGGAATTTCCAGAAGAAAAAAAAACTATACTACGATCAGAACTATTTTTCCTTTTTATTTCTTTTTTTTTCATGGTTACAGTTGATGTTTTTGTGCATCTGTTAAAATTCTTCATCTTTGTTGGATTCTTCATCTTTTTTCTTTGGTTCCTTCAATATCGAGTCAAGTTCGAGTCCGCGAAAGAAAAATAAACAAATGAACCGTTTCACAAAAGATATGATTTAGCGAGGAAATTGAATTTTGGAAAAAAAAATTCCATTAGCATTTTAACCATTAGATACAGCTCAACTCTCTGTCTCTTGAAAAAGTAAACAAAATTATTAATGCATCAATTGGAAAGCGAAGCAGAAAAGAATATAATTTACGCCTATAATATAATTAGCCTTATTAAATTAATTAATGCATAATGCATAGCGGTGGAATTAAACTTCCTGTTATCCTTTGTCCATCTTGTTATCTTTTATTCTAATCTCCTACGAAAAAATACCGTAAGATTTCAAAAAAGTATACTAATCCATTTGTTTATCTAAAAACGCCAACAGCTCTGACAAAAACAACAAGAAGAAACCTCGCTTTATAAAATTTTGTTCAAATATTTTAGAGTAAACACAACCTTTTTTCTTTTGTAACTTCTATTGTCCTTAAAATTGCCATAAGCATGAACAGTCCATATCTTTTCTGGAACATTCCATACATTTGTTTACAAGCAGAAGTTTACAGCCATATTTTTAGGCTGCCCACCTTTCCCCAGAGTTTTACGTAAAAGCGCAAAAATATTGGTATCAATTAGAAAGGCATAAGTACATAAGCGAAATAGTAAGTAGTAAAGAGTAAATATTGAAAAAGTGGGAGACAATTTATTCATTTTTATTTATTCATTTATTTCTTATTTATTTCTTTTGTTCATTTGATACTTTCAAAGCTATTGTAAACAGAAATCGAAACCATCCTAAATAAAAATCCTAGAAGAATAATGAATAGGAAAAAAGGTACTAAATTTTAGTTGATTTGGTAGAAAAACTGAAGGAGAACGCAGAAAAATCAAAGCTTTTCTCATCATTTTCAAGTAAAAATAATAGATACGACTTCACGTATTTACTTGAGCTATTATTTTTTTTCAAATTTTATTTTGTTTATTTGGAGAAACCCTACGATGACCTATGTATTTAAATAAAAATGCCAGTTTAACTGATGAAATGAGAGATAAAGGTTTCCTTGCATAAACAAAGAGACCGTCAGTCAAACATACAAAGAGATAAATCCGATAAAAGGATGTGAAAGATATCGCTATGAACAGCATCGAAAAAAAAATATGTGAAAACAAGAGACGTTTCGACGTATTTCATCTCTTGCTGCATCACTCGAATTCCCTTTTGAATAAAAAATGATTAATGATGTAAATGGAGGAACGTTTGCCACAATCCTAACGAGAATTAGCCGAATATTTTTTGGAAAAAAACTTACAAGGCAGTAAAAAAGAAGAAAATTCCTTAAAGAATTACTCAACGAAGGGAAATTCGGTTAATAGATAACGTAAAACGAGTGATAGTTGGTGGAACGCGCGACCTCATCTATATATACATACACATAATCCGGTCTAAATACGGTACGGTCTAAATATAGCTCGAGATTTTCTAAAAAAAAATACTTGACCAAGAGCGCATTCAATATGACATTTGTTTGTTTATAGCGCTAAAAATTGACGAATCACGTGTAGCGATGATCGGGGGTCAGCTGACAGCCGAATATTTCGTACGCATCGCATGGCATCATGACTTATTTGCATTTTTCACGATCTCCATAAGAGCCGACCGTTTTCGAATCGTGGGGCCACGTCACGGGAGCGAGCGTGGAAAGAGGCATGCAGAGATACTCGAATTTTGCCTCACAAGACCTAAGCATAGGATCTAAGAGATTCCATGCTCAGGTCCTGCGACGAAGTTCGAGCATAATGCGACTATGTTTCGCGAAAGTGACTTGTGCCGCCAGCTGTGTCTTCGAACCGTTGTCGGTTCTACACACAGTTGGTGTCCTGGACAGTTTGAGCCTCTTATCCATACCCCGTTGCAGGATACGAGAAAGAAGCTGCACCCTCCCAGAGTCCATATACGATAAAATTCTTCCAGTTGTATAAGTGCGCTCTAGCGGAAAAATGTGTCTTGATTGAATGCATCGCTTTCCAGTAAAAATCTGTCCGCGGACAAATGTATGAAGCGGTCGGAAATACGTCTCCGCTCGAGTTAGCATTGGGAATGTTTCTTCTGCAACATTGCTGACTAGGTCCAGCAGTTTGCATCAGCAAACCAACCAAATAATACTGGATATCGCGGTTGGAGGCATAGTCGCCGATGGTTTCGACTCCATCGTATTTATCCTCCCAAGGGCAACTATGTTGGATGCGGACCACAAGGCCTACAGCGGTTCCGGTCAGGACTGATGGGGCACAAATCGCACAACGCGAAATGTGATCACGTCTGATGCTTCAGAACCACTTGCAGATCCAATGTTTGGGTCTTGAGACGAAGTTCGAGCATCCGTGAGTTTCCCTCTCCACATTCTCCGTCTTGACGATGAACACCGTGCTCAGGCGCGAGGATCAGATCACGAAATTAGGTGCTCCCGAAGATCGAATGCGAACGTGAAGTACATCTATTTCATGTGCAAGGAGAGCGATTAATTTCGGAAAAAAGTAGCTGTGTAATGTCAGAGCAAATGGAGAAATATATGCTTCATGAATGCATGAGTTTATTCACGCAATAAATGAATAAATGAATGATCGGCTGAATAAATGAATGAGTGCAAGTGAGACAAAGGATAGACATAGAAATGATTGGAATAAAAAAAATATGAGCAAAGTAGCGAGTGAAGGAGCACGCAGATGAGCAGAAAGCAGAAGTCCAAACATTTGTATTTCCATGAAAGTCCATTTTATCGCTTCCATTAGTACTACATCTATCATAAACCTTCACTCTATTGTTAATCCCATCATTTTTACTAATATTATTCCTAGTGGTGGTCTAAATTGTCCATCAGCGCATGCATGTATGCATGTATGCAAAATTCCATAATATTTAGGGAATGAGAAGAAAAAAGAGGAAAACAACCACAAAGCACTGTGGTTCCTAACCAGTTATTCACTCTCAACGATGATAAGCATCCAAACAAAAAAAAACTATACACGACAAAAATTTGTTCTTAAATGATGACCAAGTGGCAGGTTGATCTATGTTATGACGATATTATCGTCGTTTGAAGAAATACCCGTCAATCCTTGCTCTTCCCAGATCCTCCTGGGGATTCCAAGAACGACGAAATGGCGAGAAACGAAAACAAAATTGGGTTGTGGTGTACTGAAAAAAATGAAGGACTGGTGCGGAGGCCAAGCGGTTTCCCTCAAAATTACTTCTTCCTTAAAGTAATTTCCCTGAATCGAGAGAATCCGCGCTGTGTAACATACTAACCACATTTATGTGGAAATTTGCTGGATTTTCCCACGTTCCAACGTTCCAGCGCATTACTTGCACATACACACACAAGAAAAAAGTGAATGAACAAATACGTCCTAAAGGAGTAGGCAAAAGTGTAGACCCTAGCGGCCGCGGCACCCATAAGTGTACGTAGCGCTCTGTGTGTCTGGCGCCCTCTTCGATCCCGTACACTCACTTCTTTTTGTTTTTGGTTTCTGTGGCATATCGGTTAACTTCATTTCTATTTTTTTCTACCAACTACTTAGTGAATGACAATATTTGCAGTGCAAATCGAGCAAAACCGCGTAATTTTGTCCCTCTGATCCCCTAGTCGCAATTCTTCTCTTTTTTGTCCTAGAACTGCTAGTGCAATGCACCAAATAACTTGATGAGCGAACGCGTACGTGTTCGTCAGCACTTTTTGGGCGGATGTCATCTGGGAAAGGGCACAGACCGGTCATTTGTTAAGGATCTAGTTTTATGCGATGCACGCACACGTGAAGAAAATCTGAACAGACTTGTTAAACGAGTCTATTCTTGAATGATGAAGTGTTCTGACGATGAACGCTGAACTCGAGTATTCGAAATCGATCTATTCGAATCGAATCGAGTCGAATTTCGAACAACTCGGAATTTGGAGTCATTCGAAATATCGACTACTTTAGCAGCGATCATTGTATTATTCGATATGTTTCCCCTAATTTCTCGTGGACAGAGCCTCACCATATGCATATAAGACCGCTTATTCCCTGCACGACTATCAATTCGAAGTTTTTAGCATGAAAATGAGGGATTTTGCCTGGATTTAACCGTCTTTATTGATTGTAGGCATTTCCTTCAAGTTCATGTTTGTTTTGTTATTTATTTTTTGTTTGCTTCTTCTCATGTTTATGTGTACGATCGTATAAAATGACCATAATTTTTTTCCGTGTGTAGTAAAGGTCTTCCACATGGGAAAATAGGATAATCTAGAGAAAAGTATTGATATCGGAATGACTTGGAATAGGACGCCAGGAAAAAAAAAACACTATAGATCGCCGCTATTCCAGCGTTGTACACTCCAGAAAAAAAAAAGACTAGCAGCCACTCGTACATGCTAAGATGATCAATCATCGTTTTCGTCGACAACTTTCACATGCCGTTGGCTGCCTGGCTGCGAGTGTAAATAACATGCCATAAGTGTTGTCTTTGTGTTTCTTTTCGTAGGTTTTTGTTGTTTTCAGACAATCGTCGATCATACATTGTCTATCACCGTATCTCGTACAGTTATCATAGAAACGTAGGAGCGTATTACTGTAGAAAGAAAACCGAAATTTTCTTGAACGCGTAAACTTTTCACGAAGCGAGTTTTATTGGTTATTATTTCTGCATGGCAAATGTTTCGCTTCTGTTGGATTCTTCGGGAATTCAAATTCGCACGACGAACACATTCTCGTTTGCAGGAATTTGAATCCACGAATCCTGGAATTTTGCGTAAAAACCATTCTTTAATCTAGTATAGCTAATTGACCCTTTTAAATTCCCCAAATATATAAGATATTTTTAGATCCGTCATTATCGTTTACATTATGCTTCTCAATAGATGAAATGTCAGTAGGAAGTCCTGGAAAAGGTCGGTTTTTTCGGTGAACAAGGGAAACTGTTTAACCATATCAACCTTTTTATCTCGGTTCTCATTATGAAGTCCATTAAGAGCATGTGTTGATGGAAAAAATGAATCATAGCGCAGAGAACGATTAACATCCGTTCGGAGAACGACTTCACCCTTCCTTTAAACACAGCACAGCACGAGCATTGCCGATCTCGGATTCTTTCCACGAAAAGGCAGCGTTAGCGGCGGTGTGGATCACGAATACGAATGCCCTCACGCTCGCTTCATCCTAATTGTTCTAAGAAAAACGGCGTGCAAAACAGCCTCGGCGGTGGAATTTTCTTACGAGGCTGCTGAGACAACGGACGCAGCTTATTGATTGTCCATTCGCTCGCAGATGTACGGTGCGCCGTACGCCGGGAGTTCGCACACGCGACACGTTCTCAGGTGCATCGTAGGGAAATTCGATCGCCACCGCCATTTCTCACGCCATTTTTTACGTCAATTAGGGGGACATGAGCCTTCAGTCACACTCATGATCCAAACCAGCGATCCCTTCCTTTCTTGGCAAGATCACATTGTCATGAATTTCCTGGTGTACTCTCCTTAAAGCGATGAGTGGTCGAAGGGACCCCACGGTCCAAAACGTCAGAGGTTTATCGATGTAATCTGTTGCAAATTGTGTTCGGATTTCCCAGAGTTTCAACCTTGCAAAAGTGTGCAAAAGCGAAATTTTTTAGAAATCTTTCTCCAACAGAAGTGCAAATTGTGTGTTCTGAATGAAAAAAAAACACCTCGTAGCACCCTTCATTTTCCAGACAATCGCCAATTTATGCATTAGTGACGTTCAGCTTGGAGAAAGAATTGAATATCTAATAAATTGCGAGCAGGGTTTGCGCATAACGTCAGAATCAAATGAAAAACAGAAAACATGGATATTGATTAATGTGCGGTCTAGGGCAAGTGGCAAGTGTACAACGGGAAAATATGAGTCTAGGCCTTGTCGGAGCACAATTCGGAGAAATGTCGCAGAAAAACATAAAAAGAAAGAAAAATCTAATTTTGATTCGCAGACAAGAATTATTACCAAGTTTCTATTCCTTCATCGTGGATTTTTTTTTTGCTTCTCATCAAAGTGAAAACGAGAAAACAACAGATGTAGGAAAATGATTTTTTCCTCCTGGAAACCGAGACAAACATCGTTATCGTTGACGGGGAAAACCAAACAAATCCAGTCTCTATTATGAGCTCAGCTCATTCCAATCAACCTACCTCCAAGAACCCTTGTATTGTTTTGTCAGTGTGTCCAGTGTTAGTCATCCACTCATCGTGGAGGCTAACCAGAAAAATCTCATCACAACAAGCTTCGGACAAGGATTCTTGACCGAGGCGGCCGCTATCAAAACATTTGAGTTTTGCATGAGAGAATAAACAACAACAACAACTAGTCCAATTCTTTAGCGTCTCTAGCATTATTTCTTCAATTCTATTGTATTACTTTTGAATCGCGAATGGATGGTGCAGCATGCATTCGTATTCGAACGAGTAATGTCGAATCAACGAATAGTCGAGCAACAACAACTCGATGCTCCTTACTCCAATATTCGAATAATTTGAACAGCCTAGTCATCGAAACGATTAACAAAGTGGGTAGAAATAAATCGGAATTTTTCCAACTTCGAAAATCCACAATGCCAACAGAAAAAAAAAGAAGAAAAAACTTGATTGCTGAAATGTTCGAAAGTTGAATTTTGAATAACAAATTTTGTTGTGTACTATGTTGTGTATTGTTGTGTTAGTCAAACGGAAGTTATTCGCTAATTGTCCAAAAGTCAACCAAAAGTCCACTAATCAAGCGTACAACAACGCTTTAAGGGCATCACTCCACGAATCTGGGGTGGTACGGATTTCAGGTAGAGTATTCGTATATGGCGTAGTAGATTATGGGGAGGACAGTGATTCCGTCCATTTCTTCCTAATTGCCGTAAAAATGGCCCGGAAGATACGGCTTCGGGCGTTCTGGCGCACTTTTTTCTGCAAGGAGTTCGACTGCAGCGCGCCAGCCTTGTGCGGCGTCGCATCTTCCTGGCCGTTGTTTATGGCAAATAGGAAGAAATGGACGGAATCACCCTCCTTTCCATTATCTACTATTCCTTATAAGAGTACTCCACCTGAAATCTGCACCACCTCAGATTCGTGGGGTGATGCCTTTAAAAGAACTAAATCCATTTAGAGAAGAAAATCCTTTGAAGGAAAGTAAATCCAGGAGAAACTGTAGAATCCACCAAGCAATAAACAAGATCCCCTACTGTTTGCTACGATAAATAACCAACACTGAACTAATCAATAACACAGAAATTCCATGCGAAAGCATTCCAAGCCATTAGAAAACACTTCTCGAAAGAAATTAGGGAAAAAAACATACATGAAACCTCTACTGTTCGCTACGATATTAGCCATCATGGAACTAATCAATAACCCGAAAATTTCATTCGAAAGCACTCCCGTCCACTAGGAAACACGTTTCAGAATAAATTTAAGAAAAAAGTGGAAACAAACATCAACCACGCGATACGTGCAGTACCGGCCGAGGTGTGCCGATTCCCGCGCATTTCACCCTCTTCGATCATCGATCGATTTGTTATTACCGGCAACCATTCAAAAATTGTCACCATTTGACCACACAAAAAACAAGAGGATTCCTGTTTCTCATGGGACTCTTCCACCGCTCCTGAATTTCTTCATCATTTTTATTCCCCACCGTTAAATTCCATGATTTAAAGTGGTCGTTTATTCAGAAAGATGATTTATTTTCTAACGATTCTACTTTTTCAAGGCTTCCTATCCAATCCACTTAACTATGCACGAATAATTTTTACCGTATAACTCAGTTTCTCATCTGGAGATGACAAAAACCTAATCGGAATTCAGGAAATGACGAAAAGAATTCCTTGGTTGATTTTGTATTTCATGAAATTTCAAAGCCTTTTTACAACCGATTTTTCTTAAAAATCCCTTAGTCTTAGATTAATTCTTGACTCCTAAGGAGAATTTGAGTTATACGGTTCATTAAGGTCTATAATTGGGCTCGTTGCCTCGCCTTCACTTAACTCTTTTGTGATTTACTCATTATTTCTCAATCGGATTCAACTACGCTTAACGGAGCCATGAATATGGGATTATTTTAAGAAATGAGAAAAAAGTTGCAAAAAGTTGTGAAGGTACAATAAATAGGAGGGGAATAAGAAAAAAAATACATCTAAACACTGCAAGAAAATCTCTGAAAATGCAAATTTTTAAATTTCAGGAAAAATTCGCTACATTTTAACCTTTAATTCCGCTAAAAGACTTACTAAAAAAGAAAATAGTCGAAGAGAAATCTTGGCAATACAGTAACCGTTGCGTTTATTCCAGAAATATGTCTGTGTGTACTTCAAATAATTGCTACAGCTGTTCCATTGGTGGATTTATGTAAAACCGCTACATTTCTTGTTCAACAAACAATTTCTGGATAATCGTATGGATAACCAAATCAAGAAATTGTTTCAGAGAACGATTACATTATACATCATGTATCATTTCTATCGCAGATTTTATTTCCACTTCGATGCTAAAATTTTTTATTTTCATCATATTTGATGAAAATAAAAAATTTTAGCATCGAAGTGGAAATAAAATCACGCTGCAAATGACATTTTTCAAAGGCAGAAAAGTGTTTTTTTTTCCTTTCAAATAGATTTGCTGCAGCAGCAGAGAACTGCAGAAAATCCATAGCCTAGTGCTGCATTCCGGAATTTTGTGGTTTTCCTGCACTTTTCATCTTAAAATTAAATCAGGAATAGTCATTAAAATGGCAATTAGATTACGTCACAATCCACACAATTCCGGTATTTACTCAACGTTTAACGAGTTTCTAAAGATAGATGATCTGGATGGGAGATGCTTGAGGGAAAATAGGGAATTTTCGTTTTGAAAAAAAAATCTCTTTTCGTGGATCATGCTGTCAAAAGAATTCAATAAATGGGATCTTGCAAACCCTTATTAGAATATTTAATAAAACTGTTTTTCATTTAATGAATATATGATTGAAATAAAATAAAAATATATTCAAATTAAATTTGTAAAATAAAAATACACAATAGTGAATATATATGAAAATGAATATTTATTCAAAAAAAAAACACACACACACAAAAGTAGTCCATGTAACTATTTTAGCATTTAATAAACATAACACACGTGTTTATTTCCTTTCCTTCTAAAGTATCATGAAAAAGCTTTTTTATGGGATCAGTGCGATCAATAAGCATGTTACTGCCACGTACAGACTGATATACTGTTCTAGACCGTTAAAATAACAAATATTTGCAGTTTCCAGGCGATAAGAGGTCAATGTTTGCAAAATTGTTCGATTGTTTAGAACAAGTTTCTTTTCTCTCTCTTAATTTACTAACACGTTCGACTATAGACGGTATATTCCTGTTAAAATGGGCTCCATATTGCTTCGTGGCGAATAGAAAAAGTTTTTTTTTTTAAATTTATTCGTTTGTTTATCTATTTTTTTTTTGCAAATGAAAAACATCAATGCTGCTTCAAAAAAGAAGAAAACCATATTCTATTCGAGTTAAAATAAAACCAAAGAAAAAAATTCCGCGGTCAAATTTTCTTTTGAAAATGGCGCTGATGAACACAAACAATTATTATTATTTATTATTATTGTTATTATTGCTATTTTATTCAATCAGTCAATTATTACTTTATTTAGTATGGATCTTTCTTTGAGTTAATGGAAAAACAACATTTTGGAGCGAAAGAAAACTTCTATTTCATGTCGATTCAAATTTCGTCCCATAGAACTGATAATTAAAAATCCATGATCATTTTCCACTTAACGCACTAATCATCTCTCTCGGAAGCATTTAGGGGATTCTAACGAAAACAACATCCTCAAAATCCGAACGAATCCGTTGATCAGTTTACAATCCACTCAACTTTTCCGCGATTACCCTCACGATTACCCGATACAGTCAGCTGACTACCGATCATCCGCACACTATGTAGATAAACTCTGCCCTCCGAACGATGCAAATATGTTTGCTCAAGTCGTACCCTCAAAACATTCGTACATAGTACATATTTACAAAAGCGCTTATCGCTTAGAAGCATGTCAAAAATTGCTGAACTTCGATGCTGATGCCGGTCCCGTAGGGAATGCAGTTAGTGAGTGTCGCATATATCGCATAATTCGTCGCTGTCACATTAACGTGTCAGTCAGGGTTCGCCGCGATCACAGCGACTGACGGTCACCGCAAGATGCAACCGCATTCCTTGCTCTCATTTTTGTCCAGACAGATTCGTCCATTAGAGCGACAGGTGTTTTTTTCCTCTCTCTCTGTCTCGGATAGGGACAGTTTCGAATTGCGAAGCCTAACACAAGAATAAGCTGCTAAAAGTGGCAAAAAATACGCCTTAACTGATCCACAATCGAGCAGGCGCACGATTTCCTGCGGATGCGTAGCGGTCGACCAGGTAAACATAAGAAAAGAACAAAAGAATCACGTAGAGAAAATAAATATTCATTTTAAACGGGCCTGATGAATGAATGGAAAATCACTTTAATCGGTCATTGTACTATGAGCATTATGCATTCGGGTGTTTATACTGTAATGCCTTAACGAATCGCGCTTTGTGGGCGCTAGATCAGAGGTTGACAGATCAATAAATGTTGGAAGAAGAGGCAAAAATCCTATCTATCATATAGAGCTCACTAAAAATGAACAGATCATCCTACCATGTTGAAATTCATGGAAAGTTCAATCATTAAAGTATTAATTCCACCTTGAGTAGAAAGCATAGGAGAAACACTCGATAATGTACTTAAAGGCATCACCCCACGAATTTGGGGTGGTACGGGTGAGTTATGCTTATACGGGGTCGTAGATTATGGGAAGGAGGATGATTCCGTCCATTTCTTCCTAATTGCCGTAAAAACAGCCACAGCCCGGAAGATGCGACGGGGCTGGCGCGCTCCAATCGAACTCACTGTAGAAAATAGAACGCTATTTTCGAGCCGGAACGCTCGAAGCCGTACCTTCCGGGCCGTTTTTTTAAGGCAATTAGGAAGAAATGGATGGAATCACCTTTCTCTCCATAATCTACGAACCCATATAGGCACAACCCACCTGAAATCCGCACCACCCCAGATTCGTGTTGTGGTGCCTTTAATTCAGGCGCGCTACTCGCTAATGAAGTCTAAACAGCACAGGATAATATTTTTTACTCCATTCTATTACTGCTATGGTATTCTGCTGTTTCCGTTCATTTTCTTATTCAAAGTATCACCCATAACAGTATCTATTGAGAGATACATGAAAAGAAAAAAAAAAAACTTGAACGTTTCTCCGAAGACTAGAACCGATTCGCCAATAACGCTAACGAACAACTTTTTCCCAGTAGGTCTATCTTTTCATTGTTTTTCTGTCCGGATTTGCACGTTTCCCGTGTCTTGTATCTCTAAATTTAGTCGCGCGATGGAATTGCAAGAAGAAATGAAATGCGACTGACCTTCACAAACGCACATAAAACAACATGTCAGGCCATTAGATCTGATAATATTCACGTGAAAATTGTCTTCGAGAACTCTTTTCGACTGGAAAAAAGTGCAAAAATTGTAAAATCAAATCATAATTGGAGGGTGTTCCCCATCGCATAAAAACATTAGGATTCTCTTCAGAGAACGCGTACTTTTAGTTGTTGCAGTCTGTTCCCGGAGATTGAACACACAGCAACAAGGAACGCACACCTGATTGAACGTTCCACTTTTGTTGATGAAGTCACGCCCTATCTAAACAAACCTATCAAAAAGAAAAAGTGGACAGAAATTGGAAACTGAACTTGGGCAATATATCCACAGGGAGAAACCAGAAAGAAATTTTGAGTAAAAACTTCTCTCTGGCCTCCTTTTTCTAAAAAATCTCTTCTCTTTTTTCTAAAAAAAAAATCTGCCATGAGATTGAGAGTGTTTGGATCTCTCCAAGAAAAAAATAGGGTCGGGGGTATAGATCATGAATGGGTACGATCACGGTCAATCCGTCCATATTCTCCTGAGAACGACGTGATAAACGCCCTTGTCGCACCAAATCCTCCTGCGAGACACCTGACAACGTGCCAGGTGTGCCTGCTCTCGCAGCGAGTGGACGATGAACAGAATGCTGACGCTGCCTCTCCCAGTGAGCAGGAGAAACAGCCTCAGCATTCTATTTATTGTCAACTCGCTCGCAATTGCGGCGTATATGACTGCCTTCGCATGCATGGCACGTTGTTAGGCGTCTCGTAGAGGGATTAGGTGCGACAAAGCTGAGTCCCATGCTATTTTTCTGAATAATTAGGCAGAGTGGTAGAGTACATTTCTAACGCTATCTTTTCATGGGGAAATTCAAACTCTCAATTTCTTGGTATGCTGCCTTTAAAGTTACTCTTCCCTCCATTCAATGATAATGTGTTCAAACTGTCAGTGATGTTCTGTTCAAAAAAGGGCTTGAAGAAATTTCACCACTGTAGACAAAAAATTGTTCAACATGGAGTAAAACCCGAATATCAAGATTCTGATCCAGGACATCGTCACAAGGATATTCGCAGGAACGCTGACTTTGACAGACCTAGCAAAGAGTGTTTTCATAACAGCTACATTCCAGTCTTAGGCTGTTATGAAAAATGGCTGTCTTTCTCCGGTGCCTCAAAATGAGGTGAGTGACTGGCAAATTCCAGTCACTCACCTCAGTCTCAGGTACCCGGGAATGAAGTCCTCATGGACACTCGAATTTCGTCGCGGGACCTGATCATGAAGTTAACAAGAGGTTCTCTAGCATAGCGCGATCATGTTTCGAGAAAGCGATTCGTGTCGCACGTTCTAAGCAGAACCGCTGTGGGTCCTACCTGGACAGCTAAAAGCTCTTTCCCGTTCTCCGTCTCCAAGTACAGTACTCTAAGTACATGGACCTGTACAGATAGGTTGTGACTCATATTAGATGAACCAACTTCATTTCAGTGCTGGTCTTAGGACTCGGAAGTCGGACAAAATTGTGTAGCAGAACTGGAAATTGTCTCTTGACCGACCCATCGAACCAGTTCAAGTACAAAAGTACTTTTGTAAGAAAAAAGATCTAGATACTGCACGATATTTGTTACACCGTCTTAGTTGTCTTAGGTGGTGGTGTCACATAGGTGTAAAAATGAAGGTCATAACAATAAATATTACCCATTACTAACTCATAACAAGAAATTACTTACTGTAGGTCTGGATTTTCGAGTAAAAAGATTATTTCCGTTGTAAATAATTCTGTAGACATGGGAAACTTGCAGATACCCCTCTTTCAGTTACAAACGGACACTTTTCGAACGTGTTCCTGTTCTGTTCGTTCTCTCTTCGTTTCCTGGCACTGATGTGTGATGTCAGTAAAACTCGTCCGAATGAGAGCACCACTTTGAGTTCTTACACACGTACATACCCACACAAAGTGGTAGCCGAACACAACACTAGAACGATCCTATAGAGGCATCCACATAGATTTGCAAACATTTACAAACAAGAATAACCTCGAAATGTGTGTGTGTATGTACGTGCTCTACAACGTTCAATGTCACGGTGCTTTGATATACATGAACCGGTTCCATGAGAAGCGATGGAGGTGGGGGAAAAAAACGAAGCGGTAACGGTTTGTATGTACTACGGTCGGGCAGAAACGCGTTTCGGCATATATGAACTTTTCAAATTGATGATGTGATATGTGTTCATTAAAAGTGACAGAAAAAAGTTTAAGAGAAAAAAGAATTGAAATGATTGGATGCACTGATTGAGTAAAGAACGTGCATTGGACCGATTTAAGCAGTCGAAGAACGATCATATGATGCTAATAAAATCGATCAGCGGTTGTGAAAGGTCCATAGTTCTCTGGAAGTTTAAATTTTTCAATATATGTACACTAAACTTACAAAGATGTCATGAGAAAAACATCGAGTTTTTCTCTAATTTTCCCAGAATATTTCCTAACTCTGTGTTTTCTTTATTCGTTAATATCTTATTTCAACGATCAGTATTGATTGAAATTAAAGATATCTACCTGAAATACTACAGTTTGTCTAATTTAATGACAAAACAGGAAGTCACAAACTGCTAAGAGATCAAAAACGTGCCCAGAAAGATGGTAGCAAACAAACAAACGACAGTAGAACAGAATGATTGACGTGTAGATCGAAAACATTGATATACAGCAAACGAATAAGTGAGAAGAAAAGAGAAACTCAGAAAGGGAGAATGAAAACTTTTGAACAAATGAAAAAAATTGAGATAGTCCAGAAAATTGTATTATATAGATGTAGGATTTCTTCTAGGATTTGAATACCACAACTTTTCTTCACAGTGCAATTAATAGGCGCATGTGGCAGTTATGTTTGTCTCGGCGACCGCGACGCGTCCGCAAAAACTCGTGCACTTCCTTCGACTTGCATACACACACTCACTCGCTCGCTCTTTCTGTCCCTTCTCTTTTTTTATCGCTTTCTCTGTTTCTCTCTCTGTCGTTCCCCAGTCAAAAGTGTGCTCACGGTGCTCCAGGCAAATAATAAAGCTTTCGTTGCGCTCCACATAGTACCAATGTAGGAATACTGTGCTCGCCCGTAGAGGCAATTACGCGCAGCGCGCCTCAAGCAGTCGATATCTTCGCATCTGAGGTGATCCACAAGTGGTTTCCAGACTATAAGGACCTCTTAAATCTGCGACAATGCGACGGACTAACTAAAGTTTTGAGTTATTTGTCAAAGCTACGTGCGGCGAGAACTTCCTAAAGTAATATTTGAGCAGTTAGCTGCATTTTCAATGGAAAATGCAGAAAAATGAGAAAAGGGAAGTTTTCCTCTTTGTTTTTAATGACGATATCGGAAGAAACAAAAAAAAATTACACCCTGGTCGATTGTAGGTGGGAAACTAAACGCTACTGGTTTCGTAGTCGGCTACAACCAGTTGATCGATAATTATTTTATACGTCAAAAATGTATCGATAAACGAAAAATACATAAGTTTGTGAAATTTTGAAACAGAGAAAATTAAATCTGCGTTGGAAACCTAGTGAGGTTAATTAGTAGGGTCTGCTATTTTGGCTGTTCTTTTTGAATCTCAATCCTGATGTTCTCCTACGATAACTGGTAACAGCTACAAGTTATATAACTTCGTTAAGCGTTAGGAGAAGGTAGAACAAAGGCTACGCTTCCTAAAAGAAAAAAAATTAGGAAACTTTCTCCATTCAAGAACTATTAAAATACTTAAGTACTAAACAAATACTAATAAATACTTGAATACAAACTACTAATTAACATACAATTATTTAAAATATAATTCTGAAGTTCTTTTAAGTTCTTTCAATAGTTCTTTAACGATAACTAGGAACAACTACAGGTTATGTAATTTTGTTAAGGGTTAAGAGATTGTAAAACAAAAACTGGACTTCCCAAAAGGAGAAGATTTCTGGAAAAAATATCATTGGCTCATTCAAAAACTATAAATCTTAAAATACGACCGTACTCGATCGGGTTACAGTGCAACCTTAAGGAGGAGCCATTGTTAAACGTGGGGACGTACTCCTAATACACATTAGTTACCTTAAAAGCGACTGTAGCCGTTACGAAACACCAAAACTAGTTACTTCTTAGGAATTTGTTGTAATAAACTCTCATAGCACAGGAATTTGTAGTAATGTAAAACTATCGATTCACGTTATGTGTAATTCCCGTCACGAATTGTGTTCCCCTTTCCTTTAAGGTTCAAATGTACGCATGTCATGCATTACACATGACAATTGCATTGGATTAGAGGTTAATGAGAGCGGTATGAAACCGCTTTTATGGGAATTTCAGCTATCTAATTCAATAAGGCAATATTATTCGATGTGTAAGCGCTTAATTAATCGGAAAATTCGAAACAATTCAACCATTCATCCCGAATGGTGAATTTCTAGAAGTATTCTGGCAGTGGGGACGGATGAACGGAAGGCCTACATTCGAAGGTTAAGCTCTTTAAATCCTACGTGAAGCGCTTAGTGGACGGAAGAGAAAATGAAACAAATGAGGACGTTCCCATTAAGTGACAGTGACAAAATCCTTAGGATCAAATAGATTAATCGGCAAAGAAGCTGCTGGTTCCGCCTTTAAAAACGCTAAACGAGTGAAAACGACAAAGAAAAACACAAAATGGATGGTTAGATGAAAAAAGTAGATAGGAAACAAGTGAAGCGTTCGCAAATGTCATTTTCAGCGTAGGAATCCGCTTGTGCGAGAATGACACATAGATCTCGGCAGCACATAACAGGTTTCCATACACAACAGAAAAGTTCCGGGAGCTTAAACAAAAGAGGTTCACCATCGAGAAGCCCTAAACGACGTTTGTTTACCAGCTTCACATCAAAAAAATAAGGAAGTCCTTTTAGAAAAATGTTTACGCGAATTTTCATAAGGAAAGGAAGGCATCTGAAAATTGAGGGGTGGTGGAATTCATCAAAAAAAATACTGCTAAAATTATTCCAAAAGGGTAAAGATTATTCAGGAGATAGTGGAAAAAAAGCTCAAATAATTTTTAAAAGTAGTTCTATGTAACAGTCCAATTTTAAAAATGTCAATAAAAAATTGATTGATAAAAAATTTAATGGTGAACTTAAATTTTGTCTACTCTAATTGAAAATTTAAAGCGACAGAATAAAACATTTAATGCAACGAATGGCTGGGAAGTACATATGACAATAGAAACACAGAGCCAAATAATTGAGAAAGTAGACAAAAAAGTTTTTTTTTGACATTGCCTCTTTCTTATTGTTCTTCGAGAGTTACAATCTCCAATTTTCAGAAAAGAAATAAATGATGTTTGAAATAAATAATTTCATATTGATATCCCTTAAAAGCATCAGTTCACGAATTAGGGGTGGTGCGAGTTTCAGGTGGGTTATACGGACACGTAGATTATGGAGAGAAGGGTGATTCCATCCATTTCTTCCTAATTCCCGTAAAAAACGGCCCGGAAGATACGGCTTCGAGCGTTCCGGCGCGCTATTTTCTACAAAGAGTTCGATTGGAGCGTACTTGCCTTGTGCACGCGCCGCAGGAAAAAATGCAATAAAATGCAGAAATGCAGGAAAAAATACGGCAATTAGGAAGAAATGGACGGAATCACCCTCCTCTCCATAATCTACGACCCCGTTAAGGAACTCTCCACCTGAATTCCATACCACCCCAGATTCGTGGTGTTATGCCTTTGAACGATCCGTGATGTTCGTAAACAAATGTAATACTGAAAATTTTTATGCCTCCTGCGAAAACCTGCATGGATGGCTTTGCGGCCATCGCTGTCGCCCAAATAATTTCACTATTCAGAATCCCAGTTGAATTGAATGCAGAATTTTGTAAGATTTCAATCTACATGAAATATATTTTGGAAAGTGTACAACTATCGTTGTACAGTGTACAAGTTACAACTATCGTTCAGAGTATTTTAATAAAAAAAAATAAGAATTATATGTAAGTTTTCAGTTTTTTTTTTATCAATTATTAATTCTATTTACGAAGCCCACTAACCAAACATTCGTGTTTTCTATGTTGTTATGATCGATTCCGGTTCCATCAACTGAAATGACAGATCGAATTAGGTTTTCGCTCCTTTTTTTGAAAAAAAAACATTTCAATCAAAATTTAACCTTGATGTTTGTCGTTTTTTGTTCGCCGAACTACTTTGATTGATTCGTTTGTGACCTATCGGTTGAAATTTTTGTCCTGCTCATTTACATTATCTCCCACTTGGCATAATAACTATTATGAACAATTATCTCGGTGAAAATCAGAGAAAGCGAATGAAGACGATAAAAGTTTTTTGCAGGACTTACCTCAGGCTCTTAGGTTCCGGAGCTTCTTAGGATCTACTTAATTCGATACAACCAGTAACATCTCAACAGCACAAAGTTGTAAGAAATTGTCAAACAGAAAACGCCGAATGTTCTGAATAATTCGAACAGAATGTCGGCATTTGAACAAATATTCGAAAAGATTCGATCAATCAAACATTCAGATAGTAGGTTACTCGAAAATACAAATCTATTTAAATGGAGTCGAACTCGAAAATTGGACAGCTAAAATCAGAACAAGGAATTATTAATATTAGAAATTCATATAGATTAAAGCTTATTGAGACGATCGTCAAGAAATTTAAATATCGCATTAATTATTAATACTAAAGCTAGGCCAAAAACTCTACAGTGCTACAGTACGAATTCAAAGGGATGTTCCTATATTCTCCGATTCGTCGAATAATCAAGAAAAATGTTCAGCAAATCAATTTTTGGACAGTCGTAATGGAGGTTTTCGAGAGATTGTTTTCGAGATTCAAGTCCTCAAGTAGTTATTTGTTTAATACTACTACTATAAAAAATCATAATATTTTGTAGTAGAAATTTTAAGTAATATTACGAAGATTGTAATACTTTCTTAATTGTTGAAATTTCAATAATTTGATCACTTCACACAGTGAATGTATTTTCGACAGAAGACAAAAAGACGAATGTCGAAGAATTGGCGATTTACTTTTGTGCATTGGCTCTATAATTTTATAGAATTTTTTAAGTTTTTTTCTGAATATTGTGTATTAGTGGTTAAATTAATTTGTTACTGTACTGTTGTGTTCTGTACTGTTACTTAGTCATAGTGAGAATTGTCACATTCTATGACAATTCTCACTATACCGACATAAAAAGGTGCAATGTCAGGTACTACGAAGGAAGATACCAGTTATTTCAAGTTTTTCTAAACGAAAACAACTCGTGAAGTGATGACCAACCGGATACGTTAAAGTCACAACGGGTCTTCTTTGTTATGGATGAGTATACCGATTAGTCAACAGAGCATGACTAACGTCTGAAGGTAACGTCCTTTTAGTAATAGTATAATTAGAATCGTAAAAAGAGGGACTGAATTTTTGTTATCGAAAGCAGTTGCTTATAAAAAGCGCAGGGAACTATTTATATTCTCCTGGTTTGGATGAAAAATTGAACTGATAGCGTCTTATCGGGCAGGCTTTCCGTGGGAAGAGCAAGTTGATCTCGAAGGAGCCTTATCTTATCTTATCCATGAAATAGGCATGAATATGTGGGAGTGGGAAATACTGCTGGCGAAAAGAACGTTTCCTTTTTCTCCAGAAAATTTCAAATCCTCCTACCTACTTCAATAAAAGATAACCAATTCAGTCCACACCCTCTGGAGATACATATCTGTGGTAGTAGCCGTATTCCTTAGTTCCTTAGGAAAGAACCGACTATGTGAAGTAAAATCCATAAGAACAAAGATCAAGGGTACAGGCTAAAAATTGAAAAGGACGACTTTTTTTTACATTCTCCTGGACGATCCATTTCTAGATCAACCATCTTCCGCAACGACGCTGCTCTTCAGGGAGTTTCTATGTTTTTTTTTTACATGTAGTTATCTATGTCTGTAGTCTTCTATAGTTTTCTATGTCAACTCTGCCTCAGTGAAGGCTATCCAACCCATTCTTGAAAAATTTTTATTTGTTTACGACTAGAAATAATTGAAATGAAAACTGGTATTGAATTAAATGAAAAGTGGAATTGAAATGGAACTGGGATTCTTCCTAAGCGGTACAAAACTAAAGGCTTTTCGGAGCCAATTTTGTTCATTATAAAATTCTATCCTTCTTCAGAAAAATAAATGTTTCTTCAAAGAAAAAGAGAAATTGGGGACCATTCAACAGTGAAAATATGATATGGTTTCGGTTTGTGTGATTTGGTGAGTACGGACGAAAAGAATAATGATAGAGAGAGATAGAAGCAAAAAAAAAGAGTCGTTGACGTATACGGTACCAAATCGGCAAATTTCTATGAGTTAGAACAGAAAAATGACAAATAGACACGACTTACTGTCGGAAATACGTGGATGATTAATTGCTGGACATTTTGAATGGGAGAGGTGTTATTTTTGTGACTGAAAAGCTATTTATATTTACGTGTCAAAAAAATCACAACGATGACGTCAACTGAAATAGGAGCCTAACATCCAGTTGAGATGACGTCAGTAGCTTAAAAACAGGTCAATTTGCTGCATATTTAATATATTTATGGAGTATATTTATTACATACAGAGTGTATAATTTTCTAAATTTTCAGATTTATTTACTTTATATCTTGCAGTATATTTATTACACTTTAAGTGTCACATTCTCTCTTCTTTCTTTCTTTCTTTCTTTCTTTCCCTCTTTCACTCTACTTATTTTATTATTTTAGTGTGTTTTCATTGATTTATTCAAAAATAACAAATTAAAAATTGAAGTAAAATAATCAGTATAAAAATTGTGCAGAAAACAAGGGAAAATAATCATTTTTGTTCATGTAACAGTAGTAAATCACACTCTTCAGGACATCCGATCATCTTCTCCTCTGTTTTCAAATTTTTGAGAACTTTGAACCTTCGTAATTGAATTATGTTCCCCCAAAATGAACCACATACACATGGGAAAACAACGTGGAAGTCGGAATTTTTTCAAAAAATTAGAACGCGGGAAACTCAAGTGGAAACTATATTCGGAACAATGAAGGTGTGCCATTCCTATATGGAATTATATGGAGTATTATTGGATTATGGAAATTATATGGAATTGGGATTAGTATTTATATTATGTGATGTTTGTTTATTTATCTCATGTTGAGTAATCGCCTATCAAAGGATGATAATAAATAATAACAATAAGAGTTGTAACAAAAATAACAACAACAATGGTAACAACAATAATAGTAGCAATAATAATAACAACAGTAATTATGAGAATAACAGTAATAAGCATAATTAGTAAGGATAATAATATTACTAATTATAGTATTGGCACTAATGCAAATGATAATAGTAATAATAATTATTATTAAAAGATAAAATCTCTTCAATTATTAAAAGATAAAATCTCTTCATAAATCAATTCACATAGGATGAGCCAGCGCTTTTTTTTTTCAAATTGTAATCATTGAGGTTTTAGAACGAGTGTTGGCCCATACAATGATTTCAGGCAGCCGTAGTGCAGGCAGTAAAATTTCCGCTGTGGCTGCACGATCGGTGATTCGAAACCGCATTAAGGTCAATCAAGCATTTCATCCCACAGGTGTCGATAAATTGGTACCATAATTTTCTGGGAGGATAATAATAATATTAGTGTGTTCGAAAGTATCTGCCGAAATACGGCAAAATTTCAAAACAACACAACTTATTAACAACATTTTATTACTCGACGAAATAATCTCTATCAACATTGACAACCTTCGGCCAGCATCTCACAAAATCGATCACGATCATCGTAGCGCTTCTCTTCCAGGTGATGTTGAAGCGATCGGAAGAGATGGTAGTCGCTCGGGGCCAGGTCCGGGCTGTACGGTGGGTGCAGTAAAACTTCCCATCCGAGCTCAGGAATTCTCTGGGAAGTCTTCTTCGCGATGTGAGGACGCGCGTTATCGTGCAGCAGGCGAACGTTGTCGAGCTTCGGATGCTCCTTCCGGGTCTTGTCGGCCAGTCTTCGCAGTTGAGCGCAGTAGACCTTGGCAGTAACTGTCGTGTTGTCCGGCAGCAGTTCGAAGCGGTAGATTCCATGAACTCCCCACCAGACGCTCAGCATGACCTTCTTCTCATGGATTTTACCTTTCACGAAAAGATCCGACATTTCATCGCCAGCGCACCACGCACGTTTGTGGGTGTGGTTGACGTAGAGGACCCATTTTTCATCTCCAGTGACAATGGTATCCAGCCAGTTGAATCTGCGGCTTCTGGAGAGCAGCTGAGTGCAGATGTCCAAGCGTCTTTGGCGGTTTCCGTCGCTCAATGTATGTGGGAGCAACTGACCAAGCTTTTTCACCATTCTGAGAAATCGCAGTCCATTGCTCACGGTGGGCAGCGAACAGCCAAGTCTGGCAGCAAAATACTGCACACCTTCATATGGATGTGTCTCCGCCAGATTTTTCAGTTCGTCGAACGATATTGCAGTCGGTCGACCAGAGCAAGGCTCATCTTCGAGTTTCTTGTTTCCGCCTTCAGTGGGCCTCAGAAGGGGCTTCAGTACCAAATACTTGACTTAAGTTTCGATGGGCTTCAGCAGTGGGGTGGCCAGATTCGAAAACGTAAAGGAGTACGTGTCGAATATGGCTGGAATGTTCGGCCATTATAGGATGAAATAGGCAAGGAAGAGGGAGCCAGATATGTTATGTGTATACAAGCGGTAGTGTCTTTATCTAATATATTTAAAACGAGAGCTTCCAGAACATCTCAAAAAATCTGCGCTACTAGGAAATTTTCGGCAGGCACTTTCCTAACACTCTAATAATAAAGGATAAAGGATAAAGTATCTGGCGTTAATAAGTCCGCTTAGGATGCGCCACCACGTTCACTTAAAATCAGAATCGTTTGAGGTTTACGAACGTGAAGCTGGCCTATACAATGACTTTCGGGGGCCAGCCGATGTGCCAATCCAGTGCTTTTATCCTACCAGACAAGTGTGGTAGCAATTTATCGACCCCGGAGGGATGAAAGGCTTGGTTTGCACTAGGGTGTTTTCGAACCCTCGACCGTGTGTCTACAACGGACCTCTAACCGACTGCGCCACACACTCCCTTATAATAATTATAATAATAATAGTAATAGTAATAATAATAATAATAATAATAATAATAATAATAATAATAATAATAATAATAATAATAATAATAATAATAATAATAATAATAATAATAATAAGCGCAAAAATAATGGAATAATACATAAATCCATAGTTATGTGCTGGTAAATAATCTATATAATTGCGATTTTTAGTTTACACTCTTGAAATCCTATAACTATTGGTATGTGACGCACGGTGAAAATATTAAAAAACTTGAAATAATGACGGCTTTTGGATGAACTATGACAGCTAATCATTACAAGGTTTACGATAATACCCATTTTCATCCTTGACATGGCGAGGAACAATTTTTCAATTACTTGGGATAAAAAATACATAGAAATAATAAAGTACTAGAGATAGTAGATGTATTCTCATTTTCACATGTAGCATCATATCATGATTTCATTTAAACAATAAATGAAAAAAAATTGCTAATATATTAGGTATTGTTGGTAAACTGACCTTTAAAACTTGCAGTATTGTCGCATGTTTTTTTGAGGCTAAAAATTTCACCGAAGTGATGCACCGGTGGCTTATGCAGTTATGAATGTGTTAAGAAACTAGAACAACTAGCATAAGTGCGTAGATATGTTCCCTTCTGTCTCCCCTATGTTTGAGAATCGTAGAAAGTAATAATTACAAAAATAGGATCAAATTCAAAAATTACAGTAACCCACTTTGCAACAATCGTATGACTCATTCAGAACTGTTGTGTGTGTGTGTGTGTGTGTGCGTGTTGTTTCAAAAACAGTGAGTGCATCAAAGATCAGCACTTATCGTTGCTACTCGCTTGTGTTTGCGTCGATCTCTCGTCCGTGATCACACTTCTTCTCTCGGTGATAAAAATGTCTAGCACATCGACAAAGAGCGCCCACAAACAACTGAATGGGAAAGACATGAGGAAGTCAGCGATGGTCGCTGCACGATGAGTCACAATCAAGTCGTTCTGGTCAGGTGCCATTTCGGTGGGAAAATGAATGAGGGGAAATGGATGAATAAGAGTCATTTCAAATTTCAGGGAAACGTTATTTTCTGGAAAAGTCAAAATTTCCCGAGAATAAGGGCTGGAAAAAAAAAGAAATTACCACCTACCAAATCAACACACTAATGCTTCTACGATATAACTTTTTTTCGTGATCACATTTAATTATTAAATTCAGAAGCCGAGCGCATAGGAGAGTAACGCGGAAAACTAACTTCACATGTGACAAATGAGAGTAAAAAAGAGGAATTCCTGGGAACAACATCGAAAATAACGTTGAACGTTGAAAAGCGAATATCTGAAAATACTTCTTATTCTCCTTCCTCTTACTTCTCCACTAATTTTTTTTCCAGATTTTTTTTCTTGAAATAGTTCTGAGCAAACCGATTTCCCCAGATTAGAGTAGACAGTAAACGAAGCGTTGAAGGAAGGAAACAAAGCAAAAATAAATAGTTAGAAGTCATCATGCAAAAAGTTTCGTTTGATCTGTAAAATTTCCTTTGGAAAATTTTCTCATTTCATTTTTTTTCATGGATTAAGGAAGAGATTCTGAGATTTGCGAAGGTGGATGGTGCAATTATACGCGAATTAAAGTGCAGTGAATTACGCAATTAAATAATAATATTAATAAATGATGACACTTCAAACAACAATCCAGTAATAGAACTTAACTACAACATTTTGAAAAATTGAACTAAACAATTTTATTTGCAAGAGATTCCCGTGATTGACACTTTCAAAGAGCTATACCCCGTTTAAAAAACGCCTAATAAATAAAATTACTTCTTAATCACCTTAAGGCGAATAGCATGGCAATAATTCGGCAAATTGAAAAGATAAGAAAAAAGCTATTCTTCATTTCTTTAGTCAGAAAAATTTGAGCATAATCCCTACGTATTTTCGTAATCTTTATTTTATGAAAGTTACACAAATTAATTTAATTAGTAGATTGATTAAGTTTCACCATTTTTTTTTTACAATTTTCTAACAATTCCTATTGAATTTTGATTAAAATCAATCCAGCCTTTCACCCTTCCAAGTTACTGGATTTTTCTGGGGGCATAAGGAAATTGACTTCGTACAGCGGTTAGTAAACTACCGTACAGGTCCCACATACAGCGACGTCCACAATTCTGAACTGAACTCGCTACAGGTATTTGCGGGATTTCGAGCGCATCACTGTTCTTAGAGGTTATTCACGTGAACGAGCACTTCGTTTAACAAAAGTATGCTACAATAAAAATAAAAAGTATTAAATAAAGCTGTTCTAACAGCGTGCATCAGTATCGGCATATCTTTATTCAAATATAAGAAAATAGCGAAACTGAAACATACAGTACATTTGCCCTTTTGAATAAATATACAGAATAAAGATCAATAACAATCTTGGTTCAGCTTAAGAAAGTAGTACACAATATACAGAACGTTCCACAAAATTTTGTCCAATATTGCAGAATTCTGATGTATATAAAAATAAAAGCAAAACATACGTATTTCTGCACACTGTCCATTTTTTAAGATGAAGCTACGTTGAATATAATTAGCTACACTAATCTCAGCAACTTTCTCATGTGTTATTCTTTATTTTCTTTCTTCGTTCTCTTCTCTTTTTTCTTTATTCATGCGTTTCAAAGAACGTAGTCTTGTTTACACTTTTGCATGATCGCACATAAAGGATAGAGTGTCTGACGTTAATCAATCGGCTCGGGATGCGCCCCCACGTTCACTTCAATTCAGAATCGTTCGAGATTCACGGACGTCTGGTAACTGGCCCATACAATGACTTGCGGTGGCTAGCCGATGTGTCAAGTCAGTTCTTTTATCCTCCCAGACAAGTTCGGCACCAATTTATCGACCCCGAAGGGATGAAAGGCTTGGGTTGTACTAGGGCGGATTCGATCCTCCGTTCGATCGTGTATACAGCAGAACCTCTAACCGACTGCGCTACACCCGCCAACGATCGCGCATATTTGCCAAAATAATGGCTTAATGAAAAGAACCCATCTAAGAGATAATTGATGGAATCTTTTGAAGGCAGTGTATCAAGAAATGGAAAAGTTCGGATCCCTAATGGAAAATAAAGAATCGGCGGCGTAGATTACGAGTATGGGCTTACTAAGGCTCAATTCCCCAGAATCGTCACGAAAAACGGCGTGGGAAAGAACGCTTCTGGTCGAAGTTTCCTACGAGACATCTTATGAGTCAGTCTTGTACACGTGCCGATTCCCTCACTAGCCTATTTGTTGGTTTTATTGAAATGAGCCGCTGAAGAAACCTCATTGATTATCGTCCGCTCGCTCGAAGGTGCGTCACGTGTACAGAGATGGGTATTATAAGGTGCTTCGTTGGAAAATTCGTACGGAAGGGCCCTTTTCCACGCCGTATTTCGTGAAGATTATGGGGAATTGGGCGTCATCACGTTTATATTCGTACCCGACACCCCAAAAGCTTTATGGTACCAATAAAAAAATCCTAACAAAGTAAATTTCATGATATGCTGCCTTCGAATTTTTCTTCATTCAAAACAGTAAATTTGTCGAGTTTGTCACTTTGCAAGAGAAAATATAGGAATTTTTCGTATCGATTTATATAACTAGACCAGAAGAGGAATAAGACGATTATGAAGAGTACATGTGTACTGACATAAAGTCTCAAAGACTGAATTCCTGCCAAATGGGAAAAAACAAGAATTATCTTTTTTTTAAAATTATATTCAACACCAGCAGACAAGATCATTCCACATGTGAGAATGTCTGAAAATTATTTATAGTTTTTGCAGAGAAAAATGCCAAAGTTGTTGTAGAAATATCGAAGACAGTTAAACTTTAGTAGGAAAATAAACGTTAGAATTAAAAATGCAACAAATTTCCGCATAAAATTTTCTGTTATCCGAATTTTTAGAGAATTTCATCCATGGCTGCAGAATTCTGATGTATGTAAAAATCAAAGTACAACAAAAGTGAACACGTACTCCACCATGTCTGGCAATTCGCTCATTAACGCAAATAATGACGATAGAATAAGGGCAATGGGATACGGTAATAAAACAAAAAGTGACCGCAGACAGCTCGATACAATTACCAATGCTGAATAGTGGGGATTTTTCACAGAGGTAGGCACTTTTGGAAAAAAAAAAACAGGACTTTTCTTTTCGGTTTTCTACTCGAAATAATGAAAAGGATTCAATTACTCTCTAAGTGTCATTTCCGGAGAGGCACGTAGGTCAAAATGTTTATCCTTGATGACTCCTTCAGCAAGAAATTCTCAATTTTTTGTTAGGTTCTTTTTGCTGGAAAACAGAATTCGAGAAACACTGCGATATTCCATCAGTTTGTTTATCAAAGTTGCCAAAGTTCTTAATTTACCTATCGCTTGGTACGGTGCTGCTTCTATTCGATCGATGGTCGAAAGTTCTGGTTGAGTATTCTGGTGACAACAATGTTGATTGAAACATCTTTGTCGTCCAATTAGAAAAAAAATGTAAGAAAAAAGTGGAGAAAAGTTTACGTGACAGAAATGGAGTATTTACTAATTACGGGGAAAATGCTGCACAACCAGTTAAAGAATAAAGGATAAAGTGTCTGGGGTTAATCGATCCGCTTGGGATGCGCCTCCACGTTCACTTCTATTCAGAATCGTTTGGGGTTTACGAACGTGTAACTGGCCTACACAATGACCTGCGGGGGCTAGCCGATGTGCCAAGTTAATGTTTTTATCCTCCCAGACAAGTCTGGTACCAATTTATCGACCCCAGAGGGATGAAAGGCTTGGTGAGCACTAGGGCGGATTCGAACCTCCGATCGATCGTGCAGGAAGCGGAACCTCTAACCGCTACACTACACCCACCCGTGCACAACCAAAAGAAATAATAAATATACTCATATAAAGCTCAACGGAATTAGTGGCCTGAGAGAATTAAAAGGAAACTAAACTATATACCACTAGAAAGTAATAAAAACGTAGGTGTAAAAGTTCTGAGGAAAAACGCTGGATACAGCTTCAATAAGCCGAAAAAGAGGGTAAGAAGATAACATTATAAGAATAGTTTCTATTACTTTTATTTTTCTACATATTGTACATGTAGCGATATTTAGCACCACTTATTCCTATATATTATATTATTTCTATGTTTCTTTCAAAATTATCCAAAAACTATTCTAAAATGAAGTGCGCAGAGTGGTCCGCATGAAGTGCGACGCAAAAAAAAACTACTCACAACTTTGCACCAATTAATCCGAATAAGAATTTTTTTTTTCTATTCAACAGTCATAAAATTCTACGTAAGTTCTCACACATCACATACAGAATGATCGCCTTTAGCTTCAATTCAAGCATCCAATCTCTTCCTTTTGGAATTTTTGAGGATACGCGCGATTAGTTCCCATGCCCATGCCTCATCCATGACTCTTTTCAGCGGAACCACTGAATTGTGCTTAAAAGAGCAGGCTTTTTGCTCTAGAACTGACAAGACAGCGAAATCCAAAAGATTTAGATCGGAGAATTTGACGGTCAAACACCTTCGTCCAGAAATTCGAAGGATTGGCCTCACGTTACTCCAGTTTCTTCTTTGTACCCTGGGCTGGTGGCCAATCTTTCTGGAAGGTCCAGCCAGTGTCCTTAGCGTCTTATTTGGCCCAAGGAATTACCGCATCTCTAGATTTCCCATATCCCGTCACACCTCATGTGGACCACCCTATATTTCGTACTCTCGATAACTCCAACAAAAAAAAACTAGAATTTAAGCACCCGCCATATGTGATCACGCGAAAAGATGGTCCGCCATTCAGATGAGTCTCGTGTGATTTCTTCTTAGAAAAGAGTTTTTTCGGGCCGATACACCACATTTATCGCTGCTTCTTCCGGACATCGTTAGAGTCCGCGATTAGAGAGGCGCGGATGGCAGGGGAACTATGTGTCAAGCGGAAAAAGTGTGTGGGTTACGAAAAACACGTCGCGGTCACCTGAGCAAACACGGGGAATGTCGACTATACGGAATTTCACATGGATCTGTGAGAATTCGAGACGTAGTACTCGTCGATGAACGACATAACATCCCCAACTTTTTCTTTTCAAGGCACCACTATTAAAAGTTCTTGAAATTTGATCGGACTACAATAAAAACAGATCGAGATAACGAAAGAAAAACATTCGAAAGTAATCTGATCTCTCGCGGCATGGCATAGTAGCGAGCGAAATTCTCAACAGAAAATATTTAACGAAATTTATAGCATAACTTAAATAATCATAATAATTGTTCCGAAAGCAACCTTTTTTGTCCCTTAAAAAGAAACTAGCAAGAAACTTCGTTCTATTTTTCTTGCGTTAACAGTTTTGAATTTTGATTTGATATGATTACCTCAAGCATTTGGGACATTGTAAGTTTATTTGAGAAAAAAAACGAAAAAAGAAACCTGTTATATCCTCCTGGTGCTATCGACACGGCCAGCCGCGGGTCAGCCAGTGGATTAGGTCGCTTCTGCGGTTGCGATGTGGTCCTTCACGAGGCCACAATTTTGGGAAGGACTATAAATACGGAAAAAAAACAGTTCAAAAAAGAAAGCTTCTTAGGTTGTAGACAATTTTTTATCAATTACTGGGAACATGAGAAAGTACAAAAATATTTATGGACTACGAAGTGATCTGTGAAAGCACCGATAAAAGCGTTAAGCAACAAACACCTGGATTTGATAAGCGAGATCGAGATTGATAATAAAAAATAATATATAAAAGTAACAGCAAAACAAATCACAGCCTTGCAACATTCGTGTTTGCCGAAAATATGGTCAAAGATCACGGCCAATCAGGCATGACCGACGTACCACACCCTTCCGGTCTTTCAGATGGTTAAAAAAAACCGGCTTTGAACAATGTTTTTGTAAGGAAATGAACGATAAAGATGACAATTAATAGTAGGGATGATTTTGCAGGGAATAATGAAGGGGTCACAAAAAAAAAAACAACAAAATAATTGAAAATTAAGGTTGAGCGGAGAAACAAACCATTGAGGTAATCATAATTTTATAGGAGACTATGCTGGAAAATGGAGTTCCGGATCGAATTTTAGGTAAATCAGAATTCTGCTACAACCTTTTTTTTTAGGAAAAAGGAGGCTGTGTTGTTGTTTTCCTTTTTGAGGTAGAACCGCGTAATCCAGGTAGGAAGTGGAGGAACTATTGATTGACTGGGGTACAAGGAACGGGCCGTGCGAAAAAAATACCAAAGAATCTCATATTGATTATTATTGGTCTTTTTTTCAGGAACCTTAATTCACCTTTTTTCGGTATCATCACGTTATTTTCTGAGAATCTAGACTACAGATATTTTAAATTTATCGCCACCAACATTTTTTACCCAAAAACTGGAACAAGAAGAAAGAAATAAGATTAAAAATCATTTTCTCATTTTCTTCGACATTTACAGTGAAAAAGAACATAATGGTTCCAACACTTTACTAGCATCAAACACCTGTATTTTCAATATTTGTGCAAAATATCCATCAATTTTCCATATTATTCACACCCTTGCGATTGCGATGCGATAGAAAACTAATGGCAATCTATAAATGAACGTTGGACCGGAAACTTCTTACAGTTAATGGACACGAAACCAGTTCTCGCTCATCTCAGCTCAAAGATCAACAAAAGCGACAGCTCAATATAAATCAATTTATTCGATACATTTTGCAACAAAATCATGTTCGTTCTCCTAGGATCCCTCCAACAACAGGTTTTCAAAAAAGTTCTCAGTCTTACATCTAATTTTTAAATGAAAAATCGTTTGTACTCGGAATTAGTCTTCATTCTTAATTTGTAGAACTGCAGGTTTTGCAACGAACATGAAAGAAATGGTGAATGAAATCAGAGAACCATTCAATGCCCATCCATTCAATTAATTCTAAAAGTAAGGAAAGTATAATCTATAAAAAGGCTGCGCTTATTATGTGTGAAAATTTGCGAGTATAAAAAAAACAAATAAGTAAGCATAATGCAAATATCAAGGTAAAATACTGCCGCACCTTAGTCTCTTTTATGGATTTTCCTCACATCTCTTCTAGGCGCCAGAAGGACCCAATTAGTGCTCTAGTGCCAAATACTGGAAGTATAGTGTGGGACTCTTACTCATCTTCGTAGCACCCGAGGGTCATACCACGAAAGCAGTCCGCTGGCTCCACCGCGCCACTTTGAGCGCAGCCGCCCAATTGCGTCACGCTCCACGTTGTTTTAAACTGAGCATAGAAGCAGAGGTGAGCAATGGAGCTCCGTAAGATTAGCGCGACGGCGTCAAAACATAGGTCCATGGTTTGTGACAAATCCATATGCGATAATACTGTTCAAACAAAATCCATGTCTTTGAAGGATCAGTGTAAAATGATGAGATTGTGAGCTTTCCAGGGTGCTTTCAGATACCGGGATGGAGGAGAAACATTTGGAAAACCGTTATTATCACGAAGAAACACATTCGCTAGAATCGTTTATCGAGCCTGTTTGCTAAGAGCAGTGTACTGACAAGTGTACTTAAAGCCAACATACCATGAATTTGACGTGGTATGGATTTCCCATGGAAAACTTCTATACAGAGTCGTAGATTGTGAAAAACCAGGTGGTTCCGCTCCTTTCACCGTAGTCGGTGTAAAAAAAAAACGGCTCGGAAGCTGCCGCTTTTACGTCGGGTTGCATTGCAACGGCCCACCCTTGCACACGCGCCGCTTCAACGAGCGAGTCTTCGAAGATTAACAAGGTCTCCTCGCCAGGCAATTCAAATCAAACTAATGAGTAGGCTGATGAGGAAAACGGAACGCGTACGTAGAGGCGCGTTCCAACGCAAAACGTAGGAACTGAATCGTCTCCTATGCCGTTTCCTACGACGACCACGAAGAGATGAGAGGAACCACGTGGTTGTCCGCAAACCATGACCCCGTATAAAAGCTTTCTGCAAGAAATTCATACCACATCAAATTCATGATATGCTGCCTTTAAAACAATTTCCTACTCCTTTTAGTATCCTCATTCTTCATGATTCATGTTTCCTGTCAGCGTTTTTTTTAAATGAAGCACGAAAACGTAGCAGCAGATCGTCCCTTCTTTTACATTGCACCAATTTGAAGTTGAAGCCGTATACAACTTCCTGTATCTCCTGTGTAGAGTTGTCCGATGTATCCGATGCATTCATTTCACGGGTAAATCACTGAAACTGTTGAGTCGTCTCGATTATGTGAAAACGTCAACATCAACACTGCAAAATGTTGTAGTTCTCAAGGTATTTTCAAAGAAGACACCCTTCAACTTCTGATAGTTCATTCCGGCGTACGCAGTAACACAAAACAACATCGTTGAGTGGAAACATGTTGAACATGAGGAGTTCCCAAGGTCGGAACGATAAACGAAGTTTGTTTTTCTCTCTTACACGTTACGAAGAGTTTCCAGATAAGCGGAACCACTACACGAAGCGAATAGTGCTTGAAACCTAAACGCTTGAGTGGATTCGAGGGGTCTTGTAATCAAAATGAAAACCACTTAGTGAACGGGGTCACCTCGGAGCACCATGAAGATAAAGAAACTGAAGGTTAGAAACACTTATTAAACTCACATCCTGAGCGTTCGTACACGCTCCAAATTCAGGGTAATGTAAGTGCGACTCTCGCCTTCGAGTCGAAGAAGTCGAATCAAGAAGAATCAAACAGGATCGGCACAACTTGAAGCCCTGTGCAATTGCGTATGTGGTGCGATGGAGTTGGAGACTGCGATCGAGACGGGACCTTCGTTTTGATTCCACCACACTTCACATACTCGGATGCGACGTACTGACAAAGTGCCACCTCGTGCTGTTTCCTGATCTGAAAGTGCCTTAAAGGCAGCGTATCACGAAAGTGACGTGATGGGGAACCCGAGGGCAAAGCTAGAGTTCGGGTTGCAGATGACGAAAACGAGCGTGGACCCACTCATCCTCCTCTAACCGTCATGAAAAACAGGATGAAAGACGCCATTTTTACTACGAAATCAAATGCAACGCGCCACCTCTGCGTACGCGACGCGTGCGAGCTCAATGATGACGGCTGCTCATTGTTTTGACCATAGTTTTTAGGTTTTGTTTCCAATTCTTCTATGTCGTTGTCGCCATCTTTTCGTATTCTTGTCACTGATTTCTTATTTTGCAGTTGGTTATCGCTACAATTTCTCTTGAGTTCGCTCGCCTTTACTCACTTTTTAATTTCTTTCTTTTTCAGTCATGGATTTTCTGCTTTCCGTCACTGTTCTACGTCCATTTCTGTTGTCTGAGAAAAATAAGAATATCAGACAATAACAATAGGTGTAGGGCAGGAGCAAAAGCAGACACATCCATGACTAAAAAAGGAAGCGAGAAAAAAGTAAATAAAAGCATGCGAAATTGTAATGATAACTATCACATAATAAGTAATCAACGACGAAAAAAAAGGAGAAAAACGGAAAACAATAACAACATAAAACAATGGAGAATCTCTTTGAAAAAAATCTGAGGCAAAAACAATGAGTGGGCTATCGGGCCGTCCTCATTGATTTTCGACGGCCAGCACGTGGATGCGGCGCGTACACAGGGGTGGCGCGTTGCAACTAACTTTGTAATGAAAAGAGAGATTTTCACCCGTTTTCACGGTGATAAGGCAAAGATGAGCAAAGTTACGTTCGTGTTTCACGTCGTTTTGACCCTACTATACCTCGTAGGAACTACCGCGATTCGTATTCTCACGACAATCACTGATAGATGAACGGAATCACGTGGTTTATTAAAGGCATCACCCCACGAATCTGAGGTGGTATGGATTTCATGTGGAGTATTCGTATACGGGATCGTAGATTATTGAGAGAAGGGTGATTCCGTTCATTTCTTCCTACTTGTCCTAATAGAAAACGGCCCGGAAGATACGGCTTCGAGCGTTCCTGCGCTCTATTTTCTACAAGGAGTTCGATTGGAGCGCGCTAGAACGCTCGGAGCTACTTTTCGGGACCGTTTTTACGGCAATTAGGAATAAATGGACAGAATCACCCTCCTCTCCATAATCTACGATCCCGTATACGAATACTCCACCTGAAATTCTTACCACTCCAGATTCGTGGGGTGATGCCTTTAACAGTTATTGGTGTTTTTGGATTGGAACAGAGCGATGCATGTTGATTCTTATCGTTGACTTCTAGGAATTGCTACATTTACGCTCTAAGCAATTTGATTACCTTTTCGCTACAATTTTGGCTCAGCTTGTAGTGTCCGAACGTAGTTCTATAACTACATCGTCCTAAAACTTGCATCATAACTCATCCGCGACCAAATTTTCACCAATCTTTCGGGCTCAAAGATCTGTTTGGATTCCCTAGTAGAATTAGGGTCATGCTTTTTAAAAAAAAATATCCAAAAATGCAGACAATTAAAGTTATCACTCGAACATTGGAGCTAGAAATTGAAAGTGAAGGACCAAACGGAAAAGGCTAAGCACGTAAACATTTTTCTATTGTCTCAACCTGAACAGAAATTGGTATCACCGTCTCATGAAAAGCCTGTTTTCTAGAGCTTCTAATCATTGTTATCATTGTTAAGGAGGTGGAATTCATTGTAATAGCACCTTTAATCCATTTTGAACATTATTATCAAGTTCTTCACTGTTGAAATCATTTCTCGACTTCGCTCCACATCGCTATAAGGTCGCTCAACCGCTTCTGTACAGGTTATATGCTAAACTCGAAGTGCATAGAACACACAGTGAGTGGTTTATAAGTAAAAATAAAGAAGATTCCTAAAATATCGCATTTCCACAAAGTCCATGACTTGATTTTTGCATTCTGACTAAGAAAGGTATTATATGTCATTCCCTATGATAGATCGTCTTCAGGGGCATGTTCTCGTCTTTCATTGGGAACATTGTAGCAAGATGAACATTTGGACATTTGAACACATTTGACATCCGTGACTTCTATTGAGTGACGTCTTATAGAAAAAAAACTTGAAAAAAATTGAAGATTGCAAAGTAGAATCTATGCAGCAAACAATGCATTTCTGCAACAATGCTGTTACGTTACAGTTTTAAAAAAAGCATGAAATATAAAGCAAAGTGATGGGGGACTGGGGAAACACGAGCGCGGCAAGCACACCTGTCTTATTCAAATACAATAACGTCTTCCACCAAAGAAAAAAAAAGGTAGTCGAACATTGGGCGTTTCATTTCCAGTGTACGATTTCGATACAGTTCTCCGGTAAAATGTAATAAGGGACCACTCAGGGGCGGCCTTATTTCTAGAAGTAAGTAACTGAATAAATTGGGGCCTTGAGACACAACGTTAGTCTTAGATGATCTGTGTCATGTAAGCTAAAGTTAGTAAAAGAAAAAAAGTAAGATAGAGCGTCAGGAAATAAGGGCGCTTCTGAGTCCCCCCCCCCTTCCTCATCTACATTTTCCCTCAGTCCTCCACTCTATATTGAAATCAAACACTAGAAATTAAATGTATAGATGCAATGGAGTGTTTTTCCTGTAAGCGAACAATTACACCATAGTAGGGTCAACACGACATGAAGCACGGTGCAGTTGCATAAGCGGTTGCTCCCGATCCGGAGCGTAGCGGTTAGGATCCATGTAGATAGATTAGAATAGTAGATTGAGTAGATAGATAAATAGACAGAGGTAGGATTCCAACCGTCATCTCAACCGCGCCGATTAGAGCGCAGCCGCTCACGTAACTGTACCGTGCTTCATGTCGTTTTGACGTTTTTCGTTTTTATATATGGTTTTTTTTCTCATCCCACCTTCTGTCTCACTTATAGCCACAGAAACGAAGGAAATTAACAGAAAAACCATGATTGGAGCATGCAAAAAAAAAAAACTAACGATTCGAAACAAAGCTGCACTAGGAAAAATTCTATAACCATTTGTACCTGCATTAGTGCTACTAACCTCGTCGCGAAAACATTTCCCGAGCTATAGATATTTCCGATGAGCCGAAACGAGGAACTGCACTGCACAGGAGCCAAAATGTTACTACATGCCTCCGCAACTGCACAGGTGCGAAGAAATCCACGAAATCCAGCGTTGCTACTACCAGTCAGCTGCTAATAACAGGAACATAATATCCTAATATACTTGAAGTGAAAAATCAAGATTGATTTGCTTTAAACTCCTCGAAATACCATAAGATCGTTTTTGACAAGTAAGCAAATTCAGAACCACTGTGGCAAGAAGGTTTACTGAATAAACGAACAAGAGAAATCAAATCTAACATGGAAACATTCGAATTCTGTCAAAAAAAAAAAGGAAATGGATAAATAGATGAAGAGGTCGAGACAAAGATTGAGCCAATATACGTGATGTTACTTATATAAAACAAAGAGAAATCTAAAACATACCAGCGAGCAAAAAAAAAAGCTAAGCAACGATCAGAAAAGAAATGAGAATCATGAGCAATAATCTTTTACCGGAGCCATTTGAAAGAAATGCGCATCTCAACCTAAAATTTACAAAAGAAGATGAACGATGAACATCTGAACTGCTCTTACAGCTTTAGATAGTGGATTGGCGTAAAAGTGTAATTTCCACTAATCCTTAATACAACTGTCGAACGTTAATCACAAATAAATGACACGACATGCACCTCCCTCTACGTGGTATAGAGGAAAAAATTAGAGAATTATGGCTCAATAAAGATTTGCATCCGCAGACCAGTCGCAGATGTCGGATCAAAACGACATGAAGCACGGTGCAGTTGCGCAAGTGGCTGCGATCGAAGCGGCGCGGCAGAGCGGTGCGGCTGGAATCGAGGTGGGACCATCACGAACTACAGCGAGGAATGGTGCCAGCAAGGATCCCCTAGATTTTAGCCGCCACGCTCCGCCGCAACGTTTCCAGCGCAGCCGCTTACGCAACTGCACCGCGCTTCATGACGTTTTGATCCAAATACGTTTGCCACCGATGAGAACCGCAATGCGTCCGCAGTAGCTCGTTTATGTTATTTGAATCACGGCAAATGAGTTTGAACAAACGTAATTATTTGCCTCTATGTTTGTAGAAGTGCGCTTAGAATTAAAGACACTTGAAGTTTAAAAGCTCAGGGTGAATTTTGCGTTTTATTGGTGGCCACAAAATGTAAAGATACCTCTCACTGAATGTTTCCTAGTGGAGAATTACTCTCTCGGCAAATTTAATGTACTTCCTTTTCTCTTCTGAACCGCTCATGGGATTCAGTGCTCTCTAAACCTTAAGGCAGGTGGGAAACTCTTAAGTCAACCCTATGCTTAACCTCAACTTTACTCTTTATTGACTCATAATTCTGAGCTGTGAGTGACAGTAAGTCAGACATGATGGAGGAGAGCACAAAGCAACATTCTCTTCTGCCGCTACTACGTCGATCAATACTTAAGAAAACATATGAAACCTCGTATTTTCATCCAAAGACATTGAAAACATTACAATAACGACCAATCCATCGAAATTTGACGAAGCTGCTAATAACAGTACTAGAGAATTAAGTAATCAATTAAGTAAGCAGTGATTAGTTTGCAGTGACTGGTAATTATCTAAGTGCTTAGTAGCGAGTTTTTTTCAAATAATTTCGTTTTCTCAGTATTTACTTATCCACATTCCCATTCCGGATATCTTCAAACACGCAGCTCGATAGTGACGCACAGTTGTTATCTTCATTTCCTGCCGCAGAAAGCTATCGTCTTCTTTCCTCCTTATCTCAATTCACGGCTGCCTTTGGCTAAAAATACTCGACAAAGACTATTCTTATCTGCTCAAAATCTCAGACATCACTCATATCAGCATTCCACTTTCGCCCACTCACCGATCACATGACAAACTTCAGCTCTGATATCATGTCGCATAAAATAATCGAGCCAAAGACGCTGCTTTGTCGAAAGACGATCGCCGGGACCTTTCACTTCTACTACCTACAAAATAAAACTAGAAATTATGAGAATCTAAGTACCTCAAAGCTGTCATAACAAACACTTACTGCAACATTCCTCGTTTTCGTGTTCCACATAGTCAGATCCGGAAAACCACTGCGACAATTACGGTAGTCGGTAATAACTCGCCGAAGAATAGCAAGCAATCCTTTTCGTGGACAGCAAAAGAAAAATTCCTGGAAATCAAAAGTTGGGAGGAAGCGGACTTTGGGCTCTTAAGAACTGCCCAATATAATTCATTCAAAAACCAAAGAAATCAATGTCATAAAAAGAACCTGGCAGAAAGTTCTGCGAAAAAAGGCATAGAAGACAGCGATCAGGAATAATTCTGTTCGAAACCACAAGAAGTGCTTTTTTGTATTTGTAAGAATGAAAGTTGAAATGAATACAAAATAATTTTCCTCACTAATTCCGCTTCCTAAATGTGTACCAGTTTCTAGTAGTCTCCATTTCAAAACATTACGAAGAATATATAAAAAAGAAAGTCTAGGGGGACCTAAAGGAAGTGCTCACAGTATTTTTTTTTATTTACACACATCTTTATTCTTACAGTCAGAAGAAATCAAATCAATTTTAGTGCTGGTGGAATAACTTGTTTTCGAAGTCTTGTTCATCTGCGTCCATTGACGATAACCCTCCGTCTTGGGACAAAGACTACATGCAAACATGATTTGATTGTTGGAGTAGAGCTACAGTAGTCAAAAACTGTTACACTCTAGCTCATTTCGCGAAAAAAAAAAACAGAAAAAAAACATCCTGTAGTGATATTCTTTTCATTTCTAAGGTCCACCGATACTCTATAAAAGTAAGGATGGTTAAATTGCTGTTGCCGCCGCAATCTACCTTAAAGGCATCACCCAACGAATCTGGGGTGGTATGGGTTTCAGGCGGGTAATGCCTAATGGGGTCGTAGATTGTGGGAAAGGGGATGATTTCGTTCATCCCTACCTGTATCAGTGTAAACGGAAGAGCGGAACGCTGTTTCTTATGACGGCTTCTATTGCAATGCGCAATCATTGCGCCCTGCCCCGCCTGCGACTTGTCGAAAACCCATACGGACGAATCGCAGGCGGGGCGGGGCGCAAGAGTTGCGATTGAAACAGAAGAAAGAAAGAAACAGCGTTTCGGTCTCCATTTTACACTGATACAGGGAGAGATGAACCACATCACCCTCTTACCCACACCCTACGACCCCGTACAGGCATTACCCGCCTGAAACCCATACCACCACAGATTCGTGGGGTGATGTCTTTAAAGGCATCACCCCACGAATCTGAGGTGGTGCAGATTTCAGGTGGAGTATTCGTATACGGGATGGGAGACTACGGAGAGGGAGGTGATTCCGTCCATTTCTTCCTAATTGCCGTAAAAAACGGCCCGGAAGATGCGGCGTCGCACAAGACTGGCGCGCTCCAATCGAACCTCTTGTACAAAATAGTGCGCCAAAACGAATGAAGCCGTATCTTCCGACCCGTTTTTTACGGCAATTAGGAAGAAATGAACGGAATCACCCCCCTCTCCGTAGTCTCCCATCCCGTATACGAATACTCCACCTGAAATCTGCACCACCTCAGATTCGTGGGGTGATGCCTTTAAGAGGGAGGATTTTTAATAATCGTAGCAATACTACAGTATACAACCAAACTAAACACTGTTAAGAATGAATGGATGGTGTCTTGAAATGTCTTTGAATTGAAATTATGTCATACCAAGAAATCATCAACATTTTCGAACAGCTCCCAGTTAATCTCGGAATTTTCCAGAAGATGTTGTGCGTCCCACGTTGTTCGAATTACGTCTTCTATCTCGCTTTCCGCAGCCGTCTCTAACCATGTGAAACGCTCATCGAAAATTTCTCGTCGGTTTTCGTATAGAGCTCGTGAGTTCAGATCGATAGGATTTGCCTGAATGTTAAGAAGAAATCCGGATCCTTCAGTACAGTATACAGTAAGGATGGAAATATGGAAGCAACCAATATTGAAACGTTTTTCAGAAATTATTTGGTATCACGCTGTTACCAATCATCAGGTGTTCGAAGTCCTTCTGATACACGCTACCCATCACTCTCCAAAGTTCACTACAACCAGCAAATAGTTATTTTTTAGGTTTGTCACAGCCGCACTGCCAATTCTTGAGAAAGATTTGTGCCCAAAGGATGAACTGGAGAAGGAATTGGACTTATACGCGAAGGACTTAAAACTTAAACCATGATTGACCATCTGATACTTGTTCTAAAATCCAAAATCACAAATTGCTTTTCCGTATTCGATAAAAGAAAATACAAGATTCTCCTCTTTCCTTTCATCTGTAATATCTTACTGTCTCCGATTCAGATGTATCGATGTAAACACGTGTATTAATGTCACCTAGGAAAACATCGTGGTGCAAAATCAAATGAAAACTGTCAGTTAGCTCTCGTAATAGACGAGAAAAAAATCTCTCACGTAACCAGTAGGCAATGAATGCGAGATGACAGGTGGGAAGTTTTGTTTCTACGTTCAAAAATCTGTTACAGCACAGAAAATTCTCCTAATATGCTAAGTGGCACGCGGCTGTACAAAAAGTGCACTCCATGACGTATATAGCGTCATGAGCGCTGAAAAGGTTAAACGTGGGTGAAGACAAACCGTTAATATGATACTGTCAGCCAGAAAGAACAATGTAAAAAGAACTAATAGCAGTGGAGAGTAGCGACATTTTTTACTCACCTGCAGTTCACTCAGCCAGACATCCTTTACAGAATGGTCGAAAATAATATCGTAGAAAAGCAATCCAAGAACCGTATGCCAAATGGATCCCTCCGCATGTACACCTATAATTTCTTTTGTATTTATTGGGCCCCATAATTATGAACTCACATCATTGTGGGACCAATACCGCTTTCATGTAACTCAATTTCCATAATTTTCAATTTCTAATTTAATTTCAACTTCAGTTTAATCTATAATTTTCATGCTCCATAATTTCTGGATTTTGAGAGCAGCGCAGTTAGTAAGGGGTAAATAGTTAGAAGCAGCTCTAGGGCCTACTAGATCTTTCATCCCTCTTGGGCCGATAAATCGGTACCAGACCTGTCTGACGAGGATAGAAACTCGACTGAATGAATTCATGCATTGGTTCGCCATCGCGAGTCATTCTGAGGCTGGACATGCATCTATAACCTTCAAACTCTCAACTAAAGTCGAATGCGTAGGGGCTACAAGAACTGAATAACACTGTGCACTTTGTTTTCCATCCCTTGAGCTTTAAAGCCAATGAATAATGACAAACTTAAAAGTCTTTTTCATACCGAATATAGCAAATGAAAGAGTTCAAGAGTTATAAATTATCCTATTATTATTATTTAGTTACGGAGATAAAAACTCCTAACAAGAACGGCAGAATAGTCTACTGCCTGACTTTTCGGCTTATTGCCTTCATTTCTGATGCTAGTCCTCACGATGTTTGTACACCCAAAGTCAAATATACACTAATTGCCGTGCTGCCAGCAGAATGTCAACTCCATAGGTGCGATAGGGAGGAGATGGACCCTTCTCCAGTGAAGGGGGTTTAGTTCATGGGGTGCAGCTCAAGTGAAGGGGCTCTTTTAGCCAACCGTCCAAAAGTGAATGGGGTAATTTCGCCAACCGTTTAAAAGTAAAGAGATTCCTTCCCCAACCGTCCAAAAGTGAAGGGGGCAGAGGACCGGCCTCGACTATCGCATCTACGGTCAAGTCTTCGTTTCCGACGAGTTTACATTCGGGGTGTGGGCAGCGCAACACTTGCTCAACCCCACTTTTCGCCTCTTTAACTCTTACGCGAAATTGCACCATAAATTTTAATTGGACGCAAGAATGGTTCCAAGAAAAACTTAGCAAAACCACATCTTTTGTTCATGTTATTGTTCTTATCCTCACAATATTAGTTATTTAAACTCCTTGTGAGATAGTTGTGACCAATAATTAATTAGTAAATTATTTAGTTGTAGTAAACATAGTGAGTTAATTAAAAGGATAAAGGACAAAGTGTCTGGCGTATCAATCCACTTGGAAACGCCTGTTGGCTTAAAAATAACTTGCAGACACCACGCGATGATCAAGTCAGTGTTTTTATCTTCCCAGACAATCCTGACACCTATTTATCGATGCCGGAGGGATGAAAGGCTTGATTTGCGGATTTGAACAGAGATACTTATAACCAGTAATTAATTAGTTAGTCAATTGTAATAATTAGAAGCAATTATTTTGTCTCGTGACTAGCAGATAAACTGAATTCTACTGACCTTTGTTGAAGTCTTCGTTTTCGATGTAATGTTTTCGTACCACTTCTTCGACAGCGCACTCTCCAACAATGCCATCCGCGTCTTTTAGTACAAATCGATTTATCCTTGAATCCCCTAGTTCTTTTGAAAGTATCGTTCCATAGATTTCCTTCTAAATAAAACACTTGATTTCTCCCTAAGTTCTTCCATGTCCCAATATCAATTAGGGTGCAGAAAACGATGCTCGCTCGCTCAACATCTACACTACGCCAGCTGTTGGAGGACCCATGGTTACCACCTTTCTACCGTAGTAAATACTAAGATTCTTTCCTAGAATATACATGGAAATTCTTTCGTAATCAACAAATAAAAACGTTAGTGAAATTCTAAGGCATACAAAATAGCACCCTTCTCTACTTTGTTTTCAATTAAAAAAAAACAGTACCTGCATGCAAAGTCAAAACCCACACAGTTATATCTGCTTGAGAGTTTTTAAAAGAGTTCTAGGGGAACTCAAATGAGAACTGCTTCGATGATGGACAACTAGACTATATCTGCTATGTTATCACGTCTGCTCAAACTAGGAAAGAAAAAAAGGCACATTATCCAGTGCAGTAAGGAATGCAGAAATTTAAACGCATCATCCCACGAATCTGAGGTGGTACGGATTTCAGGTGGAGTATTCGTATACGGGGTCGTAGATTATGGAGAGAAGGGCGATCCCGTCCATTTCTTGCTAATCGCCGTGAAAACGACCCGAAAGATGCGGCGCATGCACAAGGCTGGCGCGCTCCGATCGAACGTCTTGTAGAAAATAGTGCGCCGGAACGCCCGAAGCCGTATCTTCCAGGCCGTTTTTTTACGGCAATTAGGAAGAAATGGACAAGATCACCCCTCTCTCCATAATCTACGGTCCCGTATACGAATACTCCACCTGAAATCCGTACCACCTCAGATTTGTGGGGTGATGCCTTTAAGCGTGTCGTTAACACATGGTTTGTAAAATGTGCATATTTCAAAGAAAGTAGTCTTTTCTTTAAGCGTGCATCATTTTCTTCGTTCCTGTTACACCGTTGCAATCACTACCACGATGAAAAGATGAATGAAACAGTATTGCTAAAGGCTGTGACTTGTTTTCTAGGATTTCTATGTAAACTTCATCTTTTTCGCCGATCTCAGCATCAAATCTTCCAGACAAGTCCTACTAAATCGCAGTCGATTACATACAAGCTTTACTCGCAATAACTCAGAAAAAGAAACAATTCCTGTGTGCATTTACCTTTACTGGCTCCATGAGAACAATTTTCTCGAGAAAATCTCGATTTGATATTCTTATCGCTCGATCCTGTAAAAAAAAGAAATGGAACTCATCCTCAGAGTAAATGAACTGGCACGTTGCACTTCCAACCTGTAACATTAGCTTATCTTTGTCCGCCACTACTTCATCTTGCATTCCTTCCTGGATTTCTCGTAATGCTTCTTCTCGTTCCTTCATATGCGCATCTAAGTTCAGTGCAAGACGATCCCATAATGCACCGCGCGAATTCGGACAGAAAGGTCTCAATTCTATGATAAAAAATAAATATTTAAAAACATCCTAACCCCACGCGCGATGACTGAGGGAATAAAATTGCTCGCGACATACCTTCTGTTTTCAGCAGGAACCGTTGCCAACTGATTGCTATGGCGTATTTTTTCTGCCTCTCAAGCACACCTGTGCCATGTGCAACGCATCGTAACAGAACAGCAAAAGATGTGAAGCGGCGAAGAGGCATCGACAAACTGGCAGCTTTTAACCGACTTAAACCATGCAAAATTTTAGAATCTTTCGTCCTCAGGATTACACGAAAAGGAGGGCATACAACTCTAACCTTTCCTCGCTGCAGCCAGAGAGAATCTCCCTCGCTTTGAATGCGCATTCATAGGCGTCATCGAATTTGTTGCTACTCAGAAAACCTACCAGTTCAATTTCCAGTTCTTTAGCCTCCACATATCTAAAACCAACGACGAAACAGAAGCGGAATGAAATCTGCCAATATGTAAGCGAGTATCAAAAATCTATGGAGGAATCAATGGTTAAAAAAAGACCAAGAAAGAATTTTGTTGATGTCGCAGAAATGCTAAGATCACTTACGCCAACAATTCTTTCTTGCAGTCGTATATAGAGATGATGTTTGGGCAAGGATTCGGTGCTGGAAATCGCACGGCTCCTTGATCCATACGGAGGAGGGTAAACCTACAAATGTTCTCTCGGCAGAAGACAAATTTACCTTTTCTCCTTACTGTGCTTTTCTATAATTATTACCTAGAAAAATGCAAAGTTTCTTGAATAACCTTATCTCATTCTCAATATTTCATAGAGAAATGAAGTAATTGGAAATGTAAAACTAAGGTGTTGAAACTTTCGAACTGAGAAAAACAAATTTTTAGCATTAATTTAAAGACTTACAACAAATTCTGCGATAAGTTGAGACTGGGTTGGTCAATTACTAGTGACGAACACATCTCCGTGGGTGCATACAAAGTGAATAAAGCCTGAACTTTCAGTATATCTTAGGTGGAAAGAGCATATCAAACATCACTAGGTCTGAAAGAGAATAAAGAGAGTTTTTTTTTTGTTTCAGCAAGAGTCTCCATCACACTTTTTTTAAAATAATTTTTAAAAAAATTAGAAAACGTAATGGATTAACTAACCTTGAAAACCATGCTGGTGTTTTGGTTAATACGGAAACTAGAACCTAGCTCCTTTTTCACACTGAAAAGCCCCTAATCAGCTCTAGTTTCCAATTATTAAAATAAAGTATTCGCATACGTTTTCACCATGGCCACCGCTACTGCACCCATCTGTCCAAAAAGGCCCTTCTGAGTGGCGGAAAAACTTTTGAGAGTGGCGATCAACTCGATTTTACCCTATGTTGAAAAATGAAAAAAAATGAAGGAACGAATTATAAAAGATCTTTGTTATACCTTTGTAACATCCAGTTGATATTTTTTGGCAACAACTTTCAGCACAGGAAGAGGTGCAATTCTGAGAACTTCTTCAAGACTTGACAGATGTTTGTCGCCTAGATGAACCAGATCATGTAGAAGAAAGCAGAAGTGCGCTTTGAAAAATTACTCACTGTCAACGAATCCAACGTCGACCAACTCTTTTAATGCGTCATCGATCGTATTCGAGAGTTCTGCATACCTCAAAAAGAAAGATAAATGTAAATGTAAATCGCTCTCTACTACGGCATTTCGTACATACCTCTCCTTCAGCTTATCTGCAGTCAGCCACCATGGCTTCCGCAGGTGCAGCCTCATAAAAAGCTCACGAGCTGGTTTGCTCAGTTCAATGAATCTGAATGAATTCAACTTATCATACGTAATTTACAATAGAAAAACATTAATAGCGAAACACCAAAAATGAAAAAGCAAAAAAGTGATTCTGAAATAAATTCCATAAGTGTAGGAACAACAACAGAACATAAACTTGATGTACTTCTACACTTCGCAACTGTTCAATCAGAACTAAAAGAAGTCATGTGTGACTAAAAACGCAAATACCTGTTCATAATTTCCATGTCTCTTCCCCAAAAAGTTTCGTCGTATCGTTCACCGTTAGACTTAACGGCCAAAAGAACCTTAAAACGAGGACTTTATATACTACAGAAGAATTTTCGCATTTAAAGAAAAAAGACGAAAGCTCACTCTACGCATTATAAGTAGTGTGAATTTCACTATGTACGGTGTCCTCTTGAAATCCACTGTTGGAGTTTCTCCATCATTTTCTTCCAAAAGAGCTCTCTTTTGTGGAGAAACATAGACGGAGGAATCGAGAAGCGACTAAACCGAAAATCATATAGAAGCACAGAATCCGTTATTTAAAAAAGAACAACCTCAATTTTCTTAATTATGTCATCCGCTTTCACTAGGTCTCTACCTCCAGAAGGAGAAGCATCACAACCAGTTTCGGGGTCATTTGAACAGCTCGGACGATTCTCTAGCAGCGGAGATGTGCAGCGCAAGGTCCTTTAGCAACTGCTGGTTTTCACCAAGTATCCATGTCAAAAGAGATGGAACAAACCTTCTTCGCTTAACAGAAGTAAACTGCAAGTTTGAGTCTGGATGCTGAGATTTTTTTGTTTCAGGAGGACGATTCCTGCAAAGAGAAATGTTCCCAAGCTTTCGGAGAAAACAACTATTTTGCTTACTCTGGATCCACTGCTGCTTGTGTAGCTGGTTCAACTTTGATTATTTCAATTTCCTCAACGGATTCACATCGGGTTATGATTCTTTTGCTTCTCCGTCGTTCAATGATGTTCTCTAAAATCCAAAAAGAAACTGAAAGGAATAAAAAGTGTGTTGGACCAGGGTTTTCTCCGTACACTAAACCAAAGATCGAAGCGATAAAGAATCAAGGACCAAACATAAAAAGAATCATACCATTTCGCCTCTTCAACTTATAGAGTAGGGTCAAGACGACATGAAGCACGGTGCAGTTGCGTACGCTGTTGCGTTCGAAGCAGCGCAGTGGAGCTTAGCAGTTAGGAGCAAGTGGGAACCCTTACTAGCACCGTCTATTGCTGCAGTTCGCGATGGTTTTCCCAACCGCCATCTCCAAAGCCCCGCTTTGGGCGCAGCCACTTACGCAACTGCACCGTGCTTCATGTCATTTTGATCCGACTATACGTCTTGCCCCTATGGATCACTAGTGTCTGTGACCGAAAAATCTGCTCAAAAGGCGTCCACCTAACGCCTAATTACGTTTGAGTTGCCGAAGCCCCATTCCACTCTTGTTCTTGCCACTTGCACTTTTTTCTGTGAATGCTGGTCCCATATTCCAACAACTGCACTTATTTCAGATTTGACGGCCAATTACTGATTATGTCCTCTGATTGTTCAGAAATCGTGAATGTTTCATACGCAGTCAGTGATCCAAATTCCAATTTTACAGCTTCTCAGATCCAAGAAAAAAGGATAAAATGTGAGACATTATGATCTCCCCCATGTCTTTCCCACATAACAATCACATATCACAAATAGAACCACAACCTTGCTCGTTCTCAGATGTATTCTTTGCTGATGCCGTACTTGGTTCGTTTACATCATCAGATTCAATCACGATGGGGGGCCCTGTACGAAGAGCACGACTCTCTTCAGCGGTTAGCACTTGAACAATCTGAACTATTACCAAAAATTATCGAGATGAAAATTACAACCAAAAGTAGTGTAAAAATAAGAGCCAAATGCCAACCTCACAATCGCTGTCGTTTCTGGTGAGTTTGCAATCATCCAGGTGAGCTCTATATAGAGTTAGGAAGACGGACTGGTTACATACTGGACAATGCTGGGAAAAAATTTTTGATAACTTAAACGTAAAATCAGAATTTCCTAAAAACTTGTGCCTCCTTAGAATCTAAAAGGAAATCAATGGGTAAAAAAAGGAACAAATAAAACAACATGGGTTTTGCCTCTAGAGAAGAAGTTTATTCAATCATACAGATTTCGCTTCCGCTTTAAAATAAATATTAAACATTTCGCTCTTCCTGTAACAGTGACAAAGTCAAAATACAACCTATTGGGTCTTTGCACGCCTTTTTCCCCATTTTTGATAGTTTTTTCTTCCTTTTGCATTTTGGGAACCGCGAGCTGTTCCACTCCGGTGGGTAGTTACACAATCTTTACATGAAGCAACTCCAGAAGTTCGCCGATGCAGCGCGCGAAAAACGCACAAAACACCTCGAAGACGCACGGGCTGCATGACAGTGCAAGAATCCGCACGGCTATGGTGACGCGGCAATTTCGGGAGCGCCTTAGCTGGACGACCGGCTATGTGTTGTAGATGATTGACTTGACTTCAACGGCGGACGCATGTTATGGCCTAACGCGGCTTATCCGTATCTTCGCCGACGTGACTGATTCTCGAGCATATCTGAGCCCAGCTCTATCTGGTCGATCTTCCGCTAGTGCTCGCACAGAATCTATCCATCTGTTGTTCCACGCTGTTCCATATTCTGCGAAGCTTTACAGCCCTAACTGCATGTCGATGCCAACTTTCTTCAGGTCTTTTTTCACTACCTTCATCCAGAACTTCCTTTCACGTTCAGGTGGTCTTCTCCAAAGGAGGTCTGGGATCTTCAAAGCAACTTAGACAAGACGATCCGATGATCTACTGATAATGTGGCCAAGAAGACGAAGATGATTTCTGCGACTAATATGGAGGACGAACGAGATTTGGATGTTTTCCTCGCGTTATCCGCCAGTACACCATATCCTTTCCTCAGAAGAGTTATTCTTTATGGCACACTATTCGCGAAAAGCAGCCAACCACCAGTCTAAGCAGCTTTCTTTAAATGGAGTCGAGCTCCTCCATCACGGATAGACGAGTTACGGATGTGTAGACTCACATCTTGATCGTTGGCAAAAGGAGTTCTAGCTGCCGTTGTTTGTACTGTAATTTACTACAGAGAACCAGCTATGAATATGGATATGGCTAGATGTTTACCCTCCAATTTACTCAGAAATGTCTGAGATGCTAAACATGTACAGCTGTAACTATTGCAGCACGCAACACAAATAACAGAACTCGTCCACAAGTTCAAATGGTTGTCCATCCACATTTATTCCTGCTGAAGGTCTCGTTGAGACCCACATCTGCTTGCATTTATCAGCGCGGAGTCATAAATCATAGGCTGCAGCAAATTTTGATGCAAGATCGACGACATGTTGCAACTTCGCGCTGGTTGAAGCGAATATTACTATGTCGTCAGCGTTCTCGATGTCGACCAACGAACATCTAAGTGGTGATCAAAGGGACATTGCTCAACTGTCCTTCGCATGATATTACCGACGGCGAACTTGAAAAGGTCCCGCGACAACCTCTTGTCTCTCTCCATTTTCCACTTCGAACGGTTTACTACTTCCAACTGAGGTTCGAATCGCAGCAGTTAATCTTCTGTTCATGTCGTCGACTGGGTGAACGAACTTTCTTGGAATATCAACGGCGCAAAGCGCGTTAAAAAGACGACCTTGATGAGAAGACTTGAAAGCGGCTTCGAATCTTAGGAAATCTAACTGCATAGGTTTCGAGTTCCGCTGCCACATTCAGATCACTCTCCTGACGAAGAACTTATGGTCAATCTTGAAAAGACCAGGAAGAAAGAAGGCTTATTCATCTCAAGGGGTTCATCGCGAAGTTGATAATCCGATCCAGTATGATCCGCTCTAAGACATTTACATTGCACGCAGCAAAGCAATTATTGAACGGGTGATCTTCGTCACCTCACGAATCTCAGAAGGAGGAAGAGATTTCAGCATTTCTGCGCCAATTCCATCGTCTCCGCCATATTTGCCAGAACCTCCGACTCAGAACCGGTGGGTGGTTCCTCGCTGTCCGCGGTGTATGTCGGTCGTGGGACATGCCCGAGTTTGGGACTGAGGGCGCTCGTAGGTCCAGCAAGGCGTTGAAATGTTCCCTCCTCGTGGGTAAGGTTGCCTTTCCGCCAGCCACTCCATCGGCATTCCTGAGGACTAGTGAACATCTCTTCATTTTGCCACTCTACTGTCTCAGTAGGCGCATAGGTATTATTCCAGTTCTTTTTCTCCCACGCCTTTTCAAACTGCTTCATTCTCGACGTCCATTCGTTCTCGCGATTATCCTTCACCTGACGACGCAACTTTCTACTCAGACTCTTTTGCTGGCTCAGACCGCCAGTAGCGCCGCCGACATATACGGAATTGTATGTGGATCTTGTCTCCGCAGTGAGTTACTGATAATGGTGGTAATTACATCGTTGATGTATGATTTGAACTAACAATATTTGAAAATTTTAAATCGACAATTGACAAATTTTTGCCTAATGTTAATCAAACTCTAGAACAATATTCTGCCTGGGTATCCCTGTTGGACGATATACTATGATATATCCAAGTATTTTGAACAATCATTGAGTAGAGCACTTGAAAGGTTCGATCATCTACGAAAAGAAACATGCAAATGGTTGCAACCCGATGAAGAACAGACAACAACTACTTGCATTCCGTAGATACCACAGCAAAAAGGAAATCTCTCAACCTTTTTCTTAGACTGTCTCTCGAACGCGGCCATTATAGTCCCGCTTTTTTTCGTCGGAGTCAAGCCAGTTTTCTGCTTCCCTCCACGTCCACGATTGGTCATTGTAAGTAATAAAACTGTAGTGCAGACTAAATAAAATCTTTTGAAACACGGTTTTGTTTAAATTGTGGTAGTCAAGCTAGGTAATCTAGTCCTTCTTGCAGAGAAACGAAGTAGTAGCAATAAGAAATCATTTATTTCAACTTAATAAAAACATTTGTAACCACAAAAAAACCTGAACTGTTGATAGGGTACTCGTTCACCAAAGAAGTACCTGTTTTTGTACATATTAGCCTGTGCCGGGAACTATTCTATCTATACAATTTCTAGGATCAAAAAGCACAGGTTTAGCGAATAATCTCATTTGACAAAGATCCTGCCCAACCATGAGTGAAAAACTGAAGATCATGTGACATGGAAAGACCACAGAATGTTTAATGAAGACTTAGAACGGAAAATATGCAGCTTTATAATCCACGTAATCTTGGAAGCCTTTGCCGTATGCAACACAAATCTAAATACAAATTGAGTATGATTGAATTGCAAAAAAAGCGTAAAACCTTACATCAACGTTTAAAAAAATCGTAAAAGAATTTTAAGCACCTGCACTAAAGCTTCCGCATCATCTTGCGTAAAATGTGCACCGTACTGTGTCTTGACCACCTATAAAATCAATCACTCCTCACAAGTATAACAGAAAACTAAAAGAGCTGGTTCAATACTTTATGCGAAACTAATCGCATAAACGAGACCCTAAGTATAGCTCAAACAACATCTTCTGTAGATTTCATTTATTTCTTCGAAAAAAAAAATGAGTCTCGTATATCCGCACTCTCCCGCACTTCTAAGGGCCTTTACGAAGTTCACGTGCAATCGTCCTCACTTGTTCTATATGTTACATGCACATAACTCATTGGGCCATTGTGCTGGGTGTTTGCAGACAAGTTTCCGTAACATAAGAGAGTTACCTAGTGAATTACCCCCTCTAATTCATTTCACTTTTTCAATTTAACTACGAATTTGGCATGGTGCTGAAAAGACTGATCCACACTTGAAAGGCAGGTTTAGACTATATTACTTCTGTTATGTATATGCCAGCATAACTACTCCTATGATATCCGATAAGATTACGAATAATGAACACTCACCGTCTCATATAAAACTGCCAAGTCATCTCTGAGTATATTTTTAGCCGAAACGAAGTTGAATTCCCAATCTCCTCGCAAATTCTGCCTACAGAAGATATTTATTAAAGAAGAAAGTAAGCCTATGATAAAACACACAATACTTACTTAAAGAATTCTGGACGAATCCTACGCATCTTGGCGGCAGGCCATTCTTGTATGTTGAATATACTTAGAGGATGTTCATCGTAAGGTTGCCCATCAACTTTTGGTAGAGCACTGAACAGCCACCGTTACTAAGATTTTATTTCTTTTTACCATTTCTAATCACAACCTTTCGGCTAGACCGCACTACTGTCTTCTTGACACAAAAACAACTTTCGTATAACATACTCGTAGTAAAACTGATAAAGAACTAGCACAACATTATGTTTGCATAACTGGGATTTAAATCCACACTTTTCTCAAAAAATTAGTCCACATGGAAGACTGCGTACTAGCAAAACATATGCATCTTCAAAGTAGATTGCAAAACTATTTCATGTGCCCCTTAGGCTATGGTCTGGTCAAAGGGACATGAAGCTCGGTGCAGTTGCATAAATGACTGCGCTCGAAACTGTGCATTGGAGGTAGCGGTTGGAATCGAAATGGGACCCTCGTTAGCTTTATTTGGAGTGCAGCGAAAAGTGAAGCCAGCAGGAGTCTCCCTCAATCCCAAGAGCTAACTTCAGAACACAGCTTATGCAACTTTGCTGAGATTCGGGTTATTTTGACCAGACTACAGAATAAAGCAATGAGAGGCAAATAAATGTACGGTAGTGCACCCGTTCTTCAATTTCAAAAAAAAATCAGCATAACATCATTTCCAGCACCCACAGTCACTGTCTAAAAACAAGAACTCCTACGCTCATAACGACAAAACTAACTATTTCAAATTACTCCTATCGTTGGGTAACCGACGCTTTCTTGCAGTGTGTGATTGAGCAGCAACTGCGGTCTCTTTGATATCTGCGAGTATTTCGATTCAATAAGAAAGTATAAGTATAGAATAACGTGTGCCTTACTTTTACGTGGATGTTGGTCCAAGGATGAAGTTACTGATTGGTTGTCCTCAGCAGTTATGTCTTCATATGCAGCAACATCATGGAAGGCTGAAGAAGGTAAACTGAGACCATTTCAAGAAAAAAAAACGTTGAAAAATACGACAGATACGAAATAGATAGAAAAATACTACATCCACAAGCTAACCTCTTTGAGAAGCAAGTTCTTTGGTTGCTTCGAATACCTCTCTAAGATACATGTCCTCAATCTCACGAATCGCTACAACTGAGTCCACGAAAACGACCTGTAATCGCAAAAGCGAAAAGCAAATGGTAAAGGAGAGACTCGATATCTGATTTCTCACCCCTTTTGGAATTCCCAACCCTTTGTCAATGAATCCGTATCGCATTAGTTCACCATATAAAACTCTATAATCGAAGAATATACCATTGTGGGCCACTGAAATGAAATATTTCAAAACAATGGCAGAGACGAGTACCTACAAAAACCAGAAAGTAAACGTATATCAATAGGAGAAGCATAAAAATTAATGTTAAACAGAAAAATACCTAAACAAACAGGTTTAGGACACTCATCCAGGAAACTTCTTATTGAAGGCCACTCATCATAAAACGAGCGCTTCACCTCAAGGTCGTGCCGAGGACGTGGAACGACTGAAACATTATAGATTTAACCTAGAACAAGAGTCTTCAAAACAATGTAACTGTTCCCACCTGCACTGTCGCTTGCGCGGATATTCCTGTACGCCTCCCATTGTTCTTCGTCCAGTTCAGGGTTCACCTGACATGTTCGAACATTGGCTGCAAGTCGGAGAACAAACGACTTATCAGGGGCCTAGAAAATAAACATCATCTTCAAAGAATGACATTAAACCTCACAAATGAAGAGAAATTTCAATACAGTCAGTCAGATAGTGAATTAATTCGCGCAAACATTACCTCCTGGCATAAACTCTGTATAGTTGTTTGTCCTCGAGTGAAGATGTCGCGAGGTATACTGAGGAACGACATTTCCGTTATACGAGGGTACTGAGATTCCTCAGCTGCAAAACAAATGGAAAGATCGAAGGAATTCGAAAACCCTCGTAAAACAGAAGTTCTTCGAAATAGATATCTTTGGGACGTCATAGCGCTTACTTTCCATGATGAGGCGATTGAGAGCGTTGCTGCACATTTCTGGTTCGCTCAATAATTGTGGTGTGAAGCGACGCTGTGTTTCGATATAGCCAGGAAACATCCCCGTAGCAGCGATATCCATGAAAACAAGCGTTCGAATTGGTTCAGAGCAAGTGAATCTGAAACATTCTTGTCATTAAAATTGGCTTCTCACATCCAAATATAAGCTCAGATGGATCATTTTTTCCAATAAATTTGCTTGTATTATAAGTCCGTAAAAGAAATTGCGCAAAAGATGTCAACTAACACTTAAAGGAAGCAAAAAGATATAGATAAGGTACAGATCGAACCCAGCTTCTACACGATGAAAGATACTTCCATCACACGACGAATGCTTCCAGTCAAAGACATACTCCAAATCTACTACAAAACAGCTCTAACCAATAAAAAGAAACGTTCAAAAGCACCGTAATTGAGGGTGTTAAAATCTCTCCACGAATATATGAGGGTGCAGTGCGCGAGCACAATTATGATCAGGCTCAATTTTCCCTAATTATACAGAAAAAGAACGCAGCGGCAAGAAAACGGCTATGTCGTACTGCCTCTCCCATGCTTCTAAATGTGGCACATCTGCGATGCGAAAGCAGGAATATGTACCGCTTCCACAAGCAAGAAAACAATCAATGGACTGTTGACGCTCTTTATTCCGCTCTTTGCAGACGTGGAACGTCATTAGATTCCTCGTGAGGGGATTCAGTGAGACCGCTTCCCGCACCGCTTTCTAGCTAGTTTCATCCCAACCTTAATGTACTACTAAGACCTCGATCGCAAAGCTGGTCACACCGCCGAGCGCTCGATCGCTTACGCAACTACACAAGATTTCACGTCATTCTGATCCGCCTACGGCAGGCACATCAGCTATTTGTTTTGCTGGACAAGTAAAGTAAAGTATATATAGACTCTAAATGAATTTAGGGGTGTATACAGAGGTGATCAAGATTGTAAAACAAAATCGCGTCCTCACCTTCGTTTCGCAACGTCCGAAATAGATTTCGTACTTGTAACAACTTTGCTAGGAGTCACAAAATCATCAGCTACCACCTCACGTTTTATTTCACGAGGTTTTCTAGTCTTCCCCTAAATTCAAATGTATGAAAAATACTACTATGTACAAAACAAATCACATTAGCAAGAAGCTAGACATACCGTTAATCGAGGCCTATGCGGCTGTGGATTCAAGCCTTTTTGCTGGTTTCGTTGCAATGTACGGCGAAGATTTTCTCTCGCATTCCCGTATGGCGATGCAATTTGTTCAACCATGACACGTCTTTCCGTCATGGGAAACGCATCTGAATGTTTTTTTTTGTGGATTCCGTGAGTGATGAGACGTGATACTTTTTCCCATTAAAACATTAAAGAAAGGAAAAGGATGTATTCCCCATTCGACAGTGACTACTACTTACAGGCTAGTAATGCTTTGCATTATAAGTAAATCATTGTACGCAAATATATGCTTAGGATACCTATGAAATCCCGACGAAGGCAAAGCTTGCTGTTCACAGTTTACTGATGTTTGCTTATCCAACATTACGCGTATTTCTTTCAATTTCATAAAATGTTAAAGTTTGGTCAAAACAAACTGATGATTAGTACAACTACGTAAGCGGCTATGTCCGAAAGGGCGGGGTAGAGCTAATGATTGTGGGCCCCTTGCTTCCTTTGAATTACAGAGATGAATAAAAAGAGAAGAGTCACTCTGAGCGCTGCCGTTTATGTAATTGCACTAGGTTTCAAATAGTTTTGATTCGACTGTATAAATTCTCACATATAGTTGCGGGAATTCATGAGTTTTTCTTTCTTTGTAAGGGTTTTATTTTATTATTAGGAAAATTTTATCTTTGAAAAATGAGCTTTGAGCTCCGTACCAAATTTGGGTGAGGTGATATCTGACAGTAGCTCGTCCACCACATTTCTCGTCGGCTTCTCACATGGTCCCGCACGCAATTCATTACATCTTTCGATAATTAGACGTCGCGTAGTCGCTTGTGGTGTACTCCGTGGCATGCAAAAATGTGGTCGAAACGGATTCACCGGATCGCTAATGAAATATCCATCCCGGAGCTTCACCGATGGGATCGGCTGACGATAAATCTTGTTGTCACGAGTACGTAACGCTTTGCATCCGCAACATAGATACGTCTCCGTAACGGAATCCGCACTTCGGCAATGAAAGAAGAACTCGTAACATAAGGAATGATCATGTGGAAAGATGTAGACGGCAATGTCATGACCACGTTGTTGAGATGGAGCGAAAATAGCCGGGACGGGGACAAAATTCATCGACACGACAACTGGTACACGATAAGCACATTCCCACTCATATGTGCTCGATGACGGTTGCGATTCGCGGACGCATCGCATCACGCAAATGCGGCGCGGAACAGATGACGGTTAGAGCAGGGAACGACGACGTCAGTTGGGTCCACTCGGTCACAGTGGTATCCACGATTACTTGGTTTCTTGCCACTTGCCACGATTAAACAATGCTGGTTAAGCATTAACTGTTATTTTTTATTACACAAATCCCCAAAATTCTGAATAAATTAATTTGGGAAGGATTTGATTTAAATTTTGCTGCAGTTCAACGACAGAGAGGGGGGTTCGAAACCCTTCTTTCTTTTCCACTATCTTATCTTCTATCTTTACACTATTGTGGCTACGTAGGACTATCTGCACGAATAAAGCTGTTCCTTCCTATGGTAGTCGCTCTTCTTTCATTTTTTAAGCACTAAAGTGGTTATGATAAGATACTGTAGCGCTATAAAAAGGTAGGGTGTTTTCTAAGAATGCTAGAATTGATATCCACCCTAACAACCCCAAGTTTTTGTCATGCTCAGAATTATCAGCATTGCTTTGTTGCTGAGTTCTTGTGCTATCTGACATGTTCCCCAGGTAGTGGGACATTCTCTGCCTTGATTTCTAGAAGCACATGATTCCGTTCTTCCTCCTTCCTTCTTCGCTTCCTATTTCTTCTATGAGGCAGACAAAATGGAAAGGCAAACGGATCATCAATAGCGTCACACAGTTCCCTGTAATTAAGTTGTTGTTGTAAGCATAAAAGTTAGTATTAATCTCATTTAGAATCTGGCCAAACCTACAAGGGAAAGACGTTTTGCAAGATCACTACAAATATATAGTTGGGTCAAAAACACCTGACTTGTGACGAAGTTAAACGGATTGTTTTTGGAGTAGGATTTTTCATGCTCATAAACATACTACCATACCATGTTGTGTTCGTGACGGTTTTACTCATCTGTACCTACTCGTATGGTAGTAAATTTATGACTTTGCACGAGACTCAACCTCTCAGAACTCTTTTTAATCTCTTCCAAAGTTTATTTGAAATGTATTACTCAGAGTTAGGGAGTCGGAAGGACTAGGAAGCATTTGAGGAGAAACTATTGAATGACTTATGCGAAAACTTTAGCTTTACTTGTTGTTCAACCTCTTTTTTTAGAGGAAATTGGCAGTTGTTTTTGCATCTCAATACTTTCATCAGTAAGATCTGTGAGACTGATTTAAATCTAATTTTATTAGATTCAAGTTTTGGAACAAGTTCTAAGTCCGTGTTCAACATTTGTATTTGATCCGTGCAGTAGCAGTTCTGCTGCTACCTTGTGATACACTGCTCATCTGTTCCGCCACTACCGATTACTACAAATGAATCTGATTTTTCACTTATATTTTCCATCAGCAAAGGATCTTTTTTGTTTTGTTGTTGTTGTTTGCTGAGAGGAAAACCGTAGTGCCAACTATTTGGTGCTTTTCTCGACTATAGGGCTAGATCTTGTACCTACGGTCGGGTCAAAACGACATGAAGCACGGTGCATTTGCGTACGCGCTCGAAACGAAGCGGCGGTGGAGGCATCAGTTGGAACCGAGGTAGGACCATCGCAAACTGCAGAAAAGGATGGTGCCAGCAAGCGTTCCACTACTCTCGCAACCTCTACGCTCCACTACGCCGCCTCGAAAGAAGCCGCGTACGCAATTGCACCGTGCTTCATGTCGTTTTGACCCTACTATAGTTCCTCTGCTCATGTATTTAATTGTACGGGTTGGTTAATTTTAGGTTCAGATGAAATGATTTCATTTTTGGAAACATCGCAGGGAAAGAAAATATCCGACCCTATCGTCTGTAGTTTCTGAACGGGAATTTCGTTTTTTTTTTTTGGTTTGAGATCCGTAGTTCACGAACACAACATACTATCGAATTTCCTAGGAGAGTGTAATTTTGCTCTTTTCGTTGCATCAAACTCTACTTCAAAGGATCTTAATCGTTTCCGCCAAGAAGCAAAGCTTGTTGTAAAACGTGTGTAAACACAACAGCGTATGTACACAGTAATGGTAAGCAGCAAACGAACATCTTCACGAAATTAGAACAAGTATTGATTGATTCAACGAGGTTTTTTTTGTGAAATTTGTGATCATTTATTAGATGTGAATGCAGTATAATGCATTACAAAACGCAAAAGAATAAGAACGAGTTCTGTTAACCTACATAACCCGAGGTTTCTTTTCAAACGATAGGTTTTACATGAACACCACCAAGTATAACGGTTCTCTTCACGACTGTTTTACTCATCTGTAAATCTACGTACAGTTATCTATTTTTGAGTATGTCGGATTTTATTCTTAAAAAAAAACTCTCAACCTAACTTCATTAGCTCCATATTGAAGAAACAGCTGTTTAAGACAAAAAAAAAGTAACAGTGCAAATAACACTTATGAATCTTTATATTAAGTTCATCAAATCTGTCATCAAAGAAGGATATACAACACAGAATATTAATGCTTTTTTAACCCAATTTGTTCTTCATGAATCTGAATAAGAAAGAGAAGTAGTGTAAATATATCAAAGTGATTCGACAAAAGGAAAGAGAAAAAAAAGTAGATCAGCACGCTAGCGAAGACCAATTCTTCAAGTTATAAGTGAAATGATTAAAAAGCGAAGTTGTTCTCGTGGAATAAGAAGAACTATCTCAAGGTGATGCATTTGGATGTGTGAATATTTGTGATCTTAACATTAGGACTGCTTAATTCTTCTACAAATGCCACCTAAAGTGAAAAAAAAGCAAAAAAGAAGATCGTGCATCCGAAAACAAAGTTTGTCAATGTATAGAAATATGCGAGAAATGAGTAGGAAATGACGATCTTCTAGGAACACTAGACGATATAACCACAAAGAGAAGAGAGTTACGAAAATGTTAGATCCAGTTAGCGTCACTTCATGTTAAATATAGTACAGTTAATTTGTTTCAGATTAATGACTTTTTTCAGTTATGATTGAATATCCTACGGACCAGTATATCGAAAAGTCAGTCAGTGAGGTTAGAGGTTAGTCAAAAGCTGTTTAAAAAGGAAAATCCGCAGCTCTGTTGTCGGCGTAATCCAAAAATTCCTTACCGTAAGCGAGGCATACCTGAACGCGAAACAATCCACTTAGAACTAATCACTTTCAAAAGAACATTTTACCTGCAACAAAGCTTCAGTATCGTCTTGAGCATAGTGTGCGTTGTATTCATCTTTAAGAACCTTAACAATGAAAACTGTTGAAAAGCTGGAAGCTGATTTTGGATTGTAATTTTTCGAGGATTTTCGAGGAGAGGATTCCAATTTTAAAGAAAGCGCATCTAATACTGAGATGATGGATTTCTAATAGACAAAAATTCTCTCGAAGTCGTGTTAATTCCTCAATGCACTACTACCATTGGATATTATTGATATGAATAAACGATTCAATCTAAAAAAAAACCATATCCAAAAAAAAAAACCAAAAAACCAATCATAGCTTGAAATTTTGAATTACGAAGAGCGCCGATTTTGGATAGTTATTGGCGTTTACAAACCACAACACCGTTATGAAGTTGGCTCGTTTAAGTGATAGAGGCGAAAAGTTTCCCTTGTGAGAAGCTTTTGTTGTGGAACACTTTTGGACACGGGCATTTAGCAGAAAAACTCTTCTGTGCAGGAGCACAACCTTCACATTTTTACTCGAACTGTCCTGTAGACCCAATCACGCGTATTTTCGTAACTTAAATAGTCAATTAGGAAAGAACTAACCGTCTCATAAATAGTTGTCAATTTGTTTCTAGTGTTCATTTGTGCGACGGTCCGATTGAATTCCCAGCGACCACCAATCAGACGTCTATAAGTGATTTTTTTTCTGACGAGTCATTCCTGAGGACTCTAGCGCTGTGAAGAAATAATTCACTTGAAAAAATCTGGACGAATACGACGTCTTTTTGCTGGAGACCATTCCTCAGCATTCAGAAAAAGAAGTGGGTGGTCAATCTGCTGGAGTTCCTCATCGAACAGGCGACGGCGACCACCACTGAAGATTGCAACTTGTAAGCCATATTCTAAACTCTCCCCTTACAATTATTCAACTAACAGCTTAGCTGGCTCGCTGCGAGTTGTGCGAGGAGGCGGTGGCCGGTTGGGAGTCCGTGGATCGCACGGGAGCTGTTGAGCCAGATTTAGAGTCGCATTCATTTCTTCAAAAGAAATAAGAGTTTCGAACTGTATAAAAAATAATCCAAGACGCACACCTTCTGCCACTTTTTGTGTCGATGCTGGCTCTTCTTCAACCGCAGCAGGAATGTCCTCACAAGCGGGAACACGGCTAAGAGAAACTTGATCCGACACTTAATAAAAAAAAATAAATAACTTTCTATTACTTTTTGTTCAAATGCTAAAACAAGGAATACAGTTCACTCACATACGCAAGTGATTTATTTAAAAATTAAGAGCAGAATTTTAAATAAATGCAAAAGAACAAATCGATCATACGCATTTTCCAATCCACCAGTTTGGTTGCATGGTGAAGCTCGTTCCTATGTGTTTCTTCGATTTCTTTGATAGCCAACCATGAATCGATGAAAACAACCTTTAAGGATTAATTGTCATGTCAACAACTACGATGACAATAGTGCATATGACTTACACCGTCTGGCACTCCCATATCCTTCTCAATGAATCCACAACGCGATATTTCGCCGTAAAGCACGCGATAGTCAAAGCATACGCCATTGTGAGCAACTGAAACGTCAAATATCAGCTTTAAATACTCGGAAAGAAGAAGAACTGCAGCTTCTACCTAGGCAGGCTGGCTTCGGACATGAATCGAGGAATGCTCTTACAGCTGGCCATTCTTGTGCAAAAGTTTGTTTAAGGATGAGATCTTCTCTAGAGTGATTTAGACCTGTAAAATCAAGTCGATGCTTAGAATCTGATGCATAACTGTTCTTGCTTTGATCGAAATTCACATTTTAATTTCAACATTTCATGAGTACAATGGGCTAATCGGAGTACTCAGCAATAAATAAATGTAAGGAGCTAATAGAAATAAAGTGATTACTTTGCAAGAGATCAGTGATAAACCTCACAGCTTTTCCCCTCTATGCGTGACGCCTCATAAGCGCTCCACTGTCGTTCATCCAGCTCCGGATTTATCTGACGTGTATGCACATTTCCCGCGATTCGCACACGAAGACTCCCAACATATCCCTGAAATGAACTAAATTCGTACCCAAACTTAATAATTAAAATCAGTCCATTACAGATTAGCAATCGTTCAATATCTTCAACACGAGGCATTTGAAGCGGTCTATATTTAACCTACCGAATCGCAAAGTTCCTTCATCTTCGCTTGTCCTCTTATAAACATTTCACGAGGAACACTAATAAAAGACATTTCAGTGATTCGTGGGTATTCAGATCGTTGAGCTGAAAAATAGTTGATAAGTAATGAAAAATAGTTACAAACTTCGTTTGGCACTAAATTCGACTACATCAAACCATTAGATAAGCTGAGGTTATTTAAATAATTCCGTTACAAATCATAGATCTCTATTGAATGTGAATAGGAACCAGACACCAGGGTATTTAAACGAACTTTCCAGTATCACTGCACTGAGTGAGTTGCTGAAATCTTGTGGATCACGCAGTCTCCCTTCCACTTGTCGTCTGTTGGAATCCATATCTCCACGAAACCCTCCTGTGGTTTCGAAGTCCATGAACACAAAAGTGCTAACTGCATCGACACACCCCAACCTGAAATGACGTTAGAGGTTAGGTAGCAACTCTACCCAACCGCAATAATGAGTTAATGAAAAAACTCTAACCTCTTTCTTTTAATTGTCTTTGAGGGGCTCAGAGTGATCTTTGAGCTCCTTTTCAAGACACTTGTCGAAGGTTGTTGTTCTTCACTTGTGGCATCGTTAAGATTGTGGACCTCTTGGCGTTTCTGATTTATAAATGACTACAAAACCGAAGAAGAACGAATGAATATTTGTGGTATTCTCACTGGATCTGATACCATCCCCATCTTGCTCGCGAATTGAGCAATTTTGCTTGGTGTTGTCGGGAGCGCAGGTAGTTGGGCTTCCACTACATGAGTTAATTGTGGAGGTGGCGTAGGAGGCAGTTGTTCAATAAAAGGGCTTTCTCTTCCACTTTGAGCCATTCCTACATGTTCGTCGTCGAAGTCGAGCGGTTGAGTTTCGAGTTCCTAAGAAGCTAACGTGCAAAATGTTGAACAAGACGCTTTGTTGCGAATCCTAGGTGAAAATCATGTACATTCTTTCACAAACTAAGCATGAAAGCGACTACTCTGCTAAACAAGGATCGACTTACATCTGCACCACCTTCCAGAAATACAGGGTCTTCAAAGAAACTTGCAGCGCTATCGTCGGATTCCATAATGCCTCCTACCACATACCAGATACTTTAACATAACATCAAAAACGAGTTACATATCAAACCTACAGAAAATGATGTCCCTTGATGCTATGGAATGAGGAACAACAAGATGAGGGATCCGCTCTTCCCTGGAAAGCTCTAAAATCACGAATTCCCAGATCGTCAAAAAATATCTGGACTACCTCAAAATTGCTTTATTCTGATAAGTTTTTTTTTTATTGCTGATGTTTACTCAATATCAACTGTGAAATCAAGTAAATTGGCCTGTGTTCAAAATTTAGAGAGCCCGCATAACTCTGAAACTGATTACAAAACTTGCAAAAACATTCTCTCTAGAATGCACAAAACGCAACAGTGTATAGTCGGGTAAAACGACATGATGCACAGTTGCAGTTGCGTAGGCGGCTACGCTTGAAGTGGTGGAGCGTAGCGGCTAGAGTCTAGGGAGAGTCTTGCTGATATCATTCCTCGCTGTGCTTCGCGATGGTACGGCCTCGATTCCAGCCGCTATCTCCCCCGCACTGCTGCAACTGAAGCCGCCTATGGCAATTTCACCGTTCCTCTTATCGTTCTGACCCTATACACTACTACTACGACTATACACGTAAGGTCTGACAAAAAAAAAACGGAACTTATGTTTTTTCTTATCTACACTCAGCTTTTCACTCTTGACTTCTTTCAAAATTATAGAGAGAATAGTGCCCTCAAGTTTTTCTGTTTTTTGGAATCCAAATTGAGAAATGATTCTTAATGTCGGCAAGCTCCCTTAGAAGTAAGCATTAGGTCATTGATAAACACAACAAAATGTGGTGCAACTTCATGCAATCTCTGGATTTTCTTGATGATTTCATCAGAACATCAATTTTTTTCCTCTCAATCCATTTGAAGGAGAGGAACAGTAGCACATGAAAACGTTATTTGGAATCATGTATGTGGTTGTCAGTGCAAGAAGCACACGTAGCAATGATAAGGAAAAAATCTGAAATACTAAAAATAATTTATATGGCCCAGCAGAGTACTGATTAACACAGTACAGCACAATTATGATAAATTTATTCACCGAAATTAAAAACGGACGACAACGACAAGCAACGGACACAAATGACGAAACACGGTACCTACGGCTTCAAAATCATTCAATAATTCAATAAAATCATTGCAAAACCCTTTCCACTCGGACTATACTGTGCCGCTTATTGGATTTCATTTTATATGTCGCAAATTAAAATATGAATTAAATCTATCGAGCTATGCTTTCTAACGACTAATTTTTCGAACCGACTGGTTGGGGATCGAAGCTTCAAACAAATATTCACTCTATCGTCTGTCAGAGTTATCAGAACTTATTAAGTCAGCGAATGAATAGAAATCAAATGTTCATCAGTATCGTGCGCGGATCTTCAACTGCGCTCTTGATTTTGCGCAGGAATGTCACCGCCTCCCTTCCGTCAATTAGTCGATGGTCGTATGTGAGTGCAACTTGCATGATGGGACGAATCTCAACCTAAAACGATTTCGATGAATTGTAATATTGGGAAATAGTGGAAGAAAACATAAAAGCCACCCCATATTTATGTTTTTCTGACAGATTCAAGTTGTAACCCACAATAAATGTTAAAACAGATTCCCAAGTCTTACAGAAGAGTTTTCGACAAAAGTTTTCCTTTGCATCATTTTCCCTTGTAGCTCATCCTTTTCTCATCGCTTATGTACATTACTCATTAATCACTATAGTAGACAAATCCTCAACAACTGTAATCCAGTTATCACTCATAATTTCTATATGGAGAACTTATTAAAAACGCAAAATTGTTGAATCACTAGGTAGTGGAAGATTATAATATTGTCTTGCACTACCTAGTGATTTCCATTTTGAAATAAAAGCGAAAAAAAGGATCAAATAATTTATGGCAAAATGTAAACACACCTTTCCATTCACAGCAACCGGCCTGTCGAAGATACCGTGCATTCCTAGAATCGCGCTTTGTGGAGGATTGATTATTGGTGTACCAAATACTGATCCGAAAACTCCTCCGTTCGAAATCGTGAATGTTCCTCCTTCCATGTCCTCTACAGCCAATTTATTGTCTCGAGCCTGTGTTTCATAAACCGTTCAGACATCAAAATCCTTGATGCGCTACACTGAAAGGTTCTCACCTTTTCTCCAAGCGCTGCCAACTCTTTTTCGATTTGAGCATAATTCATAGTTTCAACGTTACGCAATACAGGTACAACCAATCCTTTTGGTGTTGCAACAGCAATGGACATGTCAACAAAGTGACGGTAGATGATTTCGTTCTCGTCGATAACTAAGAGGAGGAATGTTTTCTAATATTGCTATGTTTATTACTGGTATCGTAGAACTACCTGCGTTAACAACTGGATTTTCCTGAAGAGCATAAGCGGCTGCTCGTACGAAAGGAGACATGAGACCAAGCTTGATTCCGTGCTTTTTCATGAAATCTTTCTGGTACTTGGCACGCATTTCGATAACATTACTGAAACTCCGGTCATCGTTCGAAAGTAGATTACCAGATGTGTCTCTGATTTGTAAGATCAGAAAAATGAAACAAAGCATATTAGACCCCGCTCCCGTTCTGCTTTTCTTCTATTATTCAATCGATTATGAAGAAAAGTATGTACGGTAATCATAGGATTCCCGAACTATACGACAAATCACAAAAAAAAATCCGTACAGATCAAAGCTACTCCAATACTATTATCGCACATCCATATGTCTCAAACTCAGCTTAAGCGCATAGTAAAACAACATGAAAAGATTTTTGTCGTAAAACTTTTTTTCGAATGAAACACAACATCAACTGTTCCCATATCACAATGGCTTGGAAAAATTTTGCACGCGAGTTGTTCAAGGCTTTTCGTTATTTTACCGGTCATTTCAAAGTTGAGATACGAATGCAATGTAGAGATATTTCTTGGCGCTCCCAATTTGGTCAAGTAGTCTCCTTTTTCCCACTCACAGATGTGATAGTCTCCTGGTAGTCTTCTCTTTTCCCATTCATAGATGCGATAGTCGAAGCCGGTGCTCTGACCCCTTCGGACGGTTGGCGAAAAGGCCCCTTCACTTGAGCTAGGCCCTATTCACCTGAAGAAGGTCCGGCTCTTCCCTATCGCACCTATGTCCCCACTCTCTGTATGCAATACATATTTGTGCTTGGTCCAAAACTAAAAGAGATGTTCTTGCAAAATCTTACGCTTTCTCATCCTCTATCCGCATTGTGGGTAAGTTTGGGTAAAATATAATATAAAGTAATAAAATAATAATAATAATATAAAACAATGAAAAATAAAATAAAATAACATAAAATAAATAAATAAACAAAAAACAATGGAAGAATACAACTAGTACGACAAGATGAATCAACATCGTTCAAAAATTCACCTCATATCGACCTCATTGAATGTTGTCAACATTGCGTAGGTGTTTTGGGCATCTTTAAGCCGGCTCGCGATACGCAGCCGCATTCGATTCATTTTTACGCGAATCTATGATACGGACAAAATTTAAGAATTTTCTATTAGGAAAGTTTTAAGGATAAAAAGGTCCAAAGATCAAACCTCTTCCCTAGCTCCTGTTATTGCCAGATCTGGAGAAGTGCCTGGTGGAACTGTAACACGCTGAACCGGAATGTTAACAACTGGAACAGAGGATATGGGACTGGGTGGTGGACGAGATACTGGTGGTGGGGTCTTCGGAATTTGCCCTGAAATAGAGGTTGAAAAAAAAATTAGTTCCAACACTGGATCGCTTCGCAGCCTTAGCTTCTTACTTATACAACACACACATACATCTTATAAAATCGAAAGAGAAAAAAATATGCCAACTTTTTCTTTTCGAGAAAAAATGTTTAGTACTTCACGGATAGTGATTGAGTGATTAATTACCAATAATTTCATTATCTGTTATGCAGGCTGAAGGCGACCCACAATTATATGTGTGTTAATAGGAATAATAGTTTACAAAGACTATAATTTGGGTTTATTTCTTTCTATAAATATCAAAGCTGACCTTTCATGCACACTTACATCATATTATTGCTGAAGCGGTCGAGAAACAAACCAGAGATTATAGTAGCCTATGAAATGAGGAGGAGTTATATTTATTGCGAACCCATATAGCATGCAGCAAAAGCGAGCACCAAACAAAAGCCCAAGAAAAAAACCTTGTACGCTGGAGGGCGGTGGCGGAGGAGCAGGTGCAGCAACAGGAGTAGGTGGTGCAACCGGTTTTGGCGCTTCCTTTGGAGGTTCTACCTTCGGGGCTTCCTTCGGAGGCTGGGGTTTGGGAACTTCTTTAGGAGGCGCCTAAACTGGAGTAAAATAGCGAGTTTGCCATATAAAAAACTTGGACTGATCGGAGGAAATTGTTTCCTAAAGAAACAAACACTAGTAGGTGCGGCACCAGCTGATCCTGGCTGCAACTTGTACAGCTTTTGCTTTGCTGTAACTTTATCTCCATCTTGTACGAGAAGTTCGACGATAGTTCCCGATTGTGGCGCAGGAACTTCAACAGATGTCTAAAAAAATAAATTAAAAAATGTTCCACAAAACAGGTTCAAGGGCTTCTTAAACTTTTCATTCATAAGAGCTGTAAAGAATAAAGATAAAAAATTTGTATATTCTGTACACATCACTCAAACGCTTTCAAATACTATTTTATCAAAATTTTCAACATTCTATGGGGTCATAAAGCGCAGTAGGCGAGGAACCATTTGGTTCCCTAATCTATTTATCCAACTACACAAAGGATAATGACACTAATAGAGTTTCCATAACATTAAAGGCATACCAGGAATCTGAGGTGGTGAGGCAGTCCGTGGTAAAAGTTAAAGATGGGGTTGTAGATTGCAGGATCAGAGGTGGTTATGCCCATTTATCGCTGATCTTCGTAAGAAAAATATGGCGTGGGAACTGCTTTAGTTCCTACGAGGTACGCTAAAACGGTCCTCTATGCACACGTTCTGGTCCCTCCCCACACCCACCAGCAGCAGCTGAGTCAATGGTTTTGCTTGAAAAAGCTAATGAGGAAACCTCATAAGTCCTCTCGCAGGAGGATAGCATTTTGCTACTGAAGACGTCTTTGAAAAAAGTCGTCTTCCAGGCCGTTTCTTACGACGATCGGAGAGAGAGGAGCGGAAGCACCCCTGATCCCGAAATCAAGAATCCCAACTCTAGATTTTCCTGCGGATTCCTTCACCACGTCAGATTCAAGGTGTACTGCCTTTAAACAACCGATTTCTTTCCATCCCTGCACATTTAGATTTTCCATGTCGCATACTCGAAGTTCTCGTCTACAGAGGTCGTAGCCCTATCCGTCTTGCTTTCCTATCGAGACCTATGGATACTGCTATGGCTGCTAGGTATTAAAAAGCAAAATCCATTTTAATAGTCTCTTTGTGTTCGTATAAACGCTTATGTTTATTGACTGTTACAACGTAGTCACACTAGCAGGTACTGATCACATATGAGACTCAGCTAAGTTAGATTCGATATAAAGATCCAACTAAGATGTACATTGAAAAAATAAATGTATTATATATCCATAGACCACTGACTGATGACGAAATCGCGGAAAATGTCGTTGGGAGCGGGGGGAGGGCACTCAGTGGCGCCCTTATTTCCCGAAGCTCTAACTTACTTTTTTCTCATAGTAACTTAAGTTTACATGTCATGGATCCTCTAAGACTAATGCTTAGGTCTTAAGGCCCTTATTGATTTGATTATTTACTTCGAGAAATAAGGGCGCCACTGAGTGCTTCCCCACAGCGACATTTTACCCAACGGAATCTTCGGTAGACCCATTTTCATGCAGCATTCCACATCAAACATGAACTATTCGATAAACAAATCTCGAAAAAAAAGGATCAACAGCGATACAAATAATATTACATCTCCTGTAAAACTTCTCTAAAGTTGAGGAAAAATCTAACCTTGTCAGTTTCAATCTCAGCCACAAGTTCATCTTCATTTACGAAGTCTCCCACTTCTAAACAAGATGAAACAAACTAATCAGAAGCAAAAGAGCATGGCGAAGAAAAAAAACAGAATATACTTTTGATCCACCGAATATCTCCTTCGGAGATAGACTCAGCAAAAGCGGGACCTTCCACGATGACGACATCACTAACTGAACAGAAGAATGCTTATCAGGATGTCAAATTGCAAATCAAAGTGCTTCTTAAAGGGAAAAAATAAACCACGGTGGAAATAAGACAGATAAGTGAAAAACATGAACATGCATTTTTGAAAGGCATGAAGGATAAAAAAAAAATCACTACAAAAGATCACTTCACAACTATGACGCATAATCTAAAAATTGTCTTTTCGCAATTCTATAAAACAACAATAAACCCGAAGAAACCCACGTCTGATCCCACTGGCATGAATAGCTCTCACCGGAACAAAGCTCAAATGAGCAATTGGAACTCGAGTGGAGGCAGAGAGTGAGCGACCTATGGAAAAAATCCTTTTCTTTTACTGAGACCATTTAGACAACTAAGACGTACTGCTACTTACGAGTTAGAATGCTGCGACATGGGGACAGTGATGAGCAGAAACGCTGAAACGAGAGATGGAGGGAGAAAAAAAAAACAGATGAAAAAGGAAGAAATGTAAAATGGTACCTGTCGAGCAACATTTATAGCACATCTCTGAAGAGCTGGCACCTTGCGACCAATCATTTTGGTCAAACGATCAAATACCCTGAAGATGGATCGATCATGCTCATACATAGAGAAGGTAGTACTCGAATGAAGATTTCGAGCTTTTCGCGAAAGAAGCAGCGAATGAACCGGTGATAACCAGCCTACGAAGAAGGGATAACATGCTGAAGTTGTGCAGAGAAGACTAAATTTGTAACGTAGATATAATGGCTTGGTATGTTCTTTAATGAAGCACAACCAGCTCCGAAAGCAGACGTTTCCCATAAGAAAACATTATTGACATCTTTTGTGCCATTAACGCTTTTTTTAAAAGTCCCATATATGCATACATACAGTTGGCGTTGAACGTACTTATTGGCGTGACGCTTTACGACCTCTGTTGGCACAACATGCTTAACTGTACTTCGGTCATCGTTCTATTTCTTTCATCACCGCATCGTCACCAACTTCATCGTGCTTTTCATGAGGACATAACGAATGTATGATCACATAGCTGTGTAGTGTGATAAATGCCAAGAAAACAACAACGAAAGCTACATGCGAGTGGAATCACATCCAGCACGTGTGCTCATAGACCATTGTAAACATGCGTTCAAACTCCGTTCGGTTGTAAAGATGTTTCGCATCAAAATGATCGCTAGGCGTTTTACTTTTACTGGCTTTATTTTCATCCTAAAACCCGTTAGCGAACATCACAAGAAGAGGTATTTATAAAGCAATCGAATCAAATAAACAACAACAAATGACGATCAAGCAATACTTGAGAACGCTCAAAAAGATGAAGTTTCCGAATATAATCGAATCCTGGATATAATAATTCACTGGAACACTGGAACTCCGCCTGTTCACATATTGAAATGTGATATACACAAAGAAAAAAAAACCAGATAACACGGCCAGATACAGACTACAGAGTGACCCAAATAAGGCTCACAGATGGTTGTTCTCTGGTGGAAAAATGAAGATGAGCGCAAAAAAGCTGATAAATATAAGGCAGCCACTGAGATGAACATTTTCATTTTCAACACAATTCATTGCGCAAATATAGAAGTGAAATTCAAATTTAGAAAATATGTGAATTAAAAAAAAAACCCCAACTTCCTCTCAACTCATGGACTCAACTTGGCAGCTGCAACTATTGATTACCCACATCCTAACTACTATTTCCTTTTCTTCATTAACTAGAAAAGAAACGGACACTAGCGAATTACTAGCAAAAAGTAGAGCAAATATATTTGTTTATCCTACTATAGTTCATTATTTAGAATATTTCTAACCGAAAAGTATCTAAAGCAGAATAGGAAACCAGCATGAAAACAACGAATATTGGAACACTGACAAAGACAGCGATCCGAATATGACATTGGATTATTTAACCTAACACCTAAACCTAAGAGAGATTCTTCAGTATTTCACCATATTCACTTTTATCTATTTTGATCAAAGAGAGGACAAAATGGTAAGATTGCGGATATTTGATGGTGTTATTTAACAGAATACAGATATATGTAGGGGTAGCGCAGAAAAAAAAATGCTCGAGAAGAGTTCTTCTTCTAGAAGACAGTAGATCCAATGAGTAATTGAGTAGAGGTTTCATAATGAAATGAAGCTATACACATTCTAATGACTATTTCGCAATACAATGAGGAATTTAGAAAAAAGCACACAGTTGCTATCAGCAATGGTAATGTTGGCACCGATGTAAATGTGCACTTCCAGAGCTCACGTGGTTATCACCGCAATGAGAGGCTCCAAGCATCATGAACTAAACATTGGCTCCACGCTGCCTCATTAAATATGTGTTGAGAAGAAAAAGTAGAAGAAAAGTGCCGCACACGCCGTCCGTATGAGAACCGACACATTCGATGTAAACAATGTGCATAACGTTTCATTTAAATCCGATGAGATAGTAAGAAGCAAATAGAAGTGAACTGAGGATCTTCTTTTGAAACAAGATCTATTTACATGAAATTCCTAGGTTAAATGAAAACAATCCTTTCCAAAAAAAAAACTCCATCCTTTTCGAAATACTCCTTATATGTAGAAATGTAGACCTTTCCTAGACACCTTGCAACGTGACTGCGAACAACTGGTAGAGATAATCAAAGTCAAGAATGACCGTAAATATTGGGAAGAAGAGATTGTTTCATCTAAAATTAGTGAGCGATCATTAGAAAAAAACTGGAATAAAAACTAATGCGTATGAGATTTTTTGTGGAACCCACCAGTATGGTTAGGAATAAGTTTTAAAGTGGTAATTACGATCACCTATGAATCCCTCTAACTAAATTAGTGCAAAAACCCGAATAACAACCCCCGGTCCAAGAGATTGTTTGAATTTCTCAGTTCGCGCGTCTCCCTTTTTTTGGATGCATAAAAACTTGTTAACATCGAGACACCTGACACGTTAGCGAGGGAAAAAACGACCAGTGGAACAGGAAGCGAAAAAATAAAGTCACTGGTGCTAGCTCTCGGTGCTTACGCACATTTATAATCCCTAAAAATATCTCTTACAAATCCCATCATGCCTGTCCTCCACCCATACTCAGAACATTCGCTCTCACCGGTAATCAAACAAGAACCAGTCCCTTGGCAACCAACCAATGTCCGTAACACTTTTCTTCTTAAAACAACAAACATATCACCACAGTACACAAAAATAACACAACAGCACTTTTCGAGAATCGGAGCTCCAAAATCCGACGAGCAGCGATCATCGCCGAGCCGCCCGCAGTTATTCACCCATTGCGACCACCACAGGTTACCGTAATCCAGAATTTCTTCTCGCTTAAGTTTTTTCCATTCCTGTGGTCTTTTTCAGCTTTTAGTTATGAGTTTCATGTCTGCTTCTTAGACGTGCCTTCAGTTTTAGTTGTTCTCGTAGGTGTATTCGATGAGTTCTCTCTTTTTTCTTAGTTATTTCAGGTTTTACAAAATGTACACATCATTACTTGTTCGACGAGTCATCTGTAATCGCTGCTTTTCATTACCATCTTGTTCAAATCGGTTAGTTTTCACTTCGGATCATCTCCATTTTAAATTTTCTTCGAGTTTTATTGATGATAATGTTGATTTAGAGTATTTTGTACTGTCACTCGGTCGTCTCTACTTTCAACTACAAATTCCTTCCGCGCTGCACGTATCCCACTGCGAAACAGTTTCGCTAGAAATGTATCATACTTTCTTTCTACGACCTTTCTTAATCATTGTTTAGACGTGACTCTGTTTAGGTGTCCACGGTGGAGACAAAAAGAGCTTCGGTGAAGTTGAAAAATGCTTCTTGGAAGGACCTAAAAGATATATTTGCTTTGGCAGCACCGTATAAGTGGAGGATTATGTGTGAGTATTGGACGTATCTGCTTCTTCTTGATACAGTAAAAAATAATTTTTCTAGTGGGCCTTTCGTTTCTCGGTATTAGCAGCTCCATTTTTCTTCTAACGCCAAGAGTGTTAGGAAAGTTGGTAGATGAATTCGATGAGACGAAAAGGGCACAACCAGGAAAGGAAGATCAAACACTTCAGATAGCAAGGTTAGAATTTTGTGTTCACCTTCAGGCCGCTTTCGATTCTATTTCCACGGTAACGGTGGTATTGGTTATAAAAGAAGTTTTGTAAATTTAGAGTTTTCTGAGGTAATGATAGGAGCGATTAGAATGACTTGGAAATTTCTCAGATTTAATTTGGATTTCCTAGATTCTTCAAAGACAATCCCATCGCACTGGTAGGGGTCCTGTTTCTTGGAGCGGTAGCAATTGCTGCTCGAGTATACTGCATGCATACAGCTGGTATGTGATTGTTATTACTGCATCACGATGTTTTCAGACAGGTTTGATAATCTTAGTTCTGCCTGTTTCAGGTCAGCTTGTCGTTAATGACCTTCGAAAAAATGTTTTCAATGCAGTTCTACGACAAGATATTGCTTTTTTCGATAAGAATAAGGTGTATCTATTTGTCATTTTATCTAAGCTTATGTGTTCTAACTTACTCATTACAGGTTGGAGAAATTGTTTCTCGTTTGTCCACAGATGCGCTTATCGTCGGATACTCTGTATCGATGAATCTGAGCGACGGTGCAAGAGCACTTTTGACATGTTTAGGTTCAGGTGGACTTATGGTTAGACATGATTCATTTTGTTGCAATTAACTCACTGAAAACGACGAGGCGTTTTTTTAGGTCTACACATCTCCTGCTTTATGCAAAGTAATGTTTATCATCATTCCTGTAATAGTAGGAACGTTTGGAGTATTTGGAAGACTTCAACGAAAATATACTTTACAAATGCAAGAGGCGGTTGCTGGTGCCAATCAGGTACTTTATGAGAAATTTTTCTTCTGTAGCCTCATCCAGGTGAAATGTAAACTATTTCATTCTATCGCTGTTTGTTTCTAATTTTTAAAGTGATACTTGTTCATACAATCAAAACAATTTTGTTTTTATATCTGTACTCACTTCACCTTTCCCTTGATTTTTTTTCGTGATTCGATACTACTTTGTCGTCGTTGAAGGTCGCCACCGAACGACTTTCAAGTGTTAGAACTGTTCGTATGCTAGTAGCAGAACAAAAAGAACTTGCTGCGTATGGTGCGAAAATATTTGACATCTGGATGATATCTCGAAAAGAAGGTATAGCACGTGGATCTATGTTCGGATCGGTGAGAGATGAAGATTCTGTCAATGTTTTCTCCCTCTGATTTTGATTTTTATTCAGTTTCAATTCACTGGATATATAGCTCTTTCAACAATTTTGTTCTATGGAAGTAATCTCATCAGTCAAGGATTGTTGACTTACGGTTTGTGGATGATCCTTATATATGTTAGTAAATAGGCAACTAAACATACATTTATTACTTTCAGGTGACTTATCGTCTTTCTGTTTATATGCTGTTCTGTGTGCGGGAAGCTTGTCAAGTATCTCCGGTTTCTTCATAGAAATAATGAAGGTGGTGTTCATTTTATGAAGGGTGTTGGTTTATCTAGATCCATTCAACAGCGAGACGAATTGCTTCCTGTCGAAGTTCTTTGGAAGTACAATCTGATAGAGATTGTTTCATAGTTTCAGTTTACAACATCCATAATTTCCTGAATAACTAACAACAATACTTTTAGGGATTGGGAGCAAGCTCAAGGCTTTTCGAACTGCGAAATACCCGTCCTCTCATCCCACTGGAGGGGGGTATTAAGAAAGGGGACGTTACGGACGCTATTAGGTAAGTGTATAGCTTCCAGCTGTATTTGTTCTGACTTTCGTATGCCGTTTTTCTTTTTTTTTCGTTTTATAGTAACAGCATGGTTAGAAGCAAATTTTGTGTAGATTCGAGCGTGTGGCATTTGCGTATCCTGGACGAGATCCGCTTTTTCACAATATCTCGTTCGAGGTTCCAGCTGGTCGCATCACAGCTGTTGTGGGACCTTCCGGTAGTGGGAAATCGACAATTGCTAACCTCTTGCTACGGTACTTAGTTTCATTCATAAGAAGTATACCTTGGATGAAAGCTTGGTTTTTTTTTCGAAAATTTCTATGGATAGATATTTTAAGACTCTACGACCCTAATAGAGGTCGAATAATGATAGACGACATAGATTTAAAGGACATAGATCCATCTTACTGGCGACGGCAGATTGGGACTGTCGGACAGGTTTGTTTTGATGGATAATCATTTTGTTTATGGTATTTGCTATCTAACCTCCGCTTTTGTTTTTTCGTACCATAATATGATCTAATTCTTCTTGAAGCTATACCTACAACATTTTGTTCGAAAAATCGTTTGCATTCAGGAGCCAATTCTTTTCTCAACTACTATTCGAGAAAATATCCTCTATGGAGCCGAAAAACCTGAAAACATCACAGAAGCTCAGGCAATCTATTGAATATGTTCTTTCTTCGTTACATTGAACTTCACGACTTTCCCTTCTACATTTCTTTACATTCTATATTTTATTCGAAAGATCACGTCCTTCTTTACAGTAGTTGTGGTTATTCAGATTGAGAATGCAGCTGCACAGTCGAATGCGTTAGATTTCATCCAGACGTTTCCAGAAGGATTCGACACTATGGTAAGACTTCTTATCCGAATTTCAATGAATAGTGCACAAGTACGGTATTTTGCTAATGTTTGCTTGGTCATTTAGCAGCTGGTATTCGAAATAGGAGTTATCCTCTTAATTTCAGGTTGGAGAGCAAGGATCAATGCTAAGTGGAGGTCAAAAACAACGGATAGCAATCGCAAGGGCACTCGTTACGGTAGTCTTAAGTCTTTAAATCTGAAGTCATGATCAGTGGAAGAATACATGTATAACTCTAGCCGAATTTGCCTGTGTGATGGTCAAAGAGCCAGTTATGCGAATAACTGATTTGCAACCACTTTTTTTACGTAGTAGAAAATTAATCGATCGGCACGAGTTTTTCTTCAATCTAGCATTTTACCTATCGCAAAAAGGAACTACACCGCTCGAAAAAAGGTGCAAAACGTCGTTAACAATATATTGGGGTTATAAATGATATTATCTTATGAATGATGATATTATCTTGGATATGTGATAGAAACGAATATCGAATTATCTTTCATAGATTCAAACATCGCTTTCCACTGGTGCTAGTTCAGTAGCACACAACAAATGCGGCACATCTAAAAACAATTGAACCGAAAAATGGTCAAAACTAGCCATTTGAATCACTATTTGATGGATATTTGTGTCAGCACCAACTTTATTCCTTGTTTTCGATGGTTCTTTTCTTCGCGTTGAGAAGTCAAAGGACACTAACAGGCAAAATCGGTTAGGGTTAACTCTATATGTCGCTCTCAATGCATAAGCTTGATGACATTTAAGTGCTTAGGATTGCTAAGTATTCTTTAGAATCCTCGAATTCTCATACTAGATGAAGCAACAAGTGCATTGGATGCCACTTCGGAATACTTAGTTCGAAAAGCCTTGAACAGGCTACTCGAAAATAGTCATCAAACAGTTCTTATCATTGCTCATAGGTGAGTTTAGTCGAAACTTCCATTACTCAAGCTTCATTTATTTGACCCTCCCTTTTCTAGGTTGTCCACCATTAAACATGCTGATCAAATCGTGGTCCTAGACAAAGGGAGTGTCGCTGAACGTGGAAGCTTCGAAGAGCTCATGTACATAAGAGACGGAATTTTCAAGAAACTTGTTGAAAAGCAAGCAATCAGCTGGAAAGATGAAGCGTACTGAGTGTTCTTCTATGAGTTCCTTTTCACATGGGTAGTCAGTTCTGAATTTTATGATAGCCATTCACAAGCTTTGATTTCTTTATCCCTTCTAGGTTCAAGCATGAACATAATCCTAAGGATTATATTACATGATAAATGTACAGATACTCAAGAGCTTAAATATATCCTAGATCTGTGTGACCAAAGTTGGCGGCTTTTTTTTGAGAAAAACTCCGATTTTTCCCCCAGAAAGTAAAGTTAAATTGGGATCTCAAGTGGTCAGTTTAGTCTTTTGTTAAAGCCCAGAGTATACTTAGTCATAATTTATTGCTTAGTAGTAAAGTATTGTATTTAAACTCTTAACGAATTACAATATTTGAAGATTCAGTGATTTCATCCTAATTTACTACTATTTTCTGCTCGAAATCAATCAATTTCAAGACATCACTTTCCCATTGCATATCAAGACAACCGTTCACTACTTGTCTGGTATTTAATAGCATTTTGGAATGCTAAGTTATCAATTTTTTAAAGCATATGAGTTTGTAGATAAAAAGTGGTGCATATCAGCCTGCAAAACAGTACATTGAAGCGGTTCGTACTGGTGACTTGCCTCCTTTGTTCTGTAGAATTTTCAAACTTGATAAATTAAAAAAAAAATTCACTTGCTGCCGGCTGCAGTGAAAAATTCAGCCACAAATCATCTACAATGGATAACATGCTTAGACGGTACAGTAAACTTAATTTACATTAAGTCTTGTTAAATGTGTCGTGCTTTCGCATTGCCCAACTTGCTTTTTTCATCGCTCATCGTTGTTCTCTAGATTTTTATTCATACCCTTCGATAACATGTTACACATATTTAGGTGGAATTAATTCAGTATATCAAATTCATGCAACAATAAAGATTTTAATTGCCAGGGGATTTATGACGAGCTTTCTTTCTAGTACTGTTATACAGGCAAAATAATAGTAAATCTTTTAGATAGAATGTTAAAAGTATTTGAAACGTGTCTTTGAGCAGACTGTCCACATCGCATCGATGATCTCCTTAGCATCCCCAACTTCAATGCATAGATTGTTTAGGATGTAAACGTATTTAAGCGCATAGTCGTACTGAAAATAGATGTGAAATAAAGTCGAGTTAAGGGGAAACTAAGCTCTATGGGCAGAAAAAAAGAACATCTATACGTTCTACCTTACGTGGTAATTTGAACTTGCACTCGAAACGAAAATTTAAGAAATGCGGTGCACTTACAAAGTCAAACTAACGTATGAGGATTCACCTCGCCAAATAAACTGTTTGGAAAACGATCCGTTTCTTAGGTATTAAAAGAAAATCTTTTCTTAAAACTAAAGTGTGGTTTTTGTAGTTTAAAAGGTACACAGCAGCTCTCGAATGCTTCAAAGTAGTAAGAATTACAGATCTTATTTCCAGTTATTTCCAAAGAGTTAGAAGTACTTATTTGCAGTATTTATTTTGAAATTTCAGACAGTGGAAGAACGATAAATGGGATATAAATTGGATCTTTTTTAATTTAGAGAATTCTGAGCACATCAAAAGCTTTCACCTCTATCCCATTATCAACGATTTGCTAGAAGCTTTTTGAGAAATTTACGGTCAACAATCGATAACTAGTGCGATACGAAAAATCAATGATCATAAAATAGATTTGTTATCTGAAACGGCCGACCTTTCGACACTAAGCACGACAGTTACTCTGATTATGAGAATTCCATCCACAGTGTAAAAGATAGAAAACCTACCTTATTGACATCTATGCAAATCAAATCGAACATCCGCACGACTTCGTGGTGACAGTCGAGATCTTCGACAATATTACGTTCTTCCACCATTCGACGCCTACATTTGAAGATTATTGTGCTCTCGGATTCAAGATCGGAGTCCGAATATCAGTCGATGTGAACGAAAATCACCTGTCAACTGCGTCTTCAAAGAAGATATCTATGAGGCTCAAATACAGCGATTTGATGTTCCGGCGATCCTAAATGTGATTTAAAAAAATAGCTTACTGAGAGGGTAATGGAAGCATGAGAAGGGAGTTGTCGACATCGTCTTCGACAATGTCGACAACAACTAAAAAAAAAAAAAGATCATTTACCACATCGATCATTTTACAAGACATGCTAATCTTGTAAAAGGATCGATGTGGTAGATGATCTTTCTCTTTTTTTAGTTGTTCGTAATAAATGCCATAGAACAACCTAGTGTTCATTCAATTGTATAGGAAGGTCAATTCCATTTCAAGGTCTCTAAAGAACAGTTTTCAAATACTCTATAAAAGTACTCCCTAAGCTTTGTGAAACGATAAATGCTAGAAATAAGTCCGTTAATCTGAATCAATGCTTCCATATTTAATAGAAAAACTGAGCTGCTCCAATTATTTGTGTTTCGCGAATGACCAAAGCTTAAGCCGCTCAATAAACTTCGATTAAAGGCATCACCCCACGAATATGGGGTGGTGCGGATTTCAAGTGGGTTATGCCTATACGGTGCACAAGGCTGGTACGCTCTAATCGAACTCGTGAAAAATAGCGCCCCGGAACGCTCGAAGCCGCATCTTCCGGGCCGTTTCTTACAGCAATTAGGAAGAGATGGACAGAATCACCCTCCCCCCATAACCTATGACCCCGTATAGGCATAACCCACCTGAAACCCGCACCACCTCAGATTCGTGGGGTAATGCCTTTGAATGAGAAAATTGCCCTGTCCAGCATGTATTATCTACGGTATTAATAGTCCGTTCGGATACATTGCTGACATTCTCACAACACTGACAGACGAAGCATAAGCACAATAGAACAACCTCGTCGTTCCAGGAGTCGACATGGAAAACATTAGTGAATCGCACCAAGCGAATATAACGCAACGGATATTTACTACATATAAAAGTTTACATTTGTTCACTGCGAACTGCGCATTTCTATGGATTCAGTGAGCACAAACTAAATTTCGGGTTATGCGGCGTCTCTGTTACAAATTCCAGAGATACACTACCAGCTTTTCCAGTCTCCTACATTCATAAACTTCTCCAGAAGTTTATAAATGTAGTCTGACTTCTTCGGAAATGCTTTCATGGTGATTACCTAGAGGAAGTCTGTAAGTGTAGTATAAATGCAGAAATTCTGTGCAGTCTGAATTAGAATCACTTTTCCTTTAAAATTTCATGGTGATTAACTAGAGGAAAACAGAACACCAGAAAGGTTTCATTACTGCAGGCGTTAGAAAGGTGACTGGAATATTCGACTCGTGGGGAGGTGTTACGTGTTCTGCTCTAAGATTGTTGGAAAGCGCCACCTGACGGAAGGCGGAAGTCCTGGACTGATGATGAATGATTAGAGGAAATCTGGCGTTGGGAATTTGGGTGTGGCGTCAGTTTTCGCGGGATATGCGTCAGCGATGAACTGACCCTACCCCAACCATTGTTGAAGATCGAGCATGCTATGTACGGCTATGTGCAAGTACGGCACACATAATCGAAGATGCTATCGTTCCTGCCAGATAGTAATATGAAGCACCCGATCAATTCAAAATCAAGCGTCTTCGAACCGTATAGTGCAAAAGTGGGAGTAATTAGAAACCATGACATTATCAAGAAGTTTGATGGAAGTCCCGCACTGTACCCGAGGTCGCTTATTTGTAGACTACGCAAGTGCATGCGTAAATTGAATACAACTATACATAATTTGAAATAGAAACTACAAGTCATGATTAATGTGAAGATGTTTATGCGCACTCTCAATAGTTTTGTAATAACATAGAAAACTTGTGAAACAATTCACCTCATGAATCTTACGAATTTTTCGATTCAACTCCTTGACTTCAAATACATCGTTAGTGGACTCCTTCAGTTGATGTAGGTATAACAATTCAATGTCTCTTGATGGCCAAGAAATTGCTCTATAAGGCTCCTGGAATTATTGCAGAACTTTTGAAACTGTAGATTCCATCTAAAGTTTCTAATTACCTCATCAACATAATGGATCTTCTTCCGATGAGCTTTGCCTTCACCTTGAAACCAGCCGACTGGCTCTGTCGTAAGTTTCATGTCACCGTAATGCATCACATGAGACATGTTGGTGAGTTCTTTTACTTGTTCATATTGATCTTCCAAAGTCTCAACGTTGATGTCTTTCTAAATCCAAAATTGAATAGCAGACATATCAATTAAACATAACATCAACACATTTAGTTTTTGTGAGAAAAAAGACGTAGAAGCATCTTTTTCCAAGCGAATAGAAATGAAATTTATTGAAAATATGCAACCAATACCTCATCTGAGTCCATCATCCAGTTCACTGAAAATAAATCACCGAGGCAAGGAAGTTTCATATCGTTCTCGCAGTACGTCCCCCAAGAAGACTCGTGGCTGTTTGCTGCCGTGACTGCATACACTAAAAGGAGCATGGATCATGATTTTTTTTTGTATTACGCACCTAGTACTTTCATACGAAGAGTTGAATAATTGACCTAGTCATAATTAGAATGTAAACAGCCCGCTGGATAGGGTGTTTTCGTGAGTTCCACGAGAGGAAAAAAAACAGAGGAAATTCAGACAGATAAAGTCCTATCTATTCTTTTCTTTTTGGAAAAAAAAGTTTTCCTAAATGTGAAGGCGCTTCAAGATAAATGTGAAACTACATAAAGTGTCATCGCATGCCAGCCACATGAAGTAATATACAAAGATGCTAAGATGAAATGATGCACCAGGCACTTGTGTACGATAACAGATTCAATCCGAGAACCAACCATTTATGGAACTCTTTAGAACGCTCTCGAACATTGATCCACTTTCGCATGCCTCTAGGTAGAACACGAGTTGGTCATATCGATCGTGTTCGTACATCCAATTCAGCGCTTCGTTCAATTCTTTGACGGTTAACTGTAACGCTATTATCTTTATTACTTCATTGAGTCCCTGCATTGGCGAAATTATTCGAAAAAATGAAAGGAAGATTCACCATTTCATCGGGAAATGCAATCATGCCAACACCGCCATGATCTGTGAAAAAGACGAAAATGCGGTCGTTTGCGTTGCTAGAACATTAATCCGAAGTTATACAAAAGTTTGGCTGACTACGAATGTTGCAGTTATACTCATCTTCATTTCATACTATTATATTTGCTAGTTGCATTCGTAAAACCCCTCACCTATCAATCACTCTGCCACTTCCTCCTACCACTCCGCTTGCGTTCCCTTTGAGAATATTCAAGAAGTTTTGAGGTGTGACGGCCCTATTCTGTAATGCGTAAAGTGATTCAATGATTGGGTTTTTTTTAATCACACAATTGATTCCAACACACTCTGTAATCAATCTTTACTCCTTTGTAGACGTCATCACCATGAGGTCGATTAAAAATTTTCCCCGGATACGGATTCCTGAAAGGATTGCACATCGACAAAGAGTTATGGTAGTTTGCATACTGCCTTTCGTTTTCTGCTAATTTTGAGCAGACTGACTAGCACAGCTGCAGAAACTGCTAAGTGGCGAAAAAACAACTACTACGAGAAACTATATGTACACTAAGACCTACATACAAATACTAATAAAAGCTTCATCCAATTTCTTAATTTTAAAATAGTATTTCAGTCAAACAACGTCACTAATCGTCAGCTAACTGCTAATTATAACATTAGCGACGTATAATGAATGTGGAACCACTAAATTTCCACTGAAGACTTCGTCATAATGATGCCTCATTAAAAAAAAGAATTAGGATTGATCAAACATACTGCTTGTTGTGGGCTATATCGTCGTACATCATCAATATGATATTCTCTTCAGGAATTCCATGATTCCGTAATGTATGATAAGCATGACAAGCATCCGCCTAAATTTCTGAATTCTATGTTCCATAAAATTGAGCAAGCTTATTGGTAATCAGACGTGTAGCATGGGCTGTGTACGATGTATTTGAACTAACACACTGCATTTGTTTTTGCTGCATTGACTCGGTTACAAACCCATATTCTCGTGAGATAATGTTAGTTGATGTGAGGTTTAGCATCTTACAGTCGCAAAAGTGCATGGTGGCATCACCTTTGGTTACGACGATACTACTGGGAGGAATAGTTACTATATATTGGAAAAGAATGGTGATGAACCTACAGCTGTTCCGTGAGAAGCTAGAATGAAAGCCCTCGTAAAATTAGTGAGAATAGAAAAGAGAAATGTGAGGATACAAAAGAGAATGAGAAAACTCCGGTTTTGTAAGTTACTGGCTTAGCAGAAATCAACGACAACACATTCTCGGTCGATAACCGCGTTTTCTTTAAAGGTAGTGTACTCGCGAAAAAATGAGTTAAGGGGGTAGATCACGAGTTTGGGCGTGATCGCGCACATAATTGTTACCTACAACCCTAACCCTGTCCAGAAGTGCGAAAGTTCGACTTTCCTTGAATCTTGGCATAGAGATTTCAACTTGTTGATAGTCGAATTTAAGCAACAGCCAAGATTGTTAACAAAATTTATTACGGCTAACGTTTCGGCGTTGTCGCCTTCGTCAGAGCCTGGAAAGTAAGAAAATTTGCAATATATCCTCTCAAAAGCCTCATCCAGAACAAGTCATCAAACCTAACCTAACCCTGTCCTTTTTTGGAGATTCTCTTCTCCGATACCATCAATTTCGTGGCCTTTAAAATCTTTATATATATATATATATATAATTATCTGAGTGAAAAAACCAGATAACATACAGGAGCGGTATGCAGGGTGCTCTTAAGCTATGGTAATCATATGGAGATTTCCGCTTTTTTTTGTCGCAAAACGAGTTTCTTCCGAACGATGTAATGCGGGATTGTTAGCCGTCTCGCGCTACTGATAGGACTTCACAACGACATAATGGTCGCAACGCGAAAACCAAGAGAGCAAAACGGTGGCGTTGATTCTAAAACGCAAATCCTTCAAGTTCACTACACGTATATAATCTAACATACCATATATAGTAAAATGTATATTTGCCAGTACTTGTGCTTGAAAGGGTGCTCGGCAGCGGCATACACCATTTCTCGCACTTTTCCTGCTCAATAGATGTTTCCTCTGCGTTATACCTTACCCAATTGAAAGTCGCATCGCGGTCGTCAAAGTAAACATTAACACCAGCGTTACAAACCCTTCTTGAGTATCAAACATGTGAAATATAAGAGCACACGTCTTGTAATCGCATAAGCGAGTAGCATTCAATTAGTCTCTTATAGAAATACAGTCAAGAAGACAAAAATGAGTTCAACCTGATGGCGATAGTTATACCATCCGTCTGATCCAGCAACTATTAACGCAAAAGTCTCGCCATCTGGAGCCGGTTGGCGATAATGTCGAATCCTGAATAAATGCGAAATATGCTTCATCCTCAACTTTTAATGTTAGTTGGAAAACAGATTTAGCTCGATTATTTGTAACTTTCTTCTAACGCAGTCACGGCTTCGATTTTTTTGTTTTGGAATTTCTCACTCAGATAACGAACACATGACAGGCTCGTGTGCACTCTTGATTGTAGACTTCAGTTCCCAATCGTCAATTAGAAAGGTAGAAAGTTGTTTTACAGAGAATCCTCTCAAACGTGAAAGAAGGTAACATCGCATTATAATGTGAATCCAAAAATACAATACTCTCGTATTACAGTTATACAAAAATAAAGGCTGTTTTCCAATACCTGTGCGTTACTGCGGAAGAAAGCGACACTACCGCCAGAATCCGTACCAACAATTCCATCTGAAACTCTTTTAATTATGTAGAAGCACTGCGTAAGTCATCTCTGTTCAGAATAATATGTTTCTTATGCAGTTTTGAGTGAATCAAGATGTGATCTATCTCTAAGAGTAGAAGAAAGGAATTGAAAAATTGTGGCCTGGGAAGGAGAGCACACATGAATGGTTTGATTTCCTGGACTGTTGAGGAGTCAAGGTATGATTAGTTATATCAATGGTAAACAACTGATAAGGCTAAGATGAAAAAAACTTAGACGGAGGGGACGTCAAGCAAGATGGTAATGCCACCCTGTTCTAAATGATAGCACCACTTCCTACCACTTCCTGACAAACAGCTTTTTTTATTACACTTGAAATGGTTGAAACGTAAGGAACCTATCACTTGAGCATCGAATTCTTTACCTGTTCCTGAGAGATGATTAAGAAAGGATGAAGGCGTGGGTGGCGGATGGTCGCATCCTGATAAGAAGGAGCTTCGAGTGACCGGGTACACAGTGGAACGAGAACAAATATACGAAGTTGCTCAGTAGACAACACGGAAAATGGCGTCGTGTGAACTCCCGACAACATGCTCCCAAACATTTGTTGTCCTCAATTCTACCAACAGCCGAAATCCCATTGTTCACTCCACCTATCTAAAACACTATAGGTGTAATCAAGCATGTGTATTAGCAAAACATGTTCTTCATCTTCGAAGTTAAATAATCTGGAGCAAATGCAGTACTTTATTATAGTTATCTTAAAGTGGTTACTTATTTTCTTTACATACACCTTTTACAATTTCATAGTTCCTCAATAATACACTGATGACTTAAACTCTATATATTCACCGCAAATGTCTATCACAGCGTTCCACCTTCCTGGGATATTTACAACTCTCTGGGACCAAAAGCTGGAGAACTGGGACTCAAAGACCAACTATTATAGAAGCAGATTTGAAGTGAGCGATAGATTTGAACAGCTTTTGCTTAAGGGAATGCCTATGAGCTAGGAATAAGTGGATAACGGAAAGGATGAATAGGGAACCGTTTCCCAATCCGGGGCCTTAAGTTAGCGGCTAGTGGTCAAAGCGATATGCGGCCCAAGGAATAGTAACGGTCCCTGGGAAATGGAGCATTGTGACAGGCACATGATGGATTTATCGATGGATGATCACCAATATGTGATTAAGAAACTATGAAACTGTGAAGGGTATGCGTGTAAAAAATCAAGTAGCCAACCTTATAGTTATAAGTGAAGTTTGTGTCATTTACAGATTGTATTGCATTGCACCGGCACCCGTCTCACATGGCGCAGTACATCGTGTTTATTGTGTCGGGCAGAAAAGGTTCCCAGTCGCAGTGCATGGGTCACGGTTGCTGTAGACAACATATGTTCCAAAATTTGGGTTCCTATATGATCTCAATCTGTAAACAAAAAAAAAGGAAACGCAGCGGTATTTTTGTAGTCTGTTTCAACTAAACATTGCGTTTCATGATTGTGTTGCCCTCAGTAGTTCGCGAAATCTGAAGTTGCACTATATTTTTGGCGAACATGTAATCTTCACCACAGCTTTTTGTTATGTTGAGCATCGTCGTATCAAAACCGCAACGCCAACATTAGAAACATCACTGCGAAGACATATGAGTGCATTTTATAACACACCTTTTGAACAAAAGTGAAGATTTGCGATGATGATGGTCTGAATGGCTCAGTAGAATTATGAAACATTTGAACCAAAGTGTGCACCAATTCAACTTGTGCACTGCGATTCTCCTACAAAATATTCACAAGCAAATATGAACGAGAAAACACTACTAAAAGAGTAGGTATCAATCGTACTTCAGTTGACTTTGTCAATGCGATATGTATAAGAAATCGCACGAAATGTGAATAAATGGAGTAATCTGTTTCAAATAATTCCAGTACCACCGATACAGAAAGAGTGATGTACCGCAGCTGAACGATGAAGAATGAAAGAAATTATTTCGCTTGCGTTGAATTTGTTTTCAAAATATTATTTAGGTTACCTAGTTGTTGTAAGTGGATTATCTAAGAACACACTGATTTTGGAACTTTCTATGTATGCATCCTCTTCATCAATACAGCACTATTTAAAAATCTTCCTTTCCCCCTCTATCCCACAAAATCCTAACATAACTATTTCAAACACTAGTTGATTGTTTTGTGTAACCTGAAAGAAAGCGAATATTCATCGGTGTGATGTTTTAGAATAACTACGAACAACGATACAAAGTCATATGGTTAGAAACAATCTCTAACAAAAATGACGCTCGGATAATAATGAACAACAGAGTAAAAAAACAATGTAAACAGCAGAAAGGGACTAATACACAGATGGGGGATACCAGAAAAAAACAAAATTCACAGGAAAAAAATGGTACAAGTCTTGTTCGAACCTTGAAAAAAACAACCTCATGTAAAGAGGGTTCACATGAAAAGAATAAATAGAATTGAAAGTGTAGTGTCCATCTTAAGAACATGCAAGACAAAAACCAAGTGCATTACTTTCGAATTTTGAGAACTTTTAAAATCTTTTTAACGCCAGCATGCTAAGATCATAGACTGCGAAAATAAGAATAAACGGCGAAAGAAGAAATAGTTCCCAGTTGCTAAATTGCTACACAAAAAGTACCAAAAACACGAGGAAGTGTATTGCAACATAAGAGCCAATATTACGAAACTAATGAAAACAGCAATTGACAAGACTATGTCAGAATAATATTGAATAACGTTTAATATAAATTGAATAACTAGTTTGATTTTCGATACAAAAAAAAACAGCTAGATTGCATAGCTAGCTAGTTGTCCCAGCAGATTTTCCGGCAGGCAGAAATCATTCAACGTAGGATTCTTAATATGAAGTGTTACTGCAAATAGTTAACGGTGTTATTACCTGCATAATTTGTGAACAGGCATGTTACTTGAAACTTCTGAGAAATAGAGTTGAAAATTTAGTGGCACAGAAGCAAATGTAGTGAACATATGCAGTTTGATCTTTAATGGCCACAGTACAGGAAGTGATTACATCTGTTTACAGTTATTCTCATCATTAGGTTATCCCTAAGTTTTCATCAAACATCTGGACCGAGTTTACGGAACCTTGTTACAAACGGAGTTATTAGTTGAATAAGGAAGTGGGTAACTTACATCAAAACAACCACAAAAATTTTTTTATCATCCAAAGAACATTTCGAGAAATCGAGTGATGTGAAACAGAGATGCTGCGCTATGGAAACCAATGAGAAATTTAGTTCGTCTGTAACTTGGAGATTGGTGAATTTAGATTACCACACAGAGAGAATTCAATAAGCAATAGATCCTGGAAACGGTGTCCTTTCACTATGTTACTACTATGGAAGATGTTTTCTCCAGAAGAAAGGTATATGTTAGACTTTGGGCTGCTGTAGCGCAGTTAGTAAGAGGTTCGGCTGTGACTGCACGGTCATAGATCAAAAGGCCTTACTGGCAACCGAACATTTCACCTAATCGGGATCGATAAATTGGTACAAGACATCTGCGGGGATAAAAACAGTGACTTGACACACTTGACTTGACGACTTGTCCTCGCAAGTAATTGTAAGGTTGCCTACGCTTTCATAAATCTCAAACGATTCTAAACAGGTAGGTGCATCCTACTGTTATTGACTAACGACATGCATTTTATCCCCATCCTTTATGTTGAGCTCATCGCTTCAGTTTAGTAGTAATAGTTCAAGTGTAATGATTTCTTTCCTCTCTGCATTTCTCGCTAGCACATAAAAAAGAACTTCAACACAGACATTTTACATCCGAAAACCATCAAACGTATGGAAACCAATCAGATTTTAGATAATTTTGTACCAACGTAGTGCCGCGTATACAAATCTGATTGTTACGTGCAAGGGGTAGCCCTGCTTTTACTAAACACAATCAGGCACTTGAGTATACAACGGCACTGGGAACGTACGAAGCCATCAGCTCACTTCTTAAGGGACAACCCCATTAACGTCAGAAGAGCAGCGAAAGCGGAAGATGCCGACTCATAAGCTTCAGCTCGATCACGTTCTGACAAAGATCATCACTTTGTCAGATATTTGGAAATCCAGAGCTGTCTGAAACGTTGCATTCTATTCCTACCACCGCATAGTTCTCATCTGTATATTACGGTTCCAGAATAGGTATCGGGGAGCACAATACCGAAGTTCTACTTCGCAGGTCTGAAAAACCAGGAATGCAGAAAGAAGTTCCACCAACGAGCGTTGATCAGTATTGGATTACGGACCAAGATGAGAGTGGATGACGCTGACTCTTTCACTAAATGCAATCAGGACGCTGCCGGTTTTAGCACCAAGGAGGAGGTTCGTCTTTGCATCTGCGGAAACAATATTCACGTTCAACTCTGTATCTGGTATGTGTTCCCCGCACTAGCCTAGAGAAGCGTCTGAAAAGAAGATTGCACCGTCGGCTGAAACGTGACCGTTAGAAAGAATGGACGTCGAGAGCGAAGAGTCTGAAAAGGCGTGAGAGGACAAGAGCTCGAGAAAAAACCTATACCCTGCTAAGGAATTATAACGGCAAGATGAAGAGGTGTTCGCCTGTCTTGAACACTGCCAATAGAGTCGCTGTTGGGAGGCAGCCCTGCCCATCTGTATGGAACATTTTAACACTTTGCTGAACCGGCAAGCGCCATCAGTCCTTGAACTCTTGCGCCCAAAGACAGACATACACCGCGCTCAGCGAAGAGCCATCGACAGGAGTCCGAGTCCGATGTTCTGGTCTGTATTCAATAGATGAAGAATGGAAAATCTGGCGGAGACGATAGAATTAGAGTCGTGACGAACAAGCCGGCTTTCGCCCTGGTTGATCGACGATTAGTCAAGTGTTTAGTGTGAGGAGAGTGACTGAAGTGTGGCAGCGGTATTCGAAGCCTCAACAATTAGCTTTTTTGGACATCAAATCCGCTTTCGGCTCTTCGCACAGAGTTCGTCTTCACAATTCGCTTCGCGCAAGTGGATAAGGATAAGGGATAAAGTGTCTGGCGTTAAAAGCAGCATACCACGAATCTGGGGTGGCACCGATTTCAGGTTGAGTATGCGTACACAGGGTCGTAGATTATGGAGAACGGGGTGGTTCCTTCCGCTCATCTCTCCCTGAATCGCAAGGCGGAGGCAGAGGCGGCAAGGGGTGGAGCGTTGCAATAGATAGCCTCGTACAAAACCGCTTGTCCAGTAGAATTCAAACGTAGGTTTTGCCGTAATATATTGGAGGCAAAAACAGCATTCTGCAAGCGGCTGTTTGTAGTGATGCAGGGAGAGATGAGCGGAACTACCCCCGTGGCTGAAAGGCTTGGTGAACAATAGGGCGGATTCGCACCTGCGATCGTGCAGGTAGCGGAATCTCTAACCGCTACACTACACCCGCCCATGCGCCCCGCGCCGGTAGAGTTTTAAGAAAATTCGTATACGTAAACGACATGATATAGAAGAACAACTGTTGCGGCTCGAATATCAGCTAGATGACACCGTTCGAAGTGGAAACTGCAGTGAGACAAGGGGCCGTTACGGGACCCCTTCTGTCCAACTTTGCCATCGATGGCATAATGCGTCTCTTGGTGGATCTCGAGTACGCCGACGATGTAGTAATATTCGCTTCTAACAGCGCGGAGTTACAACATATTGTTAACCTTGCATCGAAATTAGCTGCAGCCTATGGACTGCACCTCCGCCCTGATAAACGCAAGTAGATGTGGATCTCTTCGAGATCTCGAACGGGAATCAGGGTACACGGACAACCGATAGAACTCGTTGATGAGTCTTGTTATTTGGCCTGTAAGCTGAAAAAATGATGGCAGCTACGATGAAGGTATTCAGCAAATATGCGCTAAAGCTAACTCGGCGTTCAACTCATTGACCAAGTGCCTGTGGTCGACCCTCATCGCCAACGAAGTCAAGCTGCGAGTCTACCTATCCACAATTCGCTCTATGATCATGTGCGGATCGGAGACTTGGGCAGCGATGTCGATGAAAAAGCTTGACTTCATGGAGAAAAAGCTGTTTAGACTACCGTTAGACTACTTTTGGTCGATGGTGTGCCATCAAGAATAACTTTACTCCTAAGTGGATATGGTGTACCGGAGGACTACACAAGGAAAATGCAAATATCTTGCCCGATCTTCTGAAGTAGTCACGTTATGAGAAGACCGCTTGATCGTCTTGCTCAAGTTGTCCTGAAAATGCTTCCAGATCCTAATTAGAAAAGGCCCTAGGTTGTAAAAGAAAATTTTGGTGAAGGAAGATCTAAGGACACTTGGCGTTGGCAGGCAGTTCAGTCTAGACGTAGAATTCCGCCGCTTATGGAATAGCGACGGATGAGTAGATTCTATGCGAACTCTTGCTGAAGATCTAACAGGATTGGCTCCGATATGTTCAAGGACGACACACCCCAAAGAAGATTCGGATTTCCGTTTCTAGGCTGTATTACCCGCCCGCCAATTAAGTGAATTCATTCTATACATCATACCTTTGATGTTTGTGGTATCTGATGAGAATGTGTGCCAGGAAAGTGCATCTTTCTTTCGTAACAGGCTTCGCAATAGTACTGCATGCATAGTTTGCAAAAATGCTCAGAGGCTTCCTCCAGACACTCGTCGCATTGGGCTTCTTCCATGATGTAAGGCTTTATTTCAACAGTCTGAAAAGTTTATGAAATGATCGTATTCACGAGAAATACATTTGCACCAATACATACCCGTTTATTGAATTCTACATTGGGAATGTGCAGGAATCGGCTACGTATAGCTTTGAAATAGCTACCATGCGATGCAAAAACTGCTCTTGCCGCTCCCTGTAAACACCATATGAAAAGTAATATAGTCGGATTAAAACAACGTGACGTTCAGTGCATTTGCATAAGGGGCCACACTTGGCGCGGTTCAGCTAGCGGCTGTGAACGATTCGGACTGCAGAGACGAGTGGACCTAGCAAGGATCCCAGCTTGATCGAACCCGCTGGCACTGCGCCGTTTCGCGCGGAACTGCAAACTTATGCAACTGCACCGAGTTTTAGTTCGTTTTGACCCAATAACAGTCTCAATAATTAGCGACGTACTACATCAAGCAGAAGAAGGATGGGTGTATGGGAGCTGAAGGAAGCCTGCACCACAGTTGTCATCAGTTTGTGTCCAGAATGGTCATCTTATCGAATTAGCCTATTATCGACTATTCCCTCTATTAGAGATGGGTCGATGATAAACATGCTCATCCCAAAAGCTATTTACGCCGCTATGCTAATCACATCTTCTGGATATCACCTTCTACGTTGCATTCTCACATTCATATATTTTAATCGCTCAAATTGACGTAAATCCGTATCATCTACTGGATTTTTTTGCTTCAAAACGGTTTACCTTGGGATAGAATAGTTCCGGATCAACATCAATCTCACAGTAAAGCAGTGGACCGTAATTTTCTTCCAGAAGTGTTGCGAGTTCACCTAAACAAAAAATTCCAATCGAACAGAAGTGGAGAGAATTAGCGTCGCTCTCCAAACCAGATGTTAATGGGCGGGGTACACCGCCGATGAAAACGGTAAGACGAAGGTCAACAGTAGCTTCAACATTGGGTATGTAAGCAATCGATTCAAGTTGCCAAGGACGGACTTGAGCCTGAGAACAAAAATTACCGACGAGCCAAACATGGGAAAAAATTCCGGGTTTGCAAGAAATGGAAAACCTACGTATTTCATGCTCATCGAATCTTTGCAAAAAAGCAGGAAATAGTTCCCTTCAATTAGAGTGCAGTCTCTCAGTAGGTTGTACACTGCATCTTCGGTTTCATAGATGAGAAAAACATACCCGGAAGTACTTAGTTTTCGATCAGCTGCAAAGACAAGACAAAACATACTCGATGATATACTGAGGATATTACATACGCCACCTTATTAGTATGTCTACTGGCAAACAGCAGAAACTATCATACCCTTTCTGGTTCTAGGAGGATGTGTGGGCTCAGAGGGGAAGTCGAGCCGTACTTGACCGTAAGTACTGAACTTTTTCAGGAGAGTGCCTAAACAAAGAAAAAAATCACAATATTTATGAGAGGTGAGCTATTGAATATTGTAGCCATAGCGTTGCGTTTACCTGACATACCAATGGTAAACAAGTATTTGCCGAAGCCAGGCAGACCACTTTTAATAACATTTACCAGCTATCAAACAGAACATTGAACGTAAATCTCATTGTGGGACAAAAACTTGCTTTTGCTAATATCCTGTGGAAGTCCTCCAACGAAAACCTTACGAGAAATGTAGGGTAGTGTATCCAACGATTCAGAGCTGGCTGTAGGTACAAGTGAATTGCCTTCGACTGAAACTAACTGCATTGAGTGGAATAGTGGAGATATGTTTAATTGAACATTAACCAAAGAAAGATAAAGAATAAATGGAGTAGAAATGGTAGCAGTGCAGCCAGAGTACCGAGTAGGTTTTTTCAATCTATTGTTGTGCCAAATTGGAAATTATTAAACCAATGACAAGGCTTCATCACTGACTAATTCGTTGCAGAATTTGGTATGTTTGTTAAAGATACAGTAATCCATGCCTGTCATACCGGTACTAAGCGTAGAACATTTTTTTATTGGAGTGACAGATTACGTTTTCAGTGAAGGCTAGCGCAGGCCCTTTCCCGCAGATCGAGCTCCTACGAGCTGTATTACTCTTTTTGTAGTTTTTCATTATTTCTTTGAGTAAAATAGTGCACAAGTGCGATCACGTGGTCTGAGCAAAGTCCTTCTTGGTTAGGTTTATCATCTCTTTTGCTTTTACTCTTGTTCGTTTAAGATTTTAACTTGAAGGGAATCAAATTGAAATCCTATTCCTATAGACACCTTCCTCAGTCACTGTTCATCAGTCAGTGCTACAGGAAAATAACGTTCAATAGCGGGCTTGCTATAAAAGTCATGACCTCAAGAGGATATGTGGAGAACTTCACCTCGTCTACAATGAAAAAACGGAAAGAGACATTCTAATTTTGCTACGCTACGACACTTCCTATGACTATGAAACTTACAATTCCCATCTTTTCAAGAGAGAAAACGAGTTATTATAGAGAGAGAGAGACTGGTATAATGAAATCGACATCAACAATGAAATTGCCTGATTAATACTGTTAATCAGCATATCGTTGATCTTAGAGCTAAGTTTCGACTATCGCGTAGTCCCAGGAACATCGCCAACCGGAACCTCCGGAAAGGTCCCACCATGGACAACAGGGACGATAGTCAAGTTTGCAGAACACTTTGATGTTAGAAGACAGAAATCCGGAACATCGAAAGTTACCTAGAGTCGTTTGTTACCGCGCACCGACATTGGATCTTTGATGATGAGAGCGATTTTTCTCTTGATGGGTCGACGAGAAACCACAGGAATCAGAAGGATCGATGATCTTAGCGCTAAGTTTGCGAGTCTCTGCAGTCTAGATTGTTGGACCATTTATTGATTAACCATTAATTTATTGGACGATTATTGGATGGTTTTCTGTTTGTTTTGCCAAGGTAATTACGGGAAAGTTCTGCGTTACTCCTCGCCATTTTGTTTTGCACACATGGTGCAGCTTCATGAGGGAGTACAATTACAAGACTACAGGACAAATACCGTTGCAACAATACACGCAGCAACAATAATAGCAAAATGAGGATAATTATTCCTATTCACTGTCAATAATCTGTCATCTTTTTAATGACCACACCTCTGGACATGAACTCTAGATATAGCTCAATCAAAACGCGCGGCTGTCGAGATTTGTAGATACTAATACCACAATTTGAAAATGTTGTTGTCTTTCCACGAGACATATTGCTAGGAGTGCAGTGCGAGATCACACTGAAATCTCCTCAATTTTGCATTAAAAAATGGTGTAGAAAAACGCTAACAGAAGAAAGTGGCGTCGATTTTGAATTTTACTTTTGGCAACGTACCAGATATGCGAACGTAGGCATACGCAGTCCACTGAAAACGAGCATATAAACAATGGACTGCCGACGCCCTCTCCTCCACGTACACAAGAAGAGGCGGACGCGGTGCGTAAGCCTCTTCTTGTATACGTGATACGTTGTTAGGTGTCTCGCAGGAAAATTCTACAAACAACGCCATTCTTCGAGACAATTAGGGCGAATTGAGCATGATCTCGTAATCTATCCATCCCTAACCCTATATTCTTGTGAAGAGTCAATTTTCCTGATATGCTGACTTTATCTGCATCACTATTCAAGTCATTTTGGCTCAACCGGATCGAAGCCACACAGGCAAGGTTTCTATAATTATCGGAGCTTGCAAACATAGAAGTGAATGGAGATTCAAGCGCTCAAATCAAAAGTAACAAATCACAAGAACTCGTACCTCCATTACATTGCTGAAACACTCCTGGGATGAGGGCCGCCACGGGGTTATTCTAAATGACAGATGAATGAAAATTCTGTTTTTTCTATAGTAATAAAAATTATAAAATAAGCCTAACCTGAACCTGCCTGGAAAGAATTTCCTGAGCATTTACCATCAAATTCAGGTAATTCAACCGATAAAAGAGTTCACGAAGATGATCAGCATTAGTTTGCATTACAAAATTGTTGACTGAATTGTGAGGAACTTGATATGAAAGGTAGTATGATAGGTGGCTGAGCAAATCCATCCTAGTGTTTAGTGGATGAGTACTGAAAAAAACGCGATGATCCTCAACGTAGCAGTGGGAGATGCAACGCGTATGCAGCAACAGAAGAGAAGTACGAATGTACAGTGATTGGTCCGTGCACGAAAACAACTGCGACGCGCACGTATTTGGGAACAGCGTGGGATGCTGCGGTCGCGACGCGGTCGGCCGTGCGCAAACGATTGCAGGCAGCTATGTGAAGATGAACGTTTGTCGAGAAATGATGTGGATAGGCGGACTGCGTCAGGAACATGTGCGAACAAGTTAACCAATTGTTTTAGCAGGATTAACATGACGTACACATGTTAGATGAAACGTTTACAAGAAAAAACGTGGCCATTAATTAATCGTTAGGGGCATCGCCCCACGAATCTGAGGTGGTACGGATTTCAGTTGGAGTATTCGCATACGGGATCGTAGATTAAGGAGAGGGGGTGATTCCTCCCATTTCTTCCTAATTTCTGTAAAAAACGGCCCGGAAGATACGGCTTCGAGCGTTCCGGCGCGCTATTTTCTACAACGAGTTCGATTGCAGCGCGCCAGGCGTGCACACACCGCATCTTCCGAGCCCTTTTTTACGCCGCTTAGCAGCAAATGGACGGAATCTCCATAATTTACGATCCCGTATACAAATAGTCCACCTGAAATCCGTACCACATCAGATTCGTGGGGTGATGCCTTTAATTATTAGCGGTTGCAAAATGTGTCAAATTGTGAAAACACGAGGGAAGATTGGATGGAAATGTGTCATATGTTACAGTACTAAATAGGTGAATAACATCACTAACACAGATTTGTTGTGCTGACGGCAACATTAGAACTGCTGAAGCTTCCTGTCTACTTCATATGGCAGTCGTGACATGCTGCAGCGACTTGTTCGAGTGGTAACGCTAAAGAAACATGAGCGTTTACTTATAATCTCTTACTGGACCATCTTGGACACTTGGCTTAGACAGCTCCCAGCGTTCGCACAAAAAAAAAATTGCTGCGCGCAGCTGCAGCTGTGCGATTTTAATGACTGTCGACAACATAAACCATCAGATAGAAAGCATAACGATGCTCACATGATGATTTCATATTTACCTCAGACATAAAGGAAACCACGTAAGCTACATTGAAACCACATTTATTGATCGTTCTTCCAGAAGGTTAAAGGATGGATATCACTAATCTGACGTGGTGAGGGAATCCCTGGGAAAAGCTGGAGATAGAATTGTAAATTGCGGGATCAGGTATGGCTTCGCTTTCTTTTTTTTGTTGGTCGTCAAAAGAAACGGCGGTATAACTGCTTTAGCTTTTACGAGGAACGCTAAAACGAACCTGTATGTATACGTTCTGGTCCTCTTAACGGCGTATTCATTGGTTTTACTTGAATAGGCAGGTAAGAGGGCATTACTGATCCTCGATCGACGCTCGGAATGCTCCATTTTTGTGCACGCGCCGCACTTGGATGCGTTGCAACTGAAGTTGTCTCAAAAAAACGTCGTTTTCCACGCCGTTTCTTACGAAGATCAGAGAGAGATAAGTGGAACCACTCCTGATCCCGCAATCTACAACAATAACCCTAGGTTTTGCCGCGATTCCTTCACCACGTCAGATTCGTGGTACGTTTAACGCTTAGGTGCAACGCTTAGGTGAAATGGGACCATCGCGAACTGCAGCGATGAATGGTGCTAGCAAGGGTCCTCCCCCGATCCTAATTCTTACTCGGCTGCTCCGGGGGCGCGTATCGTAAGGTACCCGCAACCTCCGCGACAACCTATCCTTAGGGGAAACGACTGGCAACAGCTATGGTTAATTGCTCTGCGCAGCAGTTAATAGCGACAGCAAAGCATTGCGATGCGTTCGCCTTACGCCCCGCCCATCACATCGTCCATCTTCGGCCCTCATCGTTTAAAGACATCACCCCACGAATCTGAGGTGGTACGGATTTCAGGTGGAGTATTACAGGATGGGAGACTACGAAGAGGGGGGTGATTCCGTCCATTTCTTCCTAATTGCCGTAAAAAACGGCCCGGAAGATACGGCTTCAGGCGTTTTTGCGCACTATTTTGCACGGGAACTTTGACTGGAGCGCGCCAGCCTTGTGCGGCGCCGCATCTTCCGGGCCGTTTTTTACGGCAATTAAGAAGAAATGGACGGAATCACCCCCTCCCCCTCTCTCTCCGTAGTTTCCCATCCCTTATACGAATACTCCACCTGAAATCCGTACCACCTCAGATTCGTGGGGGTGATGCCTTTAATGAGGTGCGAAACATACTTCGCAAGAGCACGCTATCTCTGGTATTGCTTCTGTACGGAGTACCGATCGTTTGTGTATAGAAATACATCGAACGATTGCACACGAAATCCCAGAAATGGAAAATAATAGTGTTTCATTTATGTAAAACAAACAAATCGAAACTTTTACGAACTACTGCAGTATCATACATTAATTAAAGAATCTGTATAAATAGAAATATACATCTATATCTTCTATATAGTTTTTTCAATCACAAATCTACATCTTTCAAAAACCAGGTCCTCTTTTCTACACCTTTTAACTTTTATCTTGGAACGTTTTCAACATTCAGCTTCATTTATGTTTTCTGTTTTTTTCTTGTACAAATCTTTTACGTTCTTTCTTCATTTTTAGCATTTTCATTTTCTACGTCTTTTTCCACTTGCTACGTTGGTACCTTTTCGTTCTTTGAACCTTTCTAGAAGTCAAAAAAATATAGAAAAAATATAGAAAAAAAAAAGAAATATAGACACGCACATGACCTCAGTGAGGACGGGGGTCGCTTAGTGATCATAGGCGGACTGAGATATGCTTGCTCTGGCCTACCGACAGCCTCTTCTGCAAGCACTTATTGCAGAAGAGGCTGTCGGTAGGCCAGAGCAAGCATATCTTAGTCCGCGTCGGCTGCGGGTACCTAACGACCGTCCCTTGCACCGGAGCGCAGCCGCTTACGTAACTGCATCGTGTTTCATGTCATTTTGAACCTGCGATACCTTGGCAACACGAGCGGCGGAGTATTTGATTAGGTATTTTGAACCAGGTTACTAAGTATGTTCGTAAGGCACCAATGTCTCTCCTGTGAGTACTTAAAAACTGCGTTTTGGGTCATGTGAGCCTCTTCAACGGTCGAATAGCATAGCGATTTTAAAAAAAATGAACAAAAAAAAAATGAGGGATATGGAATGAAAAGAAGGAGTGTTTGGTTTTTTTTAAATATATTCACTTTGGAAACATAGGTCACCCGTGGCGCTGCACCAGACTACCAGATTTCAGGTCTTTTTCGCCCGGGTATAAATCTGTGTTCACGCGGAAATCTCTACCTCCAACCATCAAAAAATGTTAAGATTCCAAGAGATTTTGTAAAGAATACGGTAACTATAGTCGACACTTTCTTCTGAGCACCACTGCACTGAACGAAATTTGTTTGATTTCCCAAGACAGATCTAGTACGATCGTTCTGTTGCATTTGCCAACGGTAACTTCCCAAATTCCACGCGAGTTGCAAAATTGCATGCAATTTTAGTTTCGCTTCTGATCAATCGATTCTTGTGTTACGCTCGAGATTTTGTCCTGTGAAATGAAGCGACTGCATTCCCCTATAGTTTCTCAACTGAGTGGAAACAATAGAAGGCTTCGAAAATATGAACATCTGTTATTCAACCAGAACGCGCACTTCTTATAAGCTGTCGATAATACTAGACAATGGAGCATGTATTGTTTGATTACACATGTATGAAGAATCTGTTCATTGGTTTAGTGTTCTTTGGCGTGTCTCTATAAAAAAAAGAATTGTTGACAAAAGGATGAAACACAAGCGAAACACAGAATGACACAGAAGTCTGAATGTCGTTTAGAGGCGTACAAGGTATTCTAATTTGTTTGAGAAAGGTAACTGTTTGAGAAACTTCATACACTTTTATCGGAAAATCCCAAGTAACGATGTTATGTGAAAACGCAGTTCATTACGTATACGTATGCAATTGTCCCAAGCTTCAGCTCATTTTCACCTTACTATAAATCTGTGATCGCACGAATACCCCTGCCTACATCCCTTAGTGAATCTCGCGACGATTTTGAGAGAATTCGAAGAGTGGAGCTGTAACTTTGGTATGACTGTCCCTTTTGAATCTAGTGATTTTACGAGATTGGAATCTAGCATGACCATTTTGTCGTACTGTAGCGAAAACGCCTTAAAATCCCACGTGACTACAGTCACAGTAGGTTAGGACGACACGAAGCACTTGTGCAAGCAGTTGGGCTCGAAGCGGTATACGGAGCGTAGCAGTTATAATCTAGGGAGTATCCCTTGCTGATACCGTTCCTCGTTGTAAACCGCTACGGTCCCAACTCGATTCCAGCCGCTATCTGTAACGCCCCGCTTCGATCGCAGCCGCTTACGCAACTGCAGTGTGCTTCATATCGTTTTGACCCGACTTTACTATCGAATGATCGATGGTTGCTATCTACAGGATTTTCTTCTAAAATGAAACGTCTTGCAATATTTTTACTTTTTTCAACCCGACAGGGCAAATCCAATATAGTCCTCGACAGTACATGAGCAGCTGCTATTCTGTAAATAGTACAGTATTTGAGGGTTGCTTATGATTCCAATCGTACAAGTACATCGTCGATTGTTTAATTTTATGTGGACGAGAAACTTGTTCATTAGCTCAGTTTCTCTCTGTATGTGGCACTGGAGAAGGAACGTTACGAGCACAAATTTTAAAAGTTGGGAAAATTGCAAGAAAAGTTAGCGTCGCTAACGGCTTGACAACGATTCTTCAGAGCAAGTCTGGTAGAAAATGGTTACAGTCCAACTGAGGAGATTTCGAGCTATTCTGTTAGATCAGGTACAGTCGGATCAAAGCTTCCTTACTTGTGATATAAGTCGCGGAGCGTAAGCGGAAGTGCTTGAGTTCGAACTCTAGCGAAATTCGGTCCAGAGGAGGTGAGCGATGGCTGTAGCACCAACTGTTTCCACGGTTACTCCAGAGGTCAAGTCATTTTCAACTGTAAATTGTTACTTACGAACTATCATAGAAAGTGGTACGATCGTAAAGCGCTTACAGTTACAAAAGGGCACCACGTCGTCCTCGCTATTGCGCTTCAGCACCTTTTTAGAGCTGAGTCGGCATGAATCACGAGTGTAGTAGCGGTGCATTTGTGTACGCACTCGAAACGCCACGGTAGAGGCAGCAGTTGGAACCGAGTTGGGAAAGCGATGGGTGGTGCCAGGAAAGGTTTCACCACGCTCCTAGCCGCTACGCTCCACCGAAACGCCTCAAGAGATGTTGCGTACGCAGTTGCGTACGTGTTTCAAGTCGATTTGACCCCTCTATACCTCGTAGGGTCTACAGCGATTCGTATTCCTACGACAATAACTGATACATGAGCGAAATCACGTGGTTTCTCCGCAATCTGCGACCCCGTATAGAAGCTTCCAGTGAGAAATCCATAACATGTCAGACCTATGGTATGCTGGCTTTAAACGACATATGGCTCAAAGTTACGGTCATAGGATCGGGATTTTAATCTAAAGTACATCCAATTACGACTTTTTTCCAAGAAAATGGATTAGTTCAATGGCTCGAAACGATCGATGCAGTTTTTATGTGCTTCAACAAGTCTTATAAGATATTAAAGAATCCCTCTCATTGCAAGAGATGGAATAGTATGTGTGGACATCGTACAAGGGGCTCGGTGACTAGGTGACTACAAGGTGTGACTTTATTTCCTTGTGGAAGAATGCTGTATTTTTGGTAACATGACATCCTCATTCCTGATTAAAGCTAGTTATGGTCTTAATATTTGCTCAACTTCAGTGACGTCCAAGAGCTGCGCCTGTCCAAATTGAAGCAGTACACGTCTTTCGTATAAATATGAGTAGGGAAATGCTGTGTGCAGACGCTTACGACATTATTCAAAATGCTATTTGAAATTGCATCTGCTTTGGTAAGTGATCCTAAGGTAATTTGGTTTCTAGTTGATGATCAATAGAGAATAATTCAGGTCCTCGTGAGCCTTTGTATTGCTGAAGAGGGTGGGCTTGTTTTTCTTCTATCTTAGGACAAGAAGTGTCTCCTAATTCTCTCAGGAACCCTGTCAATATCAGAAATTCCATTTTAGATGAACTCTGCCCTAAGAAGTTGGAGTTAGATCTAAACCTAACTGAAGAACAGAGGAGAATATTCCTTAATGGACACAATGATCTTCGCAGACGAATCGCTGAAGGTACACAACCAAACAAAAACGGACTTCCGAAGTTGGGACCCGCAAAGAATATGTATGCCCTCGTAAGTACTTTTCTTTAAGCGTTGTTCTAAGCGCAACCTCTTTCTCACTATTTCTTACTATTTTGCCCACTGCTGTTCGCCTATTTCTCAGATCAGCTTTACTTTATGGCTAAAGAAATAAGCTTAAGCTGCACTGGTTCACATGTGGTAATTCAGAGTCCCACAATTCACAGAGTCAACACTTCTAAGTCATTATATTGATTTAAAGATGATGATTCGAAAATGATAAATTTATTAAGTAGATCAATAGTCGTACCGTGATAACTGTACATTAATATCCCCTTGTTTATCCATATCTGGCAAGGCTATACGAGATGAAAATGCTCATTTGACAAAGCGGACACGAGGGAACGAAGGATTGCGCGAGTTTATTTCTCTAACAGAGGAAAACGAATTTTAAAGAACTGAGTCCTCAAGAAGATGATGTAAGGAAATTCATCGGGAACTTCCAAGCGCTACTCCCAATTCCACCATGTTTTTTAAATAGAGGAATACATGTGGAGAGGTCTGCGCGGATCTTTTGAACGGGGTATTTACAATTATGTGAACTTATTTCAGAAATGGGATTGCTTCAACGAAGTTCTAGCCCAAGAATCCATGGCCGCCTGCTCCCTGGAGAATCCAGTAGACGTTTCTCGCAACATGATGCAGTACGTTCTGGACATCTTATCGACGAGTTACTGGTCACCATCCCTGATGTGGTCAACATTTATTTAAGGATGACGAATATCCCCGCTCTCAACGATAGTATTTACGCGCATCTCGCGATAGACCAGTGGATATCTCAGGTGATGTTCTTCGGGAAGAAGGAGCCCACCAACGTTTACGATGGAACGCTATGTCAATTCACTAACGTGAGTAGTTCCTGGGATTCTGCTAGAGCGAAGATGTGTTTTCTGCAAGACTCGAATTACAGATGGTACATGCGAATACTACATCTGTAGCGTGCGCCCTCAAGAGATGCAAAGACAATGTCTTAGTCACCTGCCTCTACGATAAGTGGTGAGTCGTTTCATCGCCAATCATCCCTTTAAATGAAGCATCTAAATGATTAAGCACAGTAGAAGGCATAAAGAACTCGTAAAATATGTGCAATGAATCTTATCCAAAACACAATCTATGGATAGTCATGAAAGCTTCATTGGCCGTTTGTATTGACTATCCATAGAGTCCACCGCAAATTGATATATCTACCAACGAAAAAATAAAATTGGCTTCTTCAAAAAACTCTCTCCAAAAAAAATCAGCAGTACGGATAGAAATCTACCGCAGTTTACCATCCTTTAGTACTAATTGTAATATTGTAATATTTCTGGTAATAATAGTAAAGCATTCTAAAATTTTCGAAGTAGAGGAGAAGCGTTTTTTTAGTTCAGACCACAAAAAGACCTTTCACAATCACATTGATTATTTTGTTAATGTTCGAAGTTTTCAGTGGTACCAAAGAGAAATTGATGTGGGAGGTGGGCGAACCCTGTAAGCACGATAACGACTGCACTACATTCAAGGACTCCAAATGCAGTAATGGTCTTTGCGAACTCAAGTACGACTCCTACAGCTTCGACTACGACGAGTATGACGAGGAAGACGAGAGCAACTAGGCTCACATCATGTTGTGATTACCTCTGTGTATCGCTTAATGATTGGAAAGTCGATAAATGTTCATTTAGATAGAAGTGAAACGAAAATATGAACGAAAGTGATGAAAAACAAAAGATCGTGGTAGTTTTAAAGTTAAGTTCTTCATGTTCCAATTTACGATAAGATCGTAAACGTCAGTGGTTGCTAGAAATGCAGAACCACTAAATTCTCACACAAATATGTCTCTTACACATGAATTTCGCCTGATAATCAAACGTGTTTTCATGATGTGTGGATGAAAAGTAACGAGTTGTCTAACGTTTAGGAGACGAATTTGTGTACTCCAACATTCTGATCAAGATGCAGATCTGAAACAAAATGGCCAACAATCTGATCCTCTCCATTTGTCAACGGCAAATATAATGGAAGGTGCAAAATAATGCAAAATCAACGGAAGGAATCACTTCCTCTCCACAGTTTCCTCCATCCCGTATACGAATACTCCACCTGAAATCTGCACCACCCCAGAATCGTGGGGTGATGCCTTTAAAGCGCTAAAATCAAAAGTAGCAAGTCACAAAAACCCTTACATCCAGTACATTTTTCAAACAATACTGGAAAGAGGGCCGCCCCGGAGTTTTTTTAAAAAAGAAAGATGGATGAAAATTTTGTTTTTTTTTTGTAGTGATAAAAATTGTGAAATAAGCCTAACCTGAACCTGCCTGGAAAAAATTTCCTGACCATTTACCATCAAATTCAAGTAATTCAATCGATAAAAGAGTTCACGAAGATGACCAGCATTACTTTGCATTACAAAATTGTTGATTGAATTGTGAGGGACTTGTTTAGTGTACAAGTACTGAAAAAATATAATCGTCTGCATCGAAGCAGCGGGTGATGCAAAGCATTAGGGAGAAAATGTAGTTGGGGGTGGGGGGGGGGCACTAAACTGCGCTCAGAGTCAAGTTTGTGGGACACGGTCTCTCGAACACGAACTCCCTCCACAATCCTTCTTTTTCTTCTTCCCTTCCTTCCACAAGCTTCCTGCGATAGTTCTTACTTGCTACCAAAATTTCATGGAAATTTCATGTGCTTTGAAAAAGAAAAGTCGAAATTTAGTCGAGGAACAACTAACAAATGAGAAAATCAGTAGCTGATAAAAGCGAAGGAACAAAAAAACTAGCAGTAGAAGCAAATTTGTTGGAATATTTGTATTGAAATATATTCATTTTTATTCTAGTCAGTAGATTTTCAGAGAAGGTTTGCCCTACAAAACAGTCATCTCGCTGCTTTTTTTCCACTTCTTAATCTTTTTGAAATTCTTGATGGGACAAAGATGGGAAAATTGACATTTTCCCATCTTTGTCCCATCTAAAACATGGGAAAACTGCGAGGCTCTGGAAATCGATTGATGTAATATCTGATAGAGAAATTCCTCGGCTACATACTACATATGTAGGAGAGGATTTGCTTTGTTCTAAGCTACTTTGAGTTATTGAATTTCTTTCAAGATCGCACACTTTTCAGCACAGCACACATTTCAGTAAAAATTGGAGTGTTGGCATGTTTTCCCATTGCAGAAAAATGGGACGGCCCTTCAAAATTCACCTATATGTTCTAATAGAGCGACTAAGGAAACACGTCTGTTCAGAATTTATCTTTTCCGGACCATCTGTTCCCTCAAAATTTTGATGGACACATCCAGAAAAAGGTCGGAAAATTTTGAATTTTGGCCCATCAAAATTCCAAAAAGACTAGGAGGTGAAAAAAAGCCGTGTGATTGTTTTTTAGGGTGAACTCTCTTCTCTAAAAGACCACCTAAATTTTTTTTTCGTTCTTCTTACGACGAAGTAATTCGCAATCTCCCGGGCCAGACGATGTGCACAGAATATACGTTTTTTGGTCATGAAAATCCATTAAATTCACCTCTAAAATGCTGAAAAATACGTGTAATTGAATTGTTTATTTTTTCGAGTGTTTCGTTTAGTTTCGAGTTGTGGTTTCAGTTTCCATCTGTTTCGTAAAAATTTGACTCAACGCGGTGTCGAACGTCGGTCATTTGTCAACTCGTATGCTTTCAAAACAAAATGTTGGGGCTTCCATACTTTCCTGCTTCTGAAAACAAATAGAATGTTTTGTTTTTATGTGATCATTTAGTATTATTTCCTGTTTTGTATTGTTGTTATTTGTTGTTTGCTGTATTGTTTATTTTAAAATGTATTTAATCATGTAGTGCTATGTAATCTTTTATCCTGGTTTTCATTTATCCTCCATTCGCCACTGTCCACCGCACACTCCTTACGACCCTCTTCCTTAACAACACCCTGCCTCTTCGTTTTTCCTGTCACATGTCTGACTCTGAACACAAGGAAAAAAAGCGCCCTTACCATATTAGCCGTCGCGCGCGCACATATTGTATAATGGTATGGTCAAAACGAAGCGTTGGGCATCTGCGCTCGAACCGGCTCGGTGGAGATTGGATCCATTGAAATCGGGGTGGGACCATCGCGAACTGTAGCGAAGAATGGTGTCAGTAAGAGACCTCCTTCGATCCTCACCGTTACGCTCCGCCGCACCGCTTCGCGGTTTACGCAACAGCACCGTTCGTCATATCGTTTTGACCCTACTATAGACTGAGTGAGGAAGAGGAACACGATCACGGGTTGGAACATTCCTTGTTTGTGTAATTCTGAACTGCTGAGATGAAACTCTTACAAACCCCGCTTAACGTTAGCTCAAAGCTCCACAACAGAACGTAGATTTGTTGCATGCTTAGTGGTCATAACTGTCGCAGACATGCTGTGCTGTCGGATGCAATTTTGAACCAAGTTACTCAATGTTGTTGTTCATCCGAAACCTCTATCTACGTCCGAAGGAAATGGTATCTTCTCAAATTTCACGCAAACTGCTGAAACCAGACTCAAAATTGCTACTGATTGATCGATTCTCGTGTTATGGATGAGATTTATCAGTGCAAAATGAAGCGACTAGATTCCGCTATAGTTTTTCAGCTGAGCAGAGAGAACTGGAGACTTCGAATATATGAACACCTGTTATTCCACCGCAACGCAAATTTGTCATATGCTGTTGGTAATGCAAGACAGTGCATCATCCATTGTTTAATTCCACAATCTGTGTGAACAGTCTATTCATTAGCTCAATCTCTTCTCCGTGTTTATTTAAAAAGAAAAAAATAATAAATAATGTCTGGACAAAAGAGAATATAGAGTTACAACAAAAGTCTGAGTGTCATGCAGAGGCGTTCAACCTATTCACCATTAGTTATTCACACCTAAGTACTTGGAAAACTGCATACACTCTTATAGGCAAATTCCGAATCACGGCGCTATATGAAATTTAGTGCGTTAAGTTATCGCAATGCAATCGAAACAACTGGTAGAATATATGATCCTGTCTTGCCTTCAATGCTATACGCAGGGGTTGTTGTACGATTTTGTACATTTGTCAACATTTTTGGAGACATCGCTTATCTCGTGAAGTCCATTGTTGGCTATGAAATTGGAAGTAGCGCGACGTTGTTGATCTCAGAATCATCGTATGATTTTGCCAAGGATGTGGTAGAGGTATTTGTGCGAAAACAGATTTATAGTCAGGTGGAAGTGAACTGAAGCTTGGTGTAACCGCGTACGTGTACTTTATCAAGATAATAAGGGATCTATCCTATTTTTGATGTGTACGGGGAGTTCAAGCGCTTACTACACATATTTATTAATACATATATAACACATCAAAAGTGTGAGAGGGGAAAGAGGGGCGGACTGCCTCCGACAACACCTGATATATATATATATATATATATATATATATATATACCAGTTGTTTCGATTGCATTGCGATAACTTAACGCACTAAATTTCATATAGTGCCGTGATTCGGAATTTGCCTATAAGAGTGCATGCAGTTTTCAAAGTACTTAGCTGTGAATAACTAATGGTGAATAGGTTGAACGCCTCTGCATGACACTCAGACTTTTGTTGTAACTCTATATTCTCTTTTGTCCAGACATTATTTATTATTTTTTTTCTTTTTAAATAAACACGGAGAAGAGATTGAGCTAATGAATAGATTGTTCACACAGATTGTGGAATTAAACAATGGATGATGCACTGTCTTGCATTACCAACAGCATATGACAAATTTGCGTTGCGGTGGAATAACAGGTGTTCATATATTCGAAGTCTCCAGTTCTCTCCGCTCAGCTGAAAAACTATAGCGGAATCTAGTCGCTTCATTTTGCACTGATAAATCTCATCCATAACACGAGAATCGATCAATCAGAAGCAATTTTTAGTGTGATTTTAGCAGTTTGCATGAAATTTGAGAAAGTACCACTTCCTTCGGGCGTAGATAGAGGTTTCGGATGAACAACAACATTGAGTAACCTGGTTCAAAATTGCTAATTTAATGTTCCAGCTCTTTCGTTGGCTGGGTGGATTCGTCCGATACAAGCATCCGACGGCCCAGCATGTCTGCGACAGTTATGACCACTAAGCATGCAACAAATCTACGTTCTGTTGTGGAGCTTTGAGCTAACGTTAAGCGGGATTTGTAAGAGCTTCATCTCAGCAGTTCAGAATTACACAAACAAGGAATGTTCCAACCCGTGATCGTGTTCCTCTTCCTCACCCAGTCTATAGTAGGGTCAAAACGATATGACGAACGGTGCTGTTGCGTAAGCCGCGAAGCGGTGCGGCGGAGCGTAACGGTGAGGATCGAAGGAGGTCTCTTACTGACACCATTCTTCGCTGCAGTTCGCGATGGTCCCACCCCGATTTCAATGGGTCCAACCTCCACCGAGCCGGTCCCATGCACAACGCTTCGTTTTGACCATACCATTATACAATATGTGCGCGCGCGACGACTGAGATGGTAAGGGTGTTTTTTTCCTTGTGTTCAGAGTCAGACATGTGACGGGAAAAACGAAGAGGCAGGGTGTTGTTAAGGAAGAGGATTGTAAGGAGTGTGCGGTGGACAGTAGCGAATGGAGGATAAATGAAAACCAGGATAAAAGATTACATAGTACCACATAATTAAATACATTTTAAAATAAACAATACAGCAAACAACAAATAACAACAATACAAAACAGGAAATAATATTAAATAATCACATAAAAACTAAACGTTTTATTTGTTTTCAGAAGTAGGAAAGTATGGAAGCCCCTGTATTTTGTTTTGAAAATCTACGAGTTGACAAATGACCCACGTTCGACACCGCGTTGAGTCAAATTTTTACGAAACAGATGGAAACTGAACACAACTCGAAACCAAACGAAACACTCGAAAAAATGAACAATTCAATTACACGTATTTTTCAGCATTTTAGAGGTGAATTTAATGAATTTTGATGACCAAAAAACTTAGATTCTGTGCACATTGTCTGGCCCGGGAGATCGCGAATAACTTCGTCATAAGAAGAACGAAAAAAAAATTTAGGTGGTCTTTTAGAGAAGAGAGTTCACCCTAAAAAACAATCACACGGCTTTTTTTCACCTCCTAGTCTTTTTGGAATTTTGATGGGCCAAAATTCAAAATTTTCCGACCTTCTTCTGGATGTGTTCATCAAAATTTTGAGGAAAAATGCTCCGGAAAACAGAAATTCTGAACAGACGTGTTTCCTTAGTCGCCCTATTAGAACATATAGGTGAATTTTGAAGGGCCGTCCCATTTTTCTGCAATGGGAAAACATGCCAACATTCCAATTTTTACTGAAATGTGTGCTGTGCTGAAAAGTGTGCGATCTTGAAAAAAATTCAACAACTCAAAGTAGCTCAGAACAAAGCAAATCCTCTTCTACCGAGTAATTTCTCTATCAGATGTTACATCAATCGATTTTCAGGGCCTCGCAGTTTTTCCAAATTCTTGATGGGACAAAGATGGAAAAATGTCATTTTTCCCATCTTTGTCCCATCAAGAATTTCAAAAAGATTAGGAAGTGGAAAATAGCAGCGAGATGACTGTTTTGTAGGGCAAACCTTCTCTGAAAATCTACTGAAAAAATGAAAAAAAAAAAAATGAAAATATTTCAATACCAATATTCCAACAAATTTGCTTCTTCTACTGTTAGGTGTTTCTTCGCTTTTATCAACTACCGATTTTCTCATTTGTTAGTTGTTCCTCGACTAAATTTCGATTTTTCTTTTTCAAAGCACATGAAATTTCCATGAAAATTTGGTAGCAAGTAAGAACTGTCGCAGGAAGCTTGTAGAAGGAAGGGAAGAGGAAAAAGAAGGATTGGGGAGGGAGTTCGTGTTCGAGAGACCGTGTCCCACAAACTTGACTCTGGGCGCAGTTGAGTGCCCCTCCCCACCCCCAACTACATTTTCTCCCTAATGCTTTGCATCTCCCACTGCTTCGATGCAGACGATTATATTTTTTCAGTACTTGTACACTAAACAAGTCCCTCACAATTCAATCAACAATTTTGTAATGCAAACTAATGCTGGTCATCTTCGTGAACTCTTTTATCGGTTGAATTACTTGAATTTGATGGTAAATGGTCAGGAAATTTTTTCCAGGCAGGTTCAGGTTAGGCTTATTTCACAATTTTTATCACTACAAAAAAAAAACAAAATTTTCATCCATCTGTCATTTAGAATAACTCCGTGGCGGCCCTCATTCCAGTATTGTTCGAAAAATGTACTGGATGTAAGGGTTTTTGTGACTTGCTACTTTTGATTTTAGCGCTTTAAAGGCATCACCCCACGATTCTGAGGTGGTGCAGATTTCAGGTGGAGTATTCGTATACGGGATGGGAAACTGTGGAGAGGAAGTGATTCCTTCCGTTGATTTTGCATTATTTTGCACCTTCCATTATATTTGCCGTTGACAAATGGCAGTCAGCTTGCTCGAAGAGGATCAGATTGTTGGCCATTTTGTTTCAGATCTGCATCTTGATCAGAATGTTGGAGTACACAAATTCGTCTCCTAAACGTTAGACAACTCGTTACTTTTCATCCACACATCATGAAAACACGTTTAATTATCAGGCGAAATTCATGTGTAAGAGACATATTTGTGTGAGAATTTAGTGGTTCTGCATTTCTAGCAACCACTGACGTTTACGATCTTATCGTAAATTGGAACATGAAGAACTTAACTTTAAAACTACCACGATCTTTTGTTTTTCATCACTTTCGTTCATATTTTCGTTTCACTTCTATCTAAATGAACATTTATCGACTTTCCAATCATTAAGCGATACACAGAGGTTTTTGTGACTTGCTACTTTTGATTTTAGCGGTTTAAAGGCATCACCCCACGAATCTGAGGTGGTGCAGATTTCAGGCGGAATATTCGTATACGGGATGGGAAACTGTGGAGAGGGGAGTGATTCCCTCCATTTCTTCCTAATTGCCGTAAAAAATGGCCCGGAAGATGCTGCGCCGCACAAGGCTGGCGCGCTCCAGTCGAACTCCTTGTAGGAAATAGTGCGCCAAAACGCCTGAAGCCATATCTTCCGTGCCGTTTTTTACGGCAATTGGGAAGAAATTGACGGAATCACCCCCCTCTCCATAGTCTCCCATCCCGTAAAAGAATACTCTGCCTGAAATCTGCACCACCTCAGATCCGTGAAGTGATGCCTTTAATCTCCAATCACGCTCGCTTTCGGACGCAGTGCGTACGCCTGCGTTCGCATACGTGGCACGTTGTTTGGTGAAAAATTCAAAGTCGACACCTCCTTCTTCTGTTAGCATTTTCCCGCACTATTTTTCAAGGGAAATTAGAAATAGAAATTAGAGAATTGAGCGTGATCTCGCTCAACTGATGGGTGCCTGCACTCCTAAAAATATGTTTCGTGGAAAGACTACAACATTTTCAAATTGTGGAATTCTGCCTTCTAGCAGCTACGCTTGAAATGGCGCGGTAAGACCCTTATTCATCGACAAACTGCGATCGCAGTAAGTGAGGATCCCATCTCGATCGCAAGCGTCCACTCAGCCTCAGCTGCACCAGATTTCAGGTTTTATGCTGAGGCCACGTGCATTTGAACTCGCACGGACTCTCTCTTTGACCCAACCTTCACTGCACCACACTTGTACAGTGCTAGAACAGTCCGATCCGAAATTCGCGAAATTCATGCTCAGTTCTATTAGGGTGACTCGAATGTGCAGCTGTGGGACCCACAATTGATGACTCTGGAAACCAAACACTAGCCGGATTGAAAGGATTTGTTCTAAACCACCTGTGGGTTGTTGAAAACCGCGTTTCTACTACCAAAACAGCTCCTTTTGCTGCCCGCAGAGTTCTACCGGTGCCGGCAAAATCCGCTCATGGGTTTTTCCGGGGCCGGTAGAACTCTGCGGGCAAGGATCATCCGACAAGGATCGTCGAGTAATCCTATCTGTAATATCATGACATCTCCTTCGAGGTACTCAGGAAGGTTGCTTTATTCGTGAATTCCTGTCACGTCGTCTTCAGCTATAGTATCCATTGACAGCCGCAAGGTCGTCCTTTTGCGTGGGCTGCCAAACCACTACTTAACTTACTTACTTTGGAAGGCGCTTTTGGAGCTCTGCGATCACCCTTACTGCTGGATGTTTTGATTCAGCTATATCTAGAGTTAAGATCCAGAGGTGTAGGCGTAAATGAGATGTTGAAATGAGAGAAATGGAAATTATTGTCCCAATAATACAGAGATCACGAACTGGATTATGAAGAGAGCTGGACTATGGGGAAGGGAGACAGTGAGTATCTGGATTTTTGCTAGGTGTATTGTTCCAACGGTATCAGTGCTGGAGCTTTGTAGTTTCACTCCCTAAAGGAGCTTTACCATGTGTCCAAAACGGAATGCTGAGGAGTAACATAGAACTTGAACGTATTTACCATGGTAAAACAAACAGAAAACCATCCAATAATCGCCCAATAAATTAATAATTTGTCAACCAAGGCCTGCGCTCGTACATGTGACATTTGTTAGTTGTCTCGTAGGAAAATTTGATCAGAAGGACCGTTTCCTTTCGTCGTTTTTCAACATAAACAGGAGGGATCGAACGATCGCTTTCGTACTAGTACTGACTACTCCCCTACCTTTTGGCGGAAAGCCTTTCTCACCATCGTCATTTTTGTGGCATGCTGCCTTTAGCACAGTTGCTGGCTATCCGAAAGTCATTCTACGCAATATGTATTGCATACACTCGAATGTTGAGTTTTCCGAAGAAGATTGATTGAGGTGAAGGTGAGTTTAGAAAAAAGTGGGACTCGAAAAAAACGGCCCGAGAGATGTGGCGCGTGCACGAGGCTGGCGCGCTCCAACTGAACTCATTGTAGGAAATAGCGCGCCGGAACGCTCGGGGCCGTATCCTCCGGGCCGTCTTCTACGGCAATTAGGAAGAAGTGAACGGAATCACCCACCTCTCCATAATCTACGATCCCGTATACGAATACTCCATCGGAAATCCGTACCACCCCAGATTCGTGGGGTGATGCCTTTAAGCTGATTGACTGACGCGAAACACATTGCCTTTAAAAAAGTGAGTCTCAACGCCACATTCTAAAAAATGGTATGTTCACCTGATATCGCATTGGAATGAATTTGTGATGAAACAGTTCAAAGCAAATAATACAGTTTTATAGTCTTAGATCCGTGGTAGCCCTTGTCTAGTAGGACACGTATTGATGATTTACTTAATCAACAAAACTGATTTAACGGGTAAAAATTACACAAAAATATTAAGCGATGACATAAGTTCCTCGCGATGAGTCTATATTTCCTTCAGCGTGACGTCCTCATTCGAGGTTAAAGCAATATCTCGCCCTCATATTTATTCATCTTTAGTGAAGTGTGAAAGCCTACATCTGATCAAATTTAAGCGTTTCAGGAGATTCATATAAATATGAGGTAGGAGCTGTTGAGAACACTCGACATCAGCATCACTCAAAATGCTGTTTGCAATCACTTGCGCTCTGGTAAGCGATCCTGTTTTAGTTTTGTATTCTAGTCGAAAATTCATGTAAAACCATTCAGATCGCACTCAGGCAATATGTTGCTGCCGAAGGTGGGGTTGTTTTTCAACTATCTCAGAACACTAATTGTTCTCTGAGGAATACTGTCAATATCAGAAATTCTTTTAGGTGAACTTTGCCCTGCGTCGCTGGACTTAGATCTACAGCTAACTGAAGAACAGAGGAGAATATTCCTTAATGGCCACAATGATCTTCGTAGACGAATCGCGCACGGTACACAAGCAAACAAGAACGGACTCCCGAGTTTGGGACCCGCAAAGAACATGTATGCCCTCGTGAGTACCTCTTTTTGACTGTTGTTCAAGGCACAATCTTCTTGTTACTACTTTGGCCACTGCTTTTGACTCATTGCTCAGATCAGCTTCACTTTGTGGCTCAAAAAATGGGGAAGTATGAGCTGCACTGATTCAAGTGGTTTTTTATAGACAGATATCATTGATTGATTCGAAATGACAAATTTTTCAATAGATCAATAGTAGGCGTGCTCGTACCATGATAATTCTTATACAATACTTCATTTTTGTGCTTACATCCAGCAAGGGAATGCAGTTTGGAGAAGCTCAAATGATAGAGGTAAAGCCTGAAATGAGGGTTGAGAAGAAATGCGGATGACGATGACAAGAAGAGAGAAGATAGGATTACGACAGCGCGTTAGTTTAGCCAAAGAAAACAAACTGGAAAAAAATTTGAGAGTAAGCCGCAAGATGATGACATAAGGAACTTCACAGGAAATTTCCAAGCGCTATTCCCAATTCCACCTGTATTTTTTTAAATAAAGAAATACCTGTGAAGAGAACTGAGCATATCTTTTCGAACGGGAGTACTCATAATGATGTGAACTTATTTCAGCAATGGGATTGCTTCAATGAAGCCCTAGCTCAAGAATCCATGGCCGAATGCTCCCTAGAAAATCCAGTAGACGTTTCTCGCAACATGATCCAGTACGTTCTGGACATCTTATCGACGAGTTACTATTCGCCATGCGTATCTTGATCAACTTCTATTTAAGGATGTCTGATTCCGCCGCTCTTAGCGACGACATTTACATGTATCTTGCGATAGACCAGTGGATATCGCAGGTGACGTACTTCGGCAAGAAGGAGCCCACCAACGTTTACGATGGAACGCTATGTCAATTCACTAACGTGAGTAGTTCCTGGGATTCTGCTAGAGCGAAGATGTGTTTTCTGTAAGACACGAATTACAGATGGTACATGCGAATACTACAACAGTAGGTTGCGCCTTCAAGAGATGCAATGGCAATGTCTTAGTCACCTGCCTCTACGATAAGTGGTGAGTCGTTTTATCGCCAACCAGTCCTTTAAAAGAACCATTTGAATGATGAAGCACAGGAGAAGGATAAAAGAACTTGTAAAATATGTGCAATGAATCTTATCTACTTATTTTGAAATAAGGATACTAAGACTTGTTAAGAGTAAAATTCACAGTAAGTTCACATATCCACCAACGAAAAGATAATATTAACTTTTCATCTCCAAAAAGAAAAAAAAAGAACTAACTTAGCAATACTGATAGATGTAGACCGCAAATTACCATTCTTCAGTTCTAATTGTAATATTTTAATATTAATAAAACAGTGTAGAAGTTTCGGCTTGTTAATATTCAAAGTTTTCAGTGGTACCAAGGAGAAATTGATGTGGGAGATGGGCCAACCCTGTCAGCGCGATGACGAGTGCACTACATTCGACGACTCCAAATGCAATGAAGGTCTTTGCGAACTCGAGGAGGACCCCTACAGCGACTAAGCTCACACCGTATTGTGATCAACTCTTTATCTCTATCGCTAAATTGTTGCGAAAGCGATAAATCTTCATTCGCATAAAAGTAATGTGAAAAAAATGGGCGAAACATTGCATTCCTCGTCATCTAGACGAAGCCCTCACATTATGTCACCTCCAAGACAGCTCCCTCTATCGCTCTTCCACTGTCGAAGAATTTCTTGCGCAACACCGTAGACTCAATAGGGTATGGATGAGTACCAGTAAATCAACGCAATTACCACCCTCGACTGCGACCCGACTTAAAACAGAGTCACCTGCGTGTCCTTTCTTGTACCTCCTAATAAAAACTCACAAGCTGAACTCTGATAGTGAGCTTGCCTCTGAAGATCCTTCAACGTTCAAGGTAAGACCTATCATAAGCTGCGTAGGAGGTCCCACAGACAGGATCGCTTGGTTCTTAAACGTAGTGTTGGTGCAGCTGTTGAAATTCGTGCCAGCCCACCTTACGAACACCCATATGTTTTTGGACCACCTAAAGAACACGCATTTTGATAACTCATGCGTAATGGAGTCTTTCGATGTTACTGCATTGTACACGAACGTCTCCAACGACTCGGCTAAGCAGGCAGTTTTTGGGCTTTAACTGAACACCACAGCTCAATAAACCTGTATGGTTTTTTCGTGGAGCAGTTGATGGTTGTTCTCAGGGAATGTCTCAAATGCACTGTCTTTAGATGGTCGGGCAACTATTTTGCGCAAATCAGGGGTCTTGCTATGAGGCAACAGTTGGCGCCAACGCTCGTCATTGCTTTCATGGCTATAATTCAGGCACCGATTTGGGAAACACGACCTTTGCTTTATTGCCGATATATCGACGACTGTTTCCTATGTCTGTTCGTCTCAAGCAGAGATGGACAACTGTTTCAAGATTTTAAATGAGCAGTAGGAGTATATAAAGTTCACTCGGGATAAGCCCAAAGGAGAATGGTTACCCTTCCTCAACGTCCAAGTGCATATTTCAAACAGAACGCACAGGATAAAGTGGTACCGCAAACCCAGTAATAAGAATGTCCCAGTTCACTTTCTTTCTGCCCATCCCGCACAAGTTAAAAGGTCGGTAGTACGAAATATGTTTCGCACGGCAGCCTCCGTTTGCACTGGAAAAAAGACGAGAATCTATCGAGCTTGCTAGGAAAATTGCGGTCAGTAACGGTTACACACCTATGCGGCCTATCACAAAAGAGCACAAACCCGAAACAAATCTGGTATTGAGAAAGTACCCTTTTGTGTACCGTTTATTTCCGATGAGGTTAGCGCTGTTATTCGGCGGTGTCTGAGGAAAGCTAAACTTGAAGAATATGTTGCCATCGTGGAGCTCCCCCCTAGTAACCTTAAGCAAATACTCATTCGGAATCGCCTGTATGATCGTATTTGCAGGACACCGGAGTGCAAAATATGCCTGGATAACAACGAGGGTGATTGCATGAGTTCATGTGTTGTTTATATGATTTCCTGTGTGCAGTGTGGTGACGAATACATAGGAGGAACGGCTAGACCACTATATATTCGAATCAAAGACCACCTGGACGGCAAAAGGAAATCATGTGACTCCTCTGCAGTGGGTGGTCACAGGGTGCGGCGTCATAACGGAGAAGATTTTGAAGTTAAGATCACGATTTTGGCGCGCGAACCTAGCATTGCGGCGCGCAAGGTTCTGGAGGCTTTTTTGATCCACTCCAAGAGTCCAAATATGAATCGCAAGGAGGAACGCCTCTCCATTACGCTGGAACTCGCGCCTTATTTAAGGCTGATATTTGATTGCGCTAGTCACCTCACAACAGGTATCTAGCAGTGGCAGGATAGTCAGCTGATCCTAAGGTACGGTATTCTCTTCTCCTAGTACCCAACAGTAAACGTAGGACTTTCTTTGTTGGGCGGATAAGGCGTTTGATGTTATTAATCACGTTCGATTTCACCCCTTTCAGGTTCTGAAGAAGGCGACATTGCCGAAACGTTAGCCACGAATAAAGGATTATAACAACCTCGTGTCCGGTTCTATTAAAGAAAACAATTATTCGTGCAAAAATGTTCGTAACACCTTTAAAGGTTTCGCGTGCTTTAACTTACGATAGCGCCAGCAACGTCAGTGATTGGTATAAAAAGACGATCATTCCAAGCAAAACCTCTAAATTCTCCACAGATATGTCTGTTGTAGATGAATTTGGCCCGATAATCGGAAGCGTTCTCATGTTGTGTGGATGATGGGTAACGAGTTGTCTAATGTTTACAAGATGAATTTGTGTCCCCCATCATTCAGATAAAAATGCAAAAAAAAATCAAAAAAAAAATCTGGAACAACTTGGATAAGATTCTGATCATCTTTGAACACTCTGAGCTGCACACAACGAACACCAACAACAACACCTAATTCTCAGTTCTCAACGGCAAATGTAATCTCCTTGAATGAGACATTTAGTGGCAGCTTATCGCAAAACTGACGTGGTACAGATAAGAGTGCCGTGTTGCAACTGATTTCTTACTAAGGAATGCTGTCTTCTATGCCGCTTTTTGTGCGGAGGGGCCTTACTGTAACCTACAACCGGAATTCAAGGTTTTCGGTGGTCTCCGTAGCACGTCAATTTCGTGATATGTTGGCTTTATGCAGTGCAGTGTTGTTACTAAAAAAGAGTACGCCGTGTAGCTTGGACGGTTTAGAACACGGGACGCTCCATCGCGACTGCAAGGATCATGGTTGGTAGGTGGGATGTTCGGAGTGAATTCAACGAAGCCCCTCTCTAAGATCGACAAAATGGTGCCGGAGTTATAGTTAGACATAATACATGGTGCAGTTGCGCTTGAAACGGTGCGGCGGAGCGTAGCGGTTAGAACCTAAGGGTGGACTCTTGCTGACACCATTCCTCGCTGTAGTTCGCGGTGGTTACACATCTACGAGAAATTCAACGACTTCTAATGAGATTCTTAACCTTATGTTTGAGAACCTCTCATCTCAACTAGAGGAGTTACGTAGTGAACTCAAGTCTGTAATCAAACACAACGCTGAGTTTGAAGCCGAAATTTTGAACTCACTGAAAAAATTCAAGACCTAATCCTAAAAAAACACTAAATTGAAGAACGAATAATGAGTAATATGTAATATGTAATACGAATAATAGCTGAGTAATAGTAGTAATAATTCTAACTCTAGCAACACCAATAATAACAATGTAAATGTTAACTCGCGGCATAAATTATGATTTATGAATTATGAAGTAGCAGATCGTTGATTATTATTGGTCTCCCGGAAATATGCCACAATAGCGCATCATCCAGAAGCTTACATTGGTACGAATGTGGCGAAACAAATTCTCGATCTTCTCGATATAGTAGATATATAAACAATTTCAAAAAGAGGTGCTGCGACGTGCGAAAAAGCTCAATACATTTCCTGCATCCGAGACTTTCCATCCGCCCTTCTCTTTGAAAGAAAAAAAGAGATCAGATTCACTGGCGTCGTAACGCGCTTCGTAACACCCCTATTCAAAATTCTAGTGAAACAACAAACTGTAGCAAAAATTCTGCTTTCTCTAGTAATGGCTGTAATAACTTAAACGCTGTTGATCATGCAAATGATGTTATACATAATGTACATAACACTCATGCTACCTCGGGAAACCTCTAAGAACTCCTCGGCTTAATGAGTCCCTATCTTGTATTATTTCTAATATCCGCTCCTCATCTAAAAACACATTTGCTTTTTCTCATCTCTTGAGTTCCTTCTGTTGCGACATAGTGGCACTCACTGAAACCTTCTACAGAAATAGGACCTATAGTGGGCCACTGGTGCACCGAACAGCAAATCTTGAGAAGAGATCGTATTAATAAAAGAGGCGGTGGAGTTATGCTCCTTATTTTAAAAAATTCTCCCCAGTACTCATATTTCGCGAGGAAGTGCCTGAAGCCTACGAAACCTTATGCACCAACATTTATTCCGAAGGCAAATCACTAGTTTGATTGCAGTCTATAGAACCCCTACCTGTCCTGCCTGCAAATCAGAACAGTTACTTAAAGATCTGAAGGCTTGAATCACCAAACATTTTTATGTTTGTAAGCTCCAGTACTTACTTAGTGACCTATCCCGGGTAGGCTTTATGGGGTTGCTCCATAATGGCCTGAATTCCGGATTAAAGACAGCATATCACGAAATTTACGATGTTAGGGCTTCTCCACGAAAAGATAAGGTTAGGAGTGTAGATCAGGAGTATGAGTTGGATCATGCTCAATTCCCCCTGATCGCCTTGAAAACAGTCTTGCTTATGGAGTTCTCTTGCGAGTCACGTATGCGAGGAGAGGTACACGTGCCGCGTCCGCCAGCTAGCGCGAGAGACACCACAGGCGGCACATTATTTGTCTCTTCGTCCGCAGAAGGCCCGCGCTCGTGCGCGCAACAGTTGTTTCTTATAATAGAAAGATTGCATCGGCGCCACTTTTTCCCTTTGCCGTCTTTCCACGCCGTTCTTCAGCAAAGTCAAGGGGGCTCGAGCGTGATCGCACTCATACTGGTGATCTGTTCAACTACGGATATTTGTCACTGGAGGGAGCTCAGCAAGTTAGTTGCGAAACCACGTGGTGCTTCCCCACCTGGTGGATAGGGGACGTACCACGGGCCTAAACGACATTGTTTACACAACAGTTCGCCTCTAAGCACCTTCCAACTAACTGCAACCAAGTTGCAGTTAGTTGGAAGGTGCTTAGAGGCGGTTTGAAAGGAAAACAAACGAGCTCCATTTATAGGGGGCACCCAACCTTCTCCCACAATCCTCTGAGACTAGAGACCCATTAATAAGAATGAGTCTCCGGACATAGGAGGAAAGCCTGGTATGTTAGTGGTAAGACGGACAGGAGGCCATTGATGAATTGATAATTCAAGCCAAAAAGATTAAGTACGACTTTATCGGACTTATCGAAACGAGACGCCGCCCCACCGATTGGCGTATATGAAACTGAGGAGCACTGTGTCAGGCAATTGCGAAAGTAGATTAGTAGGGCCTTATCAAAATGAGTGCGGCAAAGACTATCTCGAACATCATGCTATCTGAATTTGACATCTGCGATTGACAAGGTGTGGTTTACCACTAGCTTTGGCTACCTCGTCGCTTACGTTCCAACATCAAGCCAAGGAGAAGAAAAAAAGTCGAAGCTTCTTATACGGATCTAAGGATGTTTTACAGGGAAGATTTCCCTACAAAGTCATTGTTGGTGATTTCAAGGCCAAAATTGCCATGACAAAAAAGAATGAGGAACTTCACATCGGCACTCTCGGAACGAACAGGGGGAGAGGTTTCCGGGTTACCATGACGGGTAAGTTTGTGCAAGGGAAATTGGATTTCCAGAAGCCTTCCCCTCTACTCTGAACGTGAGAGCCACCCGACGGAGGCTACCATAATAAAATGGAGGAAAAAAATAAGCTAAAGGGTTTTGCCTGACGGATGCTGCTATTGTGCCAAAGTCCCATACGGGATTTGGCCATCTCTTCCTTTGAGATAGATTTTCCTCCATTAGGAAAGGAGAGAAAACCGCAAAGTTCACAAAGCGAAGTTCCAGAACCAACATGGACTGAGACCCTTTCACTTGACTAGTCGGCATTTGCGAAGATACTGCAATGGACAACATCGATGAGTAATACGATCCGGTCTTTGAATACCTTCGCAACTACAGGAAAGCTGAGTCTCCAACAACTTAAAATGGAGTTCGAGAGGCTTCGCTAAGAGGCTTCACTAATAAATAAAAACCTTAAAGAAAGGAGAGCAGCAATGTTGAGTAGAGGTAGAGACGTGGAAGAGCATTCGCTATGTTTGTAAAGAATTTTCCAATTGCAGAGCGAGGATGACTGCTCTTTGTAATCCAGATGGAGCATTTATTGCATCGAGAAGGAGAATGGAGAATATCATCCACGGCTTCTACTCTAATCTCCTCGACATTCATGTACACCTGCAATCTGAGGAATTATGAACATGTTACTCCAAAGGTTCTCCCTTCCGAATCCCAACATACTATCATGTCGGTGAGGAATCGTACTTCATTCGGCCCCGACAGAATCAAGTCTTAACATCAGAAGAACTTACCACCAGTTCCTATCAACACTTTGGGGAGGTTCTTTACACCTTACCTGTCGGAGTCTAAGGTTCCTAAGTCAGAAGAGGATCTCACGTGACACTGGCTTCTTTCGCTCACTATCTGTCATATATAATGCTTTTAAAAGTGATTCCCATTCCGTACGTAAAGGTATTTCGACAGTTATATAGCAACTACACGACCGGAATTTCGCCATTCAACAGGAATACTATTATCGACGTGAATAGATGGGTCCCAGGGGAGGACACACATTCTTCTAAATACTGACGGCCACTCTCGAGAACGTAGTGCGGAAGCTAGAATGGGACGACGAGGGAGCGAAGGTCGAAACATGAGCTCCAGAATTTTATTACTTTTGGGATTTATTCACTGCTAAATATAATTCCGTTCTCCTTATTATTTACTATTACTTATTACGGCTGATGGTTGGAAACCATGCTACGTCAGCCAAGCACGTCATTCTTCCAAGTCAATGAGTTGTAACGTGTCTGGAAAGAAATGGTGTAACCTAAAGGCAGGATATCACGCAACCAACGATTTTGCAATACTCCCACGAAGAGAGAAGGTCAGGGGCGCAGATCACCTGTGTGGTTGTTATCTCGCTGAATTACTCCTACTTGTTCAGAAAAACGGCATGGGAAACGCCCCGTAGGTCGAGTTTTCTCATTTGGTATTCAAGATGTGCGGACATTCAATGTGCTGCTCACCTCTCCCACTCGGTCGCAGACATGGCTAACATAAGTGCCAAGTTGTTATGTGCCTCGTACTTACTTAGATACTTAGATGGACCGTCTTCACTGGACGTGCGGGCTCCAGCATCTCTTCCACTCGTTTCGTTCTTTCGCCGTTGTCATCCAAAATGTTCTCAAGTTTCGTGAGTGACGTTGACGAGGTGCTTGAGCAGTATCCATCTGAGCTCTCAGCTGGTCCATCCGTGTAGCGAACACGTCACCCCATCTCACTCGCGGTTTCCCTCGGGGGCGTTTAGCACCTTTTGAGATCCACTCTAGCGTTCTTTCAGTCCATCTATCGTCGATTCTTCTCATGATGTGACCGGACCATCTACGTTTTGCTTTCGATACATATTCCGCTGGGTCGCGAAGACGGGACATTCCTCTTAAGTCGAAGCTGCGAAGACGGCTAGGTGTTGTGTGCGCCGGTTGAACTTCAAAAGGCATCTCTCAAGGGCTCTGTGGGTAGTAAGTAGCTTCCTAGACGTGGCAATGGTGTCCGCCCACCTCTCTGCTGCGCAACAGAGCGCTGGAAGAACTGTCGAGTCGAACAGATGGGTACGAAGATCTTGGTCCGTCAGTTGGTCCACACCTTCCCTGACGGCTGCGAATGCTACCCATGCTGCTCTCATTATTCTATTCAGTACTTCCTTCAAGTCGTTTTCCATGTTCATAGAACGTCCGAGGTATACGTATGACGAAGTTTTCACGATTTCGGAGTCTTCAAGTTGTACCTCTCCGTCCTCGCAGTGAGCATTCTTCATGAACTGTGCCTTCTCTCTGTTTATTTGCAGTCCTATTATCTTCCCTGCTTCGTTCAATACGTTGAGCATGGTTCCTGCTTCACCGATACTGCTCGGAAAGAGAACGATGTCGTCAGCGAAACGAAGGTTCGAAATAAATCTTCCATCAACACGTATGCCTCTTTCTTCCCAGGATAGTGATTTCATTATCCATTGCAATGCAGCCGTGAACAGCTTCGGCGATATAGTATCGCCTTGTCCTATCGGAGAGATCTCAACGTCGTCATTATCGTGGATCGCTGCATTTAGCACAGTTGCTGATCCTCCGAAAGTCATTCTATATACTTAATACACTCGAATGCGTTGGCTCATCTTAAAGGCATCATCCCACGAATCTGAGGTGGTATAGATTTCAGGTGGAGTATTCGTATATAGAATAGTAGATTACGGAGAGAAGTGTGATTCCGTCCATTTCTTCCTAAGTGCTGTAAAGAACGGCCCGGAATATGCGGCGCGTGCACGAGGCTGGCGCGCTCCAACCGAACTCATTGTAGAAAATAGTGCGCCGGAACGCTCGAGGCCGTATCTTCCGGGCCGTTTTCTACGGCGAAAACTTTTCTTTCTTTCTTTTTCTTTTTCTTTTTTTATTCGTTTTCCACGAAATCTGTACCACCCCAGATTCGTGGGGCGATGCCTTTAAGTCGATTGACCGATGCAAAGCACATTGTCTTTAAAAACGTGAGTCTCGACGTCACATTCTAAAAAATGGTATGTTCACCTGATATCGCATTGGAATCAGTTTTTTGATGAAATGGGTCAACAGTTCAAAGCAAATAGTATAATTTTATAGTCTTTGGATCCGTGGTAGCCCTTGTCTAGTAGGACACGTATTGATGATCTATTTAATCAACAAAACCGCTTTGCCGGATAAAAATTACACAGAAATATTAAAAGTTGACATAAGTTCCTCGCGATAAGCCTATATTTCCTTCAACGTGACGTCCTCATTCGTGATTAAAGCAATATCTCGCCCTAATATTTATTCATCTTTAGTGAAGTGTGAAAGCCTACATCTGATCAAATTTAACCGTTTCAGGAGATTCATATAAATATGAGGTAGGAGCTGTTGAGAACACTCGACATCAGCATCACTCAAAATGCTGTTTGCAATCACTTGCGCTCTGGTAAGTAATCCTGTTTTAGTTTTGCATTCTAATCGAAAATTCATGTATTTTCCAAACCATTCAGATCGCACTCAGCCAATATGTTGCTGCCGAAGGTGGGGTTGTTTTTCAACTATCTCAGAACACTAATTGTTCTCTGAGGAATACTGTCAATATCAATTCTCTTTTAGGTGAACTTTGCCCTGCGTCGCTGGACTTAGATCTACAGCTAACTGAAGAACAGAGGAGAATATTCCTTAATGGCCACAATGATCTTCGTAGACGAATCGCGCACGGTACACAAGCAAACAAGAACGGACTCCCGAGTTTGGGACCCGCAAAGAACATGTATGCCCTCGTGAGTACCTCTTTTTGACTGTTGTTCAAGGCACAATCTTCTTGTTACACCTTTGGCCACTGCTTTTGACTCATTGCTCAGATCAGCTTCACTTGGCACGGGGAGTAGGAGCTGATTGGATTGTTTTTTATAGACAGATACCATTGTTGATTCGAAATGCTTTTTCGTAGATCAATACTAGGACTGCTCGTACCATAATAATTCTTATACAATACTTCATTTTTGTGCTTACATCTAGCAAGGGAATACAGGTTGGAGATGCTCAAATGATAAAGAAAAAAGCTGAAACAAAGTTGAGAAGAAATGCGGATGACATACAAGAAGAGAAAGATAGGATACAGCGCGTTAGTTTAGCCAAAGGAAACAAACTGAAAAAAAAAACTGAGAGTAAGCCGCAAGAGGATGATATAAGGGACTTTACAGGAAATTTCCAAGCGCTATTCCCAATTCCACCTGTATTTTTTTAAATAAAGAAATATCTGTGGAGAGGACTATGCAGATCTTTTCGAGTGGGGGTACTCTTAATGACGTGAACTCATTTCAGCAATGGGATTGCTTCAATGAAGCCCTAGCTCAAGAATCTATGGCCGAATGCTCCCTAGAGAATCCAGTAGATGTTTCTCGCAACATGATCCAGTACGTTCTGGACATCTTATCGACGAGTTACTATTCGCCATGCGTATCTTAATCAACTTCTATTTAAGGATGTCTGATTCCGCCGCTCTTAGCGACGACATTTATATGTATCTTGCGATAGACCAGTGGATATCGCAGGTGACGTACTTCGGCAAGAAGAACCCCACCAACGTTTACGATGGAACGCTATGTCAATTCACTAACGTGAGCACTTTCTTAGATCCTAGAGATTTTCTTATTTGCTAGAGCGAAGATGTGTTTTCTGTAAGACACGAATTACAGATGGTACATGCGAATACTACAACAGTAGGTTGCGCCTTCAAGAGATGCAATGGCAATGTCTTAGTCACCTGCCTCTACGATAAGTGGTGAGTCGTTTTATCGCCAACCAGTCCTTTAAAAGAACCATTTGAGTGATGAAGCGCAGGAGAAGGATAAAAGAACTTGTAAAATATGTGCAATGAATCTTATCTACTTATTTTGAAATAAGGATACTAAGACTTGTTGAAACTAAAATCCACCGTAAGTCGATATATCCACCAACGAAAAGACAAAATTAACTTTTCATCTGCAAAAAAAAACTTAGCAGTACGGATAGAAGTGGACTGCAAATTACCATTCTTTAGTTCTGGTTGTAATATTTTAATATTAATAAAACAGTGTAGAAGTTTCGGTTTGTTAATATTCGAAGTTTTCAGTGGTACCAAGGAGAAATTGATGTGGGAGATGGGCCAACCCTGTCAGCGCGATGGCGACTGCACTACATTCGACGACTCCAAATGCAATGAAGGTCTTTGCGAACTCGAGGAGGACCCCTACAGCGACTAAGCTCACACCGTATTGTGATCATATCTTTGTATCGCTAAATTGTTGGGAAAGCGATAAATCTTCATTCGCATAAAAGTAATGTGAAAAAAAATGGGCTAAACTCATGCAAAGGTGTTCGTAGCACCTTTAAAGGTTCCGTATGCCTCAACTTACGATAGCGCCAGCAACGTCAGTGGTTGATATAAAAAGACGATCATTCCAAGCAAAACCTCTAAATTCTCCACAGATATGTCTGTTGTACATGAATTTGGCCCGATAATCGGAAGCGTGTGTTGTGTGGATGATGAGTAGCGAGTTGTCTAATGTTTACGAGATGAATTTGTGTCCCCCATCATTCAGATAAAAATGCAAATCTGGAACAACATGGATGAAATTCTGATCATCTTTGAACACTCTGAGATACACACAACAAACACCAACAACAACACCTGATTCTCATTTCTCAACGGCAAATGCAATCTACTTGAAGGAGACACTTAATGGCAGTTTGTCACAAAATTGACGTGGTGCGGACAGGAGTGCTGTGTTGCAATTGATTTCTCAATATGGAACGGTGTCGTCTACGCCGATTTTTTTTTGCGGATTTGGATGGGCCTTACTGTAACCTACAACTGGAATTTAAGGTTTTCGTGTGGTCTCCGTAGCACGTCAATTTCGTGATATGTTGGCTTTACGTGGTGTGATTGTTACTAAAAAAAGAGTAGGCTGTGTAACTTGGGTGGTGTAGATCACGTAACGCTCCGTCGCGACTGCAATTATCAATGTTGATAGGTGGAGCCTTCAAAGGAATTCAACGATGCCTTCCTCTAAGATTGATAAATTGGTGTCGGAGTTATAGTAGGATCAAAGCGACATAGTACATAGTGCAGTTGCGCTTGGAGCGGTGCGGCGGAGCGCAGCGGTTAGAACCTAAGGGTGGACCCTGCTGACACCATTCCTCGCTGTAGTTCGCGGTGGTTACACCTCTACGAGAAATTCAACGACTTCTAATGAGATTCTTAACCTTATGTTTGAGAACCTCTCATCTCAACTAGAGGAGTTACGTAGTGAACTCAAGTCTGTAATCAAACACAACGCTGAGTTTGAAGCCGAAATTTTGAACTCACTGAAAAAATTCAAGACCTAATCCTAGAAAAACACTAAATTGAAGAACGAATAATGAGTAGTAATATGGTAATATGAATACTAACTGAGTAATTCTAACTTCAGCAACACCAATAATAACAATATAAATGTTAACTCGCGGGTAAATTATGACTTATGAGTTATGAAGTAGCAGATCGTTGACTGTTATCGGTGTCCCGGAAATATATGACAGTAGTCCATCATGTAGAAGCTTACATGGCTACGAATGTGGCGAAGTAAATTCTCTATCTTCTCGATATAGCATGTAGACTGATCACTGTGCATACAATGGGTCAAATTAATTCCAATCGTGCTACATCGATAAAAGTCATTATGCCCACTTTATATTTCAAAAAAGACGTCTTGCGACGTGCGAAAAAACTGAATATTTTTCCTGAATCCGGAATTTACATCCGCCCTTCTCTTTCAAAGGAAGAAAGAGATCAGATTCACGGGCGTCGTAACCCGCTTCGCAATACCCCTAATCAAAATTCTGGTGAAACAACAAACTGTAGCAAAAATGCTGCTCTTTCTAGTAATGACTGTAATAACTTAAACGCTTTTGATGATGCAAATGATGTTATACATAATGTACATAACACTCATGCTGCCTCGGGAAACCTCTAAGAACTCATCGGCTTAAAGGCATCACCCCACGAATCTGAGGTGGTGCAGATTTCAGGTAGAGTATTCGTATACGGGATGGGAGACTACGGAGAGGGAGGTGATTCCGTCCATTTCTTCCTAATTGCCGTAAAAAACGGCTCGGAAGATGCGGCGCCGCGCAAGACTGGCGCGCTCCAATCGAACCTCTTCTACAAAATGGTGCGCCAAAACGAATAAAGCCTTATCTTCCGGGCCGTTTTTTACGGCAAATAGGAGGAAATGGACGGAATCACCCCCTCTCAGTGGTCTCCCATCCTGTATACGAATACTCCACCTGAAATCTGCACCACCTCAGATTCGTAGGGTGATGCCTTTAATGAGTCCCTAGCTTGCATTATTTCTAATATCCGCTCCTTATCTAAAAACACATTTGCCTTTTCTCATCTCTTGAGTTCCCTATTTTACGATATAGTGGTACTCACTAAAACCTGGCTTAAGTCTTCTACAGAAATAGGACCTATAGTGGGCCGCTGGTGCACCGACTACCAAATCTTGAGAAGTGATCGTATTAATAAAAGAGGCGGTGGAGTTATACTTCTTATAAAAAAAAATTGTCTATCCCCTGTACTCATACTTCGCGAGTAAGTGCCTAAAGGCTATGAAACCTTATGTATTAACATTTATTAAGAAGGCAGTTCACTAGTTTGATTGCAGTCTATAGAACCCCTACCTGCCTGCAAATCAGAACAGTTACTTAAATATCTGAAGGCTTGAATTTCCAAACATTTTTATGTTTGTAAGCTCCAGTACTTACTTATTGACCTATCCCGGGCAGGCTCTATGGGGTTGGTTCACAGCCCGAATTCTGGATTAAAGACAGCATACCAGAAAATTTACGATATTGGGGCTTCTATACGAAAAAATAAGGTTAGGGGTGTAGATCATGAGTATGAGTTAGATCATGCCCAATCCCCCCTGATTGTCTTGAAAAACGGTCTTGCCTATGGAGTTCTCTTGCGAGTCACGTATGCGAGGAGAGGCACACGTACCGCGTCCGCGAGCCAGCACGAGAGACATCGTTAGGAGCACATTATTTATCCCCTCGCTCGTAGAAGGCCCGCGCTCGTGCGTGTGACAGTTGCCTCTTAGAAAAATTTGGTCGGCGCCACTTTTTCCCTTTGTCGTCTTTCCACGCCGTTCTTCGGCAAAGTCAAGAGGGCTCGAGCGTGATGGCACTCATACTGGTGATCTGCTCAACTACGGATAATTTTCACTAGAAAGATTTCAGCCGGTCAATCTCGAGACCACGTGGTGTTTCCCCACTTGGCGGAGAGGGAAATTACCACGGATCTAAACGATCTTGTTTACACAATAACCAAGTTACTGGAAGGAAAAAGGTGGTTTGGAGTTGCCTCAAACAAACAAGCTCCATCTGTAGGGGTCACACAACGTTCTCCCTCTAACCCGTGGGACTAGAGCCACAGTAATAAGAATGAGTCTCCTGATTTAGGAGGAAAGCCTGGTACGTTAGTGGTAAGACGGACGATTAAGTACGACTTTATCGGACTTATCGAAACGAGGCGCCATTACCCACTGAGTGGCGTATATGAAACTGAGAAAAACTGTGCCAGAAAATTGCGAAAGTAGGTTAGTTGGTCCTCATCAACATGGGTGCGGCAAAGACTATCTCGAACAACATGCGATCTGAATCGGACATCTGGTTGAGAAGATGTGGTTCAACACCAGTTTTGACTACCCTCGTTGCTTACGTTCCAACATCAAGCGATGGAGAAGAAAAAAAAATCGAAGCTTTCTAGACGGATCCAGAGATGTTCTAGAGGGAAGAACAAGAATTTTGTAGAGAACTTTTCCCTACAAAGTCACTGTTGGTGATTTTAAAGCCAAAATTGTCACGACAAAAAAGACTGACGAACTTCACATCGGCACTCACAACCCACAGTGGAACGAATAGGAGTAGAGGTTTTCCGCGTTACCATGACGGGTAAGACTATGCAAGGGAACTCGAACTTCCAGAAGCCTTCCCCTCTACTCTGAACGTGAGAGCCACCCGATGGTGGCTACCATAATAAAATGGAGGAAAAAATAAACTAAAGGGTTTTGCCTGACGGATGCTATTGTGCCATAGTCTTATACGGGATTTGGCCATCTCTTCCTTTGAGATAGATTTTCCTGCATTAGGAAAGGAGAGAAAACCGCAAAGTTCACAAAACGAAGTTCCAGAACCAACTTGGAACCCTCTCACTTGACCAGTCGGCATTTGGGAAGATATCGCAATGGACAACATCGATGAGTAATACGATCTGGTCTTTGAACACCTTCGCAAGCGCAAGAAAGCTGAGTATCTCACAACTTACAATGGAGTTCGAGGGGTTACGGTAAGCGGCAATAAAAGAAAACCCTAGAGAGAGAAGAGTAGCAATGTTGAGTAAAGGTGCAGAGACGTGAAAGAACATTCGTTATGTTTGTAAAGGATTTTCCAACCGCAGGGCGAAGATGATTGCTCTTTGTAATCCAAATGGAACATTTATTGCATCGAGAAGGAGAATGGAGAATATCATCCACGGCTTCTACTCTAATCTCTTCGACATTCATGTACACCTGCAATCTGAGGAATTATGAGCATATTACTCCAAAGGTTCTCCCTTTTGAATCCCAACTATACTATCATGTCGGTGAGGAATCGTACTTCACTCGGTCACGACAGAATCAAGTCTGAGCATCCGAAGAACCTATCACTAGTTCTTATCAACACTTCAGCGAGGCTCTTTACACCTTGCCTGTTGGAGTCCGAGGTTCCTAAGTCAGAAGAGAATCTCACGTGATATTGGCTACTTTCGCTCACTATCTGTCATATATATATATATATATATATATATATATATATATATATATATATATATATATGTATATATATAAGGCTTTTAAAAGTGATTCTTAACAGGATTGAAAAAGTGTTAGATGATAAACAATCTTGTGAGCAACCAGAGTTTTAAAGAAGATTCATCACTCTTGACTACAGTCATACTGTTACGAAACTCAAAGTATCGCAAGACTACAAGATGCCTATATGTTTCGCTTCCATCGACTTAAAGAAGGCATTCGACTTAGCTGAGACAGAAGCGGCCATGGAAGCCATGGACGACCGAGGAGTTCCCATTCCCTACGTAAAAGTACTTCGACAGTTATACACCAACTACACGACAGGAATTTCGCCACTCAACAAAAACACTATTATCGACGTGAATAGATGGGTCCCAGGGGGGGGGGACACACGTTCTCCTAAATACTCACGGCCACTCTCGAGAACGTAGTGCGGAAGCTAGAATGGGACGACAAGGGAGCGAAGGTCGAAACATGAGCTCCAGAATTTTATCACTTTCGGGATTTATTCACTGCTTAGTATAATTCCGTTCTCCTTATTATTGACTATTACTTATTACGGCTGATGGTTGGAAACCGCCGTAGGTCACCCAAGCACTCCAAGTCCAAGTTCCTCCAAGTTGATAAGCGTATCTGGAAAGAAATGGTGTAACTTAAGGCAGAATATCAGGCATGTAACGATTTTGCAATACTACCACGAAGAGAGAAGGTCAGGTGGCAGATCACCAGTGTGGCTGTTATCAATTACTGCTGAGTTACTCCTACTTGTCCAGAAAAACGTCATAGGAAACGCTCCTGTCGGTCGAGTTCTCTCATTTGGAACTGAACACGTGCGGACATTCAATGTGCTGCTCAGCTCTTCTTCTCGGTCGAAGACGTGGCTCGCATAAGTGCCACGTTGTTATGTGCCTCGTAGAAAAATTAAATCGAAAAGACCACTTCTTTCGCCGCTTTTCAGCACAATGAGGAGGAATTGAGCGTGAATGCTTTCACACTCGTGGCTAACTCCCACAACCGTATTTTGCGGTGGAGAGATCTCAACATCGTCATTATCGTGGTATGCTACCTTTAGCACAGTTGCTGGTGCTCCGAAAGTCATTCTATATACTTAATACACTCGAACACGTTGGCTCATCTTAAGTCGATTGACTGACGCGAAGCACATTGTCTTTAAAAAAGTGGTGGTCGACGCCACACTCTAAAAAATGGTATTTTCACCTGATATCGCATTGGAATGAATTTGTGATGAAATGGTCTACGTCAACAGTTCAAAGCAAATAATACAGTTTTATAGTCTTTAGATCCGTGGTAGTCCGTGGTATCTAGTAGGACACGTATTGATGATTTACTTAATCAACAAAACTGATTTGCCGGGTAAAAATTACACAAAAATATTAAACGATGACATAAGTTTCTCGCGAGTGTATATGCTGGAGTGGCAAAAAGAATTTTCCCCAAACTAAGCAGCCACTTCGAGCTTAGCTTTCACCACAGGTCGTCGCCCAACCTATATGGATCAGGGAGCCACTTTGCGGCACTTTGCCAAGACGGTGGTGGATCTTAGCAATGGTTTACTCTTAGCTAGGCTTCCGATTCCGAGAAGTCGGAGTGTCGGATGTGTCGAACTCCTTTTCAGCTTGGGAGACGAAGAGAAGAAGAGGACCAAGCTCCGCTGTGCATCGCAATTCGACGCCCAGTGTCACCTCCACGCCACTATGAGGCGGTAAACTGTTGTCTCGACGCAACATGCTAAAAAATGGCATGTTCACCTGATATCGCATTGGAATGAATTTGTGATGAAACAGTTCAAAGCTAATAATACAGTCTTAGTCAACAAAACTGATTTGCCGGGTAAAAATTACACAAAAATATTAAACGATGACATAAGTTCCTCGCGATGAGTCTATATTTCTTTCAGCGTGACGTCCTCATTCGAGGTTAAAGCAATATCTCGCCCTAATATTTATTCATCTTTAGTGAAGTATGAAAGCCTACATCTGATCAAATTTAACCGTTTCAATAGATTCATATAAATATGAAGTAGGAGCTGTTGAGAACATTCGACTACAGCATCACTCAAAATGCTGTTTGCAATCACTTGCGCTCTGGTAAGTAATCCTGTTTTAGTTTTGTATTCTAGTCGAAAATTCATGTAAAACCATTCAGATCGCACTCAGGCAATATGTTGCTGCCGAAGGTGGGGTTGTTTTTCAACTATCTCAGAACACTAATTGTTCTCTGAGGAATACTGTCAATATCAGAAATTCTTTTAGGTGAACTTTGCCCTGCGTCGCTGGACTTAGATCTACAGCTAACTGAAGAACAGAGGAGAATATTCCTTAATGGCCACAATGATCTTCGTAGACGAATCGCGCACGGTACACAAGCAAACAAGAACGGACTCCCGAGTTTGGGACCCGCAAAGAACATGTATGCCCTCGTGAGTGCCTTTTTTTGACTGTTGTTCAAGGCACAATCTTCTTGTTACTACTTTGGCAAGTGCTTTTGACTCATTGCTCAGATCAGCTTCACTTTGTGGCTCAAAAAATGGGGAAGTATGAGCTGCACTGATTCATACTGTTTTTCATAGACAGATTTCATTGATTGATTCGAAATGACAAATTTTTCAATAGATCAATAGTAGGCGTGCTCGTACCATAATAATTCTTATATAATACTTCATTTTTGTGCTTACATTTAGCAAGGGAATACAGGTTGGAGAAGCTCAAATGATAGAGGTAAAGCCTGAAATGAGGGTTGAGAAGAAATGCGGATGAGGATGACAAGAAGAGAGAAGATAGGATTACGACAGCGCGTTACTTTAGCCAACGAAAAGAAACCGGAAAAAAAACTGAGAGTGAGCCGCAAGAGGATGACATAAGGAACTTCACAGGAAATTTCCAAGCGCTATTCCCAATTCCACCTATGTTTTTTTTAAATAGAAAAATATCTGTGGAGAGGACTGCGCAGATCTTTTCGAATGGGGGTACTCTTAATGACGTGAACTCATTTCAGCAATGGGATTGCTTTAACGAAGCTCTAGCTCAAGAATCCATGGCCGAATGTTCCCTAGAGAATCCAGTAGACGTTTCTCGCAACATGATCCAGTACGTTCTGGACATCTTATCGACGAGTTACTATTCGCCATGCGTATCTTGATCAACTTCTATTTAAGGATGTCTGATTCCGCCGCTCTTAGCGATGACATTTACATGTATCTTGCGATAGACCAGTGGATATCGCAGGTGACGTACTTCGGCAAGAAGGAGCCCACCAACGTTTACGATGGAACGCTATGTCAATTCACTAACGTGGGTAGTTTGTGGGATTCTGCTAGAGCGAAGATGTGTTTTCTGTAAGACACGAATTACAGATGGTACATGCGAATACCACAACAGTAGGTTGCGCCTTCAAGAGATGCAATGGCAATGTCTTAGTCACCTGCCTCTACGATAAGTGGTGAGTCGTTTTATCGCCAACCAGTCCTTTAAAAGAACCATTTGAATGATGAAGCGCAGGAGAAGGATAAAAGAACTTGTAAAATATGTGCAATGAATCTTATCGATTTTGTTTTGAAATAAGGATACTAAGACTTGTTAAAAGTAAAATCCACAGTAAGTTCACATATCCTCCAACGAAAAGACAAAATCAAATTTTCATCTCCAAAAAAAACTTAGCAGTACGGATAGAAGTGGACTGCAAATTACCATTCTTTAGTTCTGGTTGTAATATTTTAATATTAATAAAACAGTGTAGAAGTTTCAGTTTGTTAATATTCGAAGTTTTCAGTGGTACCAAGGAGAAATTGATGTGGGAGATGGGCCAACCCTGTCAGCGCGATGGTGACTGCACTACATTTGACGACTCCAAATGCAATGAAGGTCTTTGCGAACTCGAGGAGGACCCCTACAGCGACTAAGCTCACACCGTATTGTGATCATCTCTTTGTATCGCTAAATTGTTGGGAAAGCGATAAATCTTCATTTGCATAAAAGTAATGTGAAAAAAAAATGGGCTGAACTCATGCAAAGGTGTTCGTAGCACCTTTAAAGGTTCCGTATGCCTCAACTTACGATAACACGACCAACGTCAGTGGTTGGTGTAAAAAGACGATCATTCCAAGCAGAACCTCCAAATTCTCACACATGTATGTCTCCTGTACATGAATTTGTCCCGATAATCGGACACGTTTCATGTTGTGTGGGTGAAAAATAATGACCTATCTAATGCTCAGGAGATGAAATTGTGTCCTCCATCATTCAGATGAAATTGCATTGATAAATCTGAAACAACATGGCCAACAATCTGATTATCTTCGAGCAAGCTGATTCTCAGTTCTCAACGGCAAATATAAAGATGCTACTTCTAGGAAGGAATCTACCTGAGGGGAACGTTTCATGTCAGCTTATGACGAAATTGGTTTTGCATTGAAACCCGAGGGAAAACGGATACCTCGCGGTGTAGATGTTGTAGTTTGTTTCGCCCATCTTCCCCTAATCCCCGTAAAAAAACGGCGTAGAATTTGGTGTTCTTGCCTACAGAATCAGTTGCATCGCCGCGTCCACAAGCGAGCAGTCGAACATCATTGGGCTTTCTCCAAAAGCATATTCAAGTAAAACCAATTGATACGTTCCTGAGGAGACGCGAGCATGTGCAAGAGTGTGCGCCCTAACTTACGTTACGAGCTGAAACGGTTCCACCGCCGTTCTCAGACGGCTACTGGGAATTGAGCGGGACCACGGTCGTTTACCTATCCTACAACCGGAATTCAACGTTCTTCTTCGAGAGGTTTCCATAGCACGCCAATTTCATGATGTGCTGGCTTTGAGCATTTTAATTCTTACTATATCGAGTAAGCTAAGTAACTTGGGATCGGGGGGAGGGGAGGCAGTTCAACCAAAGTCAACGAATCACTTCTTTAAGATCGATAAATTGGTGCCGAGTTATCTGCGAACATAAAGAAACACTGACATGATGTATTGATCCACGCACACTGATCCATTGTACAGGCCACTATACGCTTTTTACTCATTCTTAGTTGAAGTCGTTGGTATGATCCAGTGGAACCAATGAAATCAATGGGCAAATGATATCAGCCATATCCCCTGCGTACAGAATAATAACCATAGAATTCCATCAAATGCCGCTTCTCGCACATATTAGAAAATTCTTCAAGTGAATCATTGCTCTATGAGAAATCCAATAGTTAAAATGTCAGGCCTAGGTTATGTCTAATAGCATTCCTTTCTCAAGAAAATTGAAATTTGTCATCCCTTTGTCCGCACATATACTGCGTGTATCGAAGTATTGGGGCTCTTGTCGCAATAAACGTTGGACCATCCGCGAGGGCCAAATCAAGGGACGACCACGGTACCTGCACGGACCTGCTTCTCAACCCCACGACTCACTCAAAGAACGACATCATCAACCCCTTCGCTTCTCAGCTCCACGACTCAGTCACGGAACGACGTCATCAACCCCTTCGTCAATACCCTGAAGTTCCTCCACACAACGCTGCCTGATGCCACAGGACAGTAGCCCCAAAATCAGAAGACAAATCGTCTTATTTAAAAAGCTGATCCAGCGAAACTGTTTATACCACAGACCCTAAAGGACTACGGTATTGATGAAAAGAATCCCAAGTCCGATCGATTAGATGAAGATCAGCTGGAATCCCTTCGTCTGGAACTCCACAAAATCACATCATCCCTGCTGAAAGCAGACACAAGGATAATCTCCCTTCACGACGAGTGGACCACTCTTCAGCAATCCAGTCCGCGTGAAACCGAACAATTCGACGAGTATATCACCAAATATGGAGACTACAGAACTTCCATCACTCAAGCTGTGACTCAGCTCGAAGAACTCGACCTCTTGCTCAATAAAGTGGACAACGAGTTTAGAGGACGCGATCTCAGCGTCTCTTCAGACTCGTCAGAAAACCCAGTATCATGTCAGCAGATTTCATGTCAAGAGCAGCCCACAAGATGACCATCCCTCGCGTCTCAGATGTCTCATCCTCAACGTCATTCGTTCAACACGACTCCGAACGCCGTCAACGCTCTCTACAACAATAACTCTCTACTCAACTTCGTCGACGCTTCGATCCTAAACAAAATGGAGCTGCCAACATTTGACGGAAAGCTGTTGGATTTCCCCGAGTTCGCGTCACGAGTCGCCACTTTCGTTGGAAACAAAGCAGAAGATTACAGGTTCGAATCCTGCCGCGTCGTTGACATTATCATGCAAGAGCGACAACGATGAAGTCCTCGCTAACGTGGAATGCAATGAACAAATTCACGTAATCAGACGTACCAAAAGCGGATTCATCAACAATATATTACACATGTTCGCCACATCTGAGGTTATCGCCGCCTGCACTGCCGCCTGCCCCGGAGAGACCGTGAACTTCACAATCAAAGGACTGCTTGCGTTTGTCAACAAAAGGATCATCTCACAAAGCTACAGCGCAGAGGACGTTGAAAGAAATATCCAGAGAGACTTCTCTTTTGTGAATCACCTGTCAGAAATGATATCTTCGTTTACAAACAACATTACGTCATTCTTTTCCTTTTGGAAGACTCTAGTGTTCCTCATTGTTGCCATAATACTGTTAGAATTGATCACTAAGTTGTACCCTAAACCGCTTCACGACAAAGCATCTTGATCTTCTCTTGCTGGGAGTTTCTGTAACCGTACAGAATAATGACTATAGAATTCCATCAAATGCTGCTTCTCGCACATATCAGAAAATTCTTCAAGTGAATGATTGCTCTATGAGAAATCCAATAGTTAAAATGTCAGGCCTATGTTATGTCGAGTGAAATTTTTCATCCCTTTGTCCGTATATATACTGCGTGTATCGATGTATTGGGACTCTTTTCGCAATAAATGGTGGACCATCCGCGAGGGCCAAATCATATGGCACCGTGATTCGGAATTTGTCGATTGCAATATGCAGTTTCACGAGTGATTAGAATAGCATGTGGGTCTCTGAGCGACCCTCAGACGTTTGTTATAGTCCCATTCTTCCTTTTCTTTACAGTTCTTTTTTATAGAACATGCTGAGAAAACTGAGCCAATGAACAGAATATTCATACATCTGAACAATTAATGCACTTTCTGGCATTATCAACAGTTTATAAGAAGCTTGCGTTCCGATGGAATAACAGGTGTTCGTATATTTGAAACCTTCAATTGCTTCCGCTTGAAAAACTATGGGGGAATCCAGTCGCTTCACTTTACTTTGATGAAACTCGTGCATAACCCATGAATCGATCATTCAGAAGCGATTTTGAGTGTTATTACAGCAGCTTGCACGAAATTTGAGAAGCTGAAATTTCTTAGGGGTGGAGGTAGAGTTTTTCGGATGAACACGGATTGAGAAGCTACCGTTGGCAAATGCAACAAAACGATCGGGTTAGATTGCAGTCTCGGGGAACCACACAAATCACTAGTGTCTAGTGTAGTTGGCGCTCAGAAGGGACGGTCGACCATTGTTACCGTATTCATTACAAAATTCTTATTCCTATATTGATTTTGTTTCTACCTAATGCTTAATGCGTTCGACTCTGACTACCGTCCAGTTCTTCTTAGCTTCAAGATATGGTTCCACAAAAGTTCCTGTTTGACAGAAAATCGACATGGCAGGTCTGAAAGACGAAGAATGCAGAATGAATTTCCGCCAATGTGTGTCTATTCATGTTGGAGTACGGACCAGGAAGAAGCCCAGCAATGCGGATTCCTTTACAAAGGGCATCCAGGACGCTGCAAGGGAAACGCTCCCGGTTCTATTGCAGCGGATTAGTTTGCATTTGCATCTGCGGAAACAAAATCCACATATAATTAATTGTTTATGCGCCTCCAGCAGCACTGGCGATTTCAGTCAAGAGAAGCGTTTGAGAACAAATTTGCGTTGCCAGCTGCAAAAATGAATGGACGTCAAGAGCGGAGGAGTCTGAAAAGGCAAGGGGGGACGAAAACCCGCGGAAAGCCTTTACTTCACTAAACCAGTATAGCTACAAAATGAAAAGATGTTCTACAGTCCTAAACACTGCCAACGAAATGGCTGTCGGTGAAGCAACTCTTTCAATTTGGACGGATCACTCCAAGACCTTGCTGAACCGGCAAGCGCCGTCAGCTCCTGAACCCGAGCACATTAACAGACCGACATATGCGGTTAACGAGGGACTACCGACCAAGTCGGAGGCTCTGATCTGTATCCAAAAGATGAAAAATGGAAAATCTGGTGAGATGACGGAATTAGCACAGAAATGCTGAAATATATTCTTCCGTTTAGGATTCGTGAGTTGACAAAGATTATCCGTTCAATATGGAAAGGATGCCTGACTTATGGAGACATCATAATTTCCTTTCACAACAAGTTATCCGCCACTATCACTAGGAATAGGACCAGGTGTTGCGCAGTCGGTAAGAGGTTCCGCTGTCTGCACGATCCATCGGAGGTTTGAAAACCATAGTGCTCATCAACCCGGACGCTTAAAAAAGGAAGCCTATTGCTCACAATGGTTAAAAAGTAGGCTAAGAGTTTGTCTCTATAGTTGTCGAGAGATTTTCTCGCTTAGATTGTGAAATGAACTGCTCACAGGCTCAAAAGGGAGCGATTTTGGCTAAATGTTAGAAAATAAAATTATTTAAGGACAGCTTATTAAAAATCAATACGAGATCTTACTATGCCGAGGTTCATTGAAAGTCGAATTTTCAGATTGTTTAAGATTTGTTTCTCTGTCTAAGGCGAGGATGGGGGTCACAGATCTGCTTCTCGAACATTGACCAGTTCGTTGACATTCCGTCACAATGTTCACATATCTAAGTGGATTTGAAAGACCCGCTGTTTCTCTTAAATTTACGTTTCTATTAAAGTTTAAAGACTCCTAACTAATGAACATTGGCTTTTACACAATGGAAAAATAATTCCGCTTATAAGAAAGGACGTTTTACAATCAATTTATGAGCAAGAAGAAGGTTCTTGGAGTGAATCTGAATCAGGCTCATTGGGCAACTGTATTACGTGCGGAAAAGTGCTTTTTTCTTAGGCAGAGAAGGAGGTCTCGTTGAAGATCACTCGTCTCATAGTGATAATATCGGCCTCCAATGAAAGGTAGCGCATCACGAATTTATTGATGTTGGGACCTCTACAAAACTACTTCAGAGTAAGGGTGTAGTTCAAAAGTTTTCCGAAAAAAAATTCGAAAAGTTCCTAGAAGTGTTGGCTCTGTTAAACTCAATATATGAACCAATGCAGCTTAAGCGTTTTCCTTTCCTTCAGCCAGTAAAGCTGATCTGAGAAATGAGCCAAAAGCAGCGCCCTAAATAGCAAGAAGCAGGTTGTCCCTTTTACAACGGTCAAAGAAAAGTACTCACGAGGGCATACATGTTTTTTTACAGGTACCAATTTCGAAAGTCCGTTTTTGTTTTGTTGTAAACCTTGCGGATTCGCCTGACTTGACTTACTGACTTAATCGGCAGGCTAATGTCACCGCGATTACCTACATCTTCGCCGAGGCGTGCCTTTAACATAGCTCTGCCCAAACTTCTCTATCTTTTACGAGAGCTTACACAGAATCAATTCATTCGTTGCTATTCCATATCCTGCGGAACCTTACGTCTTGTCCAAACTGCCTATCCACACCGAGTGTCCTCAGGTCCTCTTTTACTACCTCAGTCCAAAACTTCCCTTTTCGGCCAGGTAGCCTCTTTCGGCTTGAACCCGACAAGCTGCTCAGAACTCGCTGAACAAGGCGATCTGCTGATCTCTTTAATATATGACCAAAGAAGCGGAGACAATTCTCTGTAGCCACTTTCGAATGCGCTGCAAGATGTTGATATCTTCCACGTGTCATCCGCCTGTGTACTACATCAATTTCTGCGTAAAGGTCTTCATTGTGGCACACCTTAGGACAAAAGTAGCCAAGTAGCCGTTTAAGCAGCTTTCGTTCCGTGCAATCAAGCCTCTCCATCACCGTTGATGGTGCTGCCCAAGTCTCCGATCCAAACATCATGATGGGGCGAATTGCGGATAGGTAAACTCGCAGCTTGACTTCGTTGGTGATGGGGGTCGACCACAGGCACTTCATTAAGGAATTAAGTGCAGAAGTGGCTTTAGCACATCTCTGCTGAACATCTCTCTCGTAGCTGCCGTTGTTCTTCAGCGTACAGCTCAGGTAACAGAACTCATCGACGAGTTCTATCGGTTGTCCGTCCACTCTGATTCCCGTTCGAGGTCTCGAAGAGATCTCGATCCACATCTGCTTGCATTTATCAGGGCGTAGACGTAGTCCATAGGCTGCAGCCAGCTTCGATACAAGGTTGACAACATGTTGATGTTTCGTACTGCTTTCCGCGAATATAACAACATCGTCAGCGTACTCGAGATCGGTCAAGGGCTGTGCTGATGGTGCTAGAATGATATCTGCAGGACACAGATCTACGCATGTCGTGGCGAAATTGAACAGGAAGGGTCTTCCCACTGTCCCTTGTCTTACTCCAGTTACCATCTCGAACGGTGTTGCTGTGCGGCTGGTGTTCGAACTGCTGCAGTTGTTCGTTGATACATGTCATCAAGTAAGCGAACGAACTTTCCTGATATTCCATCGGCGCAGAGCGCATTGAGAAGTCGGCCTCGATCGGAGGTGATGAGAGTCGAAAGCGTCTTTAACGTTCAGAAAGGCTAACTGCATTGGCTTCGAATACTGCTGCCAGATTTCGATCACTCTCCTAATGATGGACACCTCGCCAGTCGCAGACAGGCTAAGACGAAAGCAAGCTTGCTCGTCGTGCATTGTTTTTTCGCGATGTTTAATAAGTTGGTCCACGATAATCCGCATCAAAACACGCATTATCCTGACTTATTAAATCTCCTTGTACATAACACGCAACAAATAGATTACAACCTCTTACCGACTGCTTTACACTCGTCCATGATTAAAATAAAAAAATAAAATAAAGGATAAAGTTAAAGGACAAAGTTTCTGGCGTTAATCAATCCGCTTGGGATGCGCCCCCACGTTCACTTCAATTCAGAATCGTTTGAGGTTTACAAACGTGTAACCTGCCTATATAATGCTTTGCGGTGGCTAGCCGATGTGTCAAGTCAGTGTTTTTATCCTCCCAGACAAATCTGGTACCAATTTATCGACCCCAGAGAGATGAAATGCTTGGTGAGCACAGGGCGGATTCGAACCTCCGATCGATCGTGCAGGAAGCCTCTAACCGCTACACTACACCCGGCCCGCCGCTGAAATACCACCGAAAAATTTGAAATATCAGCTAGTTCGGAATCGCTTGTACGATTCCATCCGTACAATACCGAACTGTATTGTTTTCCCACAGATAGACCAGGAGACTGCTTGAAATCTGGTGTAACCCACTTTGTTGCACGACTTATGGCTATAAATATGCTTGCTATCGCTATTCTCATCAAGGAGGATGTGAATGGAAAGAATAGGTCACGCGAACCGAGACTTCTAGACATAAGGACATGACGGAACCAACTTTGAAATCATTGCTACCAATCGCGAATCTAAGGGGTTGACTCGAAAATCGCCGGAAACATTCCGGTTCCAAGCTTAAAATCCTGAAATGAATTGCATGGAAGAACGTCTCTCGAGTACGTGGGAACTTGCACCACATTTCGAATGGCTCTTCTGATTTGGACGAAACATTCCAATCATTCGATCTGATGATCGATCAGTCAGCGATCATCACTGGGATTCTCCAATCCAAGCTGAGCATTTAATGTAGTCAGTATGCTAGTGGTTAAAAAGTAGACTTAGAGTTTGTCTGTTTAGTTGTTTAGTTGGAGTGATTTGCTCGTTTAGATTGTGAATTGAACTGCGTATTTCAGGCTCTGAAGAAGGCGAATCTACGGAAACGTCAGCCAGTAAAATTACATCCTTACAACCTTATGTACAACTTATTAAAAATCAATACGAAATCTTTAACGCGTTGTCCAAAATTCCCAAAGTTATCCAACAATCTATTTTCTTTTCTCAGCGGTAGTTATAATAACTCTACTTCAGTGAGAAATGTACGAGAAGTATTGGATGGTCTCATTAATGTTGAGTTTTCAATTGCACAAATGTGTGAACGGAGAACTCGGAATGCCCGCAACGAATTCTTTTGTACACAGCTTACAACTTTCTCTTTTTTTCTGGAATCCTCGAAGAATCGAGGCCGATTTCAGAAGTGATTTGGGCATATTATTAATTATTATTTGATTTATCTACTTATTATAATAGAAGTGACGAGAAATATGTGTTTAATGTTTTTCGCGATTTCAAGAGAAGTAAAAAGATAACGAAAAGTGCGAGGAATTTTATACAGTGAATAAAAATAAACTATCAAATAAAACATTGTATAGAAAATTAGAAATGTATGAAATAAAACGAACGCAGAACTGTAGACAGTAAAATGTATGGAAAAACTAACAAGTAATAAAGCGTAGAGAATAACGGGAATAAGCATAAGCTACAATCAACAGCGGTTCTAAATGCCGTCCGCAAAGAAGCGTAGCCTAAAAGACAGAACTGTCCTAGAGGTATATTTTTGTTAGTGACAAGTGAATTATGCAAGAGGTGCACGGGAAGTTTGACAGAGTGAGGATTGTGGAAAGAAGAAGAGTATGGTTAAGATTTCAAAAAATTTTGCTTTAATTCTCAAAAATAAAGGAGATGACCGGAAAAATATTTAGAAGTGCCGTCTACACAAGATAATGCGTTCACATCTCATTACTAAGCCTCTTTCACTCATTAGATCAAATGAATCATTTGTAAAAGGATGAGTAAACTGCTGCAAGTAGATCGATCATTCATCTTTTTTTTTCGGAAAATCCAGAGAGCACTATACCGTCTTTCTTTCCGACTGAAAACTTTTTAGTTAGGTAGTGAAATTTTATAGAAACGTCTTTAATGAGCTTCCATATGACCTATATTTGTTCGAAAGTTTCTCATTGAACGGTGAAAACAGCAATGATAAGATAGCAAGATAGGGAGAGGAGATAGTGTCCTTTTTGTGATTTTGTGATAGACAATCGTAGGAAAACCTGTTCCTCTATAAAATGTACTGTGATTTATTGAAGAGATTTAAAGACCTTCTATGGCTGTACCTCCTTTGCACCATTTATTGTGGGGTCGACCGTTTCTTACCTCGGGTCCACGACTATTATCGATCTTTATCGCACTAGTTCCTAGGTGCTATCGATTATTTCTGTTCATATTCATCTGAGAGTCATAATCTTACTAGTAATGACGAATTGGTAGTACTATTTGTGGTTGTTCAAATGATAACTTTTTTGACTCCGCTAAAAAGAATTATATTATAAATTCTTTATTATTTTTATTCACCTTGATCACTTTGACTCCCGTTGATCTTCGAACTGGTCGAGCAGGCGTCCCTGATTCATGCATTTGTCCCGATCGCGTGCCAGAGTAACCCAATGGATCCTCCTTTCACGTAGTTATTTTTATTAATAATATATTATGTATTATTACAAATTATTATTATTCATTACATATTATATGTTATATAATGTTATTTTACTTATTATAAAAGGTCCCTGTCCCTCTATATGATATCATGGAACATTGTTTCATGTACATCTCCGCTCTTCTTTTTTACATAAATATTCATACTGTCGTATTTTTTAGAATAACAAGATTCGATGCCTTGATTGGCTTCTTTCTCTTCTCTCCTTTCCTTCTCTCTCTTTCGTTTTTCTTTTTCTTTTTTAAATTTGCTTCAAAGCTTCTATACTCGTAAGATCCTACATTTTCAGCTAATCATCCATATGTACGCGGATTTCATTGCTGGTTGGGCGGCAGGTACTGAAACAACTCCTTATTGTTTTGATCGATCGTTATAAAAAAAATTCAGAAAATATGGGGTTTTCAAGGACTACTGACTGGTGGCTTTTCTTGCGACATTATGTACGAAAATTACTACATTATTATGCACCAAAAATGTTTTTTTTTAAATAATTTTTACATTGATCTTCTCATTTCCTTCTTTCTCTTTCGCTTCTGATTCTCAGCTCTATTCTCAGCTGTCATTACCAGCTGCAATTCTATTCTTAACCGTTGTTATCTATTTTCTTCAATCAAAAAACAAGAAGTCTTCAATCTTTCAATACTAAAACATGCAGAAAGAAAACATAAAAGTGGAAGTGCTGTGGCATTTTTGGTTTTTTTTTGCATTTTTCGCATATGTATAAGTGGAGGAAATATTGAATTATTCCGTAGTACCCTACAATTAGTCTACTTTTCAAAATTAGCAAGAACACTTTTTCGATCGAAACTGTGGTCCGTTTCCTCGTTCAAAATTCACATTTCCATGTCGAAAAATAGTTCTGCTATCTGTTGGAGATTATTTAATTTATTTATATTTTACAATAGGTTGTATTGGCATTTCACTTCGTATTTGATTACATTATTGTTTGTCAGAATTGACAATTCAATTATTATCATTACACTTGTTCTATATTCCCTTCAGCCTAGTGCGTTGAATTCTAGATCACTTAACATTATCATCGATTATGGATTTAATCGCAGATTGATGCTGCCGGACTGACCAGAAACATAAATAATTCGCACTAGAAAGTTCTGCTACGATTAGGCCATCATCCTCTGCACTGACCTCTCATATTAAAACCGCGCTAACCGGTAATGACCCCTGGAGTTGTTGATTTTTGGAGACTTAGAATTGTTGGTGATTGTGTACTAATTACGCAGTCTATGTTACTTTTTTTTTGCGATGGAAGAGCGCTTACGTTGTAAATGAGGAACTTATCCATGAGACATGAGACTAGATGTTTGCTTGGAATACCTGTGAAACTGCAAGAAAAAATTACCTGGTAAGCGAGAGTGGAATGTAGAAAAAAATCTATTGTTATTGGAAGGAAGCAAGCAAAGTTGCTTTTTTCGTTTTGGTTTTTTTTTGCTTTTCTGCTGTTTTTCAAAGTTCAAAACATGCGGGAAGTAAGAATGGATAATTGGGATCATGTTCAGACTCCTAGCGAACAGAGAAAAAATTGTTAAAATTTTTCTATTTCTCCAAGAGCCCTCTTCGAGAACTCGAATAATTTCTTTGAAATTAGGTGGAGCAGGAATTATCGTCGGCCATCCGCTCGACACCGTCAAAGCGCGACTCCAAACGATGAGTGCCTACAAAGGGATCGTGGATTGTGCAATGAAAACAGTCAAACAAGAAACGGTAAGCTGAATTCCATCTCTGTCCACTGTCGCTAAATTTCGGTGAGAAAACAGAAAATAGCGCAGTAATTCCTATGCATTAATAGTAATCATGTTTTTTTTTCTAAGGTATACGGCCTCTACAAAGGAATGTGGGTACCATTTCTTACGACTGGAGCTCTACATTCGTTGCTATTTGCCGGCTATGGAATGGCTCTACGGGTTTTACATCCTGGCGAGTCAAATGTGGAAGCTAGAAAAGACTTGCCTATGTCTGAGGTTTGTTTGGGAATGATTTTGATAAGGTTCTTCCATGCAAAAAGTGTCGCAAAGTATAGTCGAGTGGAAACGACTTGAAGCACGGACAGTTGCGCAAGCGGCGGCGCTCGAAGCAGTGCGGTGGAGATAGCGGTTGGTATCGAGAAGGGACCATGGCGAACTGCAGAGATGTGTGGCGGTAGCGAGGATCCTTACACGATCCCAACTGCTACGCTCCACCGCGCTGCTTCGAGCGCAACCGCTTACGCAACTGTTCGTGCTTCATGTTGCTTTGACCTTACTACATATGTATCCTGATCACGTTGATCACCTCGTCTGCAGTTATTCTTTGAATTCATCGAACGGGTGCATCCACTAGGCAACTATCGCCCAATCTATTTACTCTCCATCATCTATAAGCTCTTTATAAGAGTGATCTTTAACACGATTGGAAAAGTATTTGATGAAGGACAGCCATGGAAGCGAGCAGGGTTTCGAAAAGATTTCAGTACGGTTGACTTGAGTGTCTCGTGTACGATTCTACTCCAATATTATCTTCCAGAACCTTTATCCATTTAATTTCATTTACTTTAATATTTTTTTACTATTCATTTTGTTTATCTATTCAGTATTACTTCGCAGATCTTACAGTTAATTCAACTCTAATAAGCTAATATACATGCAAAGATTACCTAGCTACTCTGAGTCAAAGCAGAAAATGAAGACAAGAAGCAGAAAGGAAGCGGATTGGGTATAACAGGCGCAGTAAAATAATACGGATATGGGAAAAGTGCACAAAATTTTTACGAAAGAGAGCAGGGAAACCTTTTTCAAAGGGATTCCCTGACGAGATCTCTCTTTTTTTCCACACAATTCATCAGTATTTGAAGCAATCACATGGAGAGATCTGGTCATTTTTCAGATACTTATCGCTTCTATTTGTGGAACGTTAGCGCAAGTGATACCAGTTATACCTGTCGAACTTCTCAAAACTCGTCTTCAGGTAATTAACTTGTTACGAGAGTATAGTATGTTATTCAAAAAGAAAAACTGAAACGAAAACAATCTTCAAGTCCTCTCTTTTGAAACCCTGCCTCTGTGAATTGGATTTATATTTTTTGTTCTGCCAATGAGGCTTTGTTAAAACTTTGTTAGTGGCCTGACGTTGTGACAACCTCGTCTCTACCACGGATCTAAAAATGTTTCGAGGCTTTTGATGCTGCGGATATCCAAAGTCCTCTTCTTTCCTTGCCAAGCGTCGACATTGTTCTAAGTGCACCACGCAAGAACTTTAAAAGGAAAATAAACTGATCAGTCTCATCGACTAGCTGGGCTTGTGAACCACCGTGCTCTCACAGCTTGTCACCAAAGGCAAATGGAATCTATGCACTGTGTAGCATCGTTAAGTGCTGATGTCTGGGTAGTGTTGAAGGCATCACCCCACGAATCTGAGGTAGTACGGATTTCAGGTGGAGTATTCGTATACGCGATCGTAGATTGTGGAGAGGTGGGTGATTCTGTCCATTTCTTGCTAATTGGCCGTAAAAAACGGTCTGGAAGATGCGGCGCATGCTCAAGACTGGCGCGCTCCAATCGAACTCGTTGTAGATAGTAGCGTGCCGGAACACTCTAAGCCGTATCTTCCGGGCCGTTTTTTACGGCAATTAGGAAGAAATGAATGGAGTCACCCCCCTCTCCTTAATCTACGATCCCGCATACGAATAAATCCGTACCACCTCAGATTCGTGGGGTGATGCTTTTAAAGAAGGAGGACAACCCCTCGTGCAGTTTTTTAAAAGTTCACAGAGTGTTACGAACTGCATAAGGTTACTGGCAATTGATGAGCACTCATTTTCGTTATTAATGGTTAGATGATTTCTGATGGAAATCCGAAATGCTCCCAATGCCCTCTTTCCTTGTCGTGGGCTATTATCGTACACTTTGTAGTTTCGCCGGCACAACAAGAAAATATAAGCAGGAAGCTCAGTAGTCATTTTTGGTTATAGTTTTTTGACACGCTAATCTCTTGATAAAACACTTTGTATTCTTGATTGTTAGACTCAAGTAGATAGTTCCCGTAAAACTACGATAGGGTTTCCTTCAGATGTTCAGGTACAACGTGAAAACGTCTCTCGTTCTTCGAAACATTCACGGAACCTTTATTCTGGGCCAGTGGATTGTGCGAAGCGTATAGTCGAAACTGAAGGATTCAGTGGTTTATTCAAAGTAAGTGAGTGATTTTTTTTCTTCAGCTATAAAAAGCGTTTCGTAATTTTCGAGGAACTATGTTTAGGGTGGGAAAGTGATATTTCTTCGTGATAATATTGGGTATCTCTTCTACATCCCAGTTTATGAAATGATATTACGACTTACGAGAAGTCGTAACGTCAACGAAACAGGTGCACAGGTAAGATCTAATGTTTGTTAATGATCTAATGTTTTTTGGAAGCTTCAAAGCGAAGATGTTGCGTAAGAGAAATGTGAATGCCTGAGAGTCAAAAGGGTCAACAAATTTCCTTGTTTTCAATGAGATTCTTGATCCATTGTTTTTTCCGCGGTCGGATAGTGCATATTTTATGCTCTTTGACCTAACAGATTAAAAAAGATGTTCCTGAAAATAATGTGGAGCATTTTGAAGGAAGAATGAAGTTGGATCGTGCACCCAAAACGTCTCCGCAGCTTCCTCTATACAAACTCATAGTACTTCTGCGAAACAACCATCTTAAATTTGCATATTCACCACTTATTTACAATAATTTACCATATATACCAATTTGACAAGTGTGCGAAATTATTTCTTGCGCTGCTACTGAAAGCGAGCCATAAACATTCGAACGGCTAAATCATAACACTATCGTTTTGAACATTGCCTTTTTCCTTCCCATACTCTCAAACAATAGTGTCTGATTTTATAGGCAGCATACAAGAAATTGACAACGTTAGGTATTTCCACGAAAAGATAAAGCTAATGGTGTAGGACACAAATATTAGCGCGATCACTTCCAATTCCTCCTAATTATCCCTACAAATGGCGTGAGAAATGGCCATGCCCATCGAATTTTCCTACGAGGCACCTAACAACGTGTCACGTGTGCAAATGCACGAGTACGCGTCTGCCAGCATGCGAGAGAGGCAACGTCAACAGGACACTGATTCTCCCCTCGCTCACATAAGTGGAACTTTTGTAGTCTGTATTTTTTGTAATCCTGTCGACGGGGCCGTTTTCTACGCTGTCTCCCCGAGCAATTAGGGGAACTGCAGGAGAAAAAAGAACTAAAATTAAAAATTAAAGCTGCTTTCATACTATCTATTAGCAAAAGGTTATGAGTTATTCAGAAGTACCTAAATTCCGCTACAATTTTTGTACCCTTAGCCACTCTATTCCTGCTTCCGTGTAGCCATGAGCGCCAGTCGATAACAAGGGATGGAAGGAGTAATTAAGCCACCAAAATATCTTTTTCTAAGATGTACTATGTACAATTTTAAATGCATCACGCTAAAAATAAAAGTTTACATGTTGCTGAACCGTTAGAAAATAGATGGAAGCGTCTAATTTCCAGCTATTTGCCGGCGGTTGCGCGGGAGTCGCAGGTTGGCTTTCTGTTTGCCCTCTTGAAGTCGTAAAAAATCGAATTCAAGTCGAGAACGTTGCTTGCAGAACGTGAGTTTTACTATTTAGAAGTTTATAACTCTAAAAATACTTGTTATTAAGTTAATGGTGGATTTTTCCAGAACTGCGACCGAGGTAGCGCGACGAATATGGCGGCACGAAGGTGCATCTGCTTTCTATCGCGGAGGATTGACTATGTCCATACGAGGGTTTATAGTTAACGCCGTAGTTTTTCTCGTCTATGAAAACATATTCTCGTTGATAGACGCTGCTTCGAGCTTCAAGCTGAACACTACATGATCTCGGTTCCTATAAATATTTGCACAGTTACAGTGTTCCATTGTTTTGTTAGATTGTTTTGTAGTTGCTGATAGAATAGTAAGAAGTGAAGCATATGAAGACTCGCAACAATAGCGCTTTAGGATGATTCTAGTCCTTATAGACGTGGTACGTTACTGACTGCCTTCAAACCAACAAATTTTTGCGTATTTTATCGGCTTAGCTGGGCTGAATTCCTTACGGGCTTTACCTACTCGTGCTTGTTCAAGGTAGCAAACGATCGGTTTGAGGCTACTCCTGCATAATCCTGTCACCCCATGTATTTCCGACCTTTTCCAAAACTTTTCGAAAATATTCCCGTTTAGGCGCTCGCATTTTACCAGTGGATCCCCTCATACCCAATAATTCCCCATGGTGAGTGTAGCGCAGTCGTTAACTGGTCTAACTGTAACAACACGATCGATGGTTCGGCATCGCCTCTGGTGCTAACCATGCCTTTTTTCTCCGTGTAATTAGTACCAGACTCGCCTGGAAAGATAAAATCACAGTTGTGACACATCAGCTTGCCCCTGCAAGCCATTGTGAGCGTGCACTGGCGTTCATAAATCCCAAACACTAGAGCACTGAAATCAGAAGCGCAAGTGCACCGCAAGGGATTGATCTTCGCCACCTTATCACCTCATGTTTTGCCCTTCAATTGAGTTTTGCCACTTAGTTTGCATGCTGAAAAATGACGCAGCTACGGGAGAGATATGCAGCAAAGATACGTTAAGGCCACTTCCGCATTCGATTCTTCAACGAAGTGACTGTGGTCGATCCCCGTCAGAAACGAAGCCAAGCTGAGGGTCTACCTATCCGCAATTTGTCCCATCATGATGTACGGATTGGAAACAGAGGCAGCGTCTTCATCTATGATTGAGAATCTCATGGAAAAGAAGCTGTTTAGACGGATACTTGGCTACTTTTGGCAAATGGTGCTCCATAACAGAGAACTTTACGTCAGAAGTGATATGGTGTACCAGCAGATGACGCGAGAATATATCAACATCTTCTCCAGCCCTCCAAAGTAAAGACAGAAAGCCAAGTTTGCTTTCTTGATCACGTTATAAGGAGACCATCAGATCAGCTCATCTAAGTTGCCTTGAGGATGCTCCCAGGCCCAAAGTGCTAGAGACCACTCGGACGTAAAAGAAAGTTCTGGACGGAAGTGAAGAAGGACCTTAGGAAACGTGACATAGACAGGCAGTTCAGACGAGGCGTAAAGTTTCGTGGATCATGAAACCGACGGATTGACAGTGCGCGGTCTAGTGGAAGGTTGGATAGGATGGGCTCAATTATGTTCAAGGACGACTTACCTCAACAAATATGGCACAAACAATGACATGGGATAAGTCTCGCTAAACCATAAAGTCCGTCCACCTTAACTTCACCTTTAAATCAAGGTAAAACATCATTGAAAGAAAAGTTGGAGGCTAAAATTGAAAGGGTGAATTTCGTTCCGCCTCTACCTAGACGATCCATTTTAGATTAAGTCACTCCTCGTATACTTCTCCAACAATGAAACCGCATCGCGTTAAAGTCGTCCTCATCCGTATTGTCACGTTTGAAATGTTTCACATGACTCACTTTTTGGTAAGAGTTAGCTACTTCAATCTTTTGCATACAAACCGGAATCGAACAGAAAAACTGCTTTGTGAATAACTCACTAACTAGTTCATAATAATGTTGGTTTTAAGCACATAGAGCATTGTAAAAATACAAATTACTCTGCCATCCGTCCGAATACAAATAGACAAATGCAAGAATATCTCCGAAATGAATACTAAAGATATGAAAAATGGGTTTTTAACGAATCCGACCATATCTGCCTTATCTAGAACACCTAATCGATAGTGAGAGTCTAGAACACGGAAGGTTAGCAGGAAGCGCTCATGTAAAGAAGAAAAAAAAACGCTCTCAGCTGAAACCTGCTGCTACAATAAAACGAGTCATGTCAATCCATTGTACAGCATATTATTAGCGTACCGATTTCTCTACTCTCACCTACAATCACCAAATAACACATATCATATTCGATTTTCAGTGAAACATTGACAGATGGCATTAGATCGTAGATCTGTTGATCCGTCATAAATCTGTTTTTATTCTCGTTTAGTGAATGAATTCGTCGCGTATTGATTTTTGCGGTTCTTTTTTTTTGCTGGGGTTTTTTTTTATTCAATTAATCATTTTTACAACATTTTTACATCTTACAACATTTTACAATTTTCCAATAATTTAAGATTTATTTTTTTAAATATTGTAGAAATTTTTCAATATTTACATTCCGATCTGTGCACCTGTATGAAATCTCCCACGTTGCGTTATATGTTAATAATATAAAGTTATATGCTAATAATATGGAATAATACGATATATTATGTAATATATGATTTTCCAATAATTTAAGATTTGTTTGAAAAAAAGAGATTAATTATTTGAAAAAAAGATTTGAAAAAAGGTATAATTAATAATATTAGATTGTAATAGTATGTTAATGTTGTTCTTAGGGGTGTCCCAAAAAAAGCGATGAATGCAATTTGAAAACTAAAAAATGCTTTTTTCTAAAGATAAGAAAGACTACACTATCGCATTCTAAGGCATGTGTGCTCAGACTAAATTTTAAGATGTTTTGTAAACAAAATGACTGTGGAGTGAGATTAAGAAAAAGGATAAAGTCACTGGCGTATCAATCCACTTGAGATGCGCCAACGCGTTTTACTGCAATTCGTAATCGTTGAGGTTTTGGAACGGGTGTTGGCCTACGCAATGATGAAAAGCTTTGTAGGCACTAGGACGGTTTCGAACCATAACCGATAGCGCGACTACAGCGGATCTCTAACCGACTGCGCTACACCTGCCGGTGAGAGATTAATTGAGGTTTAATATTGTGATTTTTTTTTCATTTTCAAACTCCGTGGCGCATCGGAGTAAAAGTGAGGTGTGGTTTAATGTATTTTTTGCATCCTGCTCCTTCCACCACTTTTTGATCTTTTTCAAAGGGACAGCGTACAACCGCCCCCTCCGGTCAGAAGTTGACTAACTGGTCTCATTAAGAAAGTAGAGCTGACAAAAAATCAAAAACGAATGAAATCTGCACAGAGTATATGCTCCTTAAATAGCCATTCCTAGATGAGTTTTTAAAGAATCGCATGTGTAACGTTCTCGTTGTTGAGAACGTAATTAAGTCACTCGTAATCGTTTGTTAATAAGTTCTTTTTCACACGTATTTGCAAAAAAGTCATCATTGTTCTATAAAGTTTAGGCGAAATTCCAGGAAGTTCTGTCCTTTCTCTTCTTTTTTGTTTACTGCGGACGTATGGGTGTTTTCAAAAAGTGAAAAAAAATCGCTTATTTCTTCTGCTCATGAAGTGATTTCTGACAGGTTAGCTATGCTTTGAATCGACCGAATAATAAATATCTTCCTCTTACTAATATCAATGAGCATTCTTAGCATCTTACAACGAATTTTCCAATGAATTTGATGAAAAGAAACGGTTAATTCGTAATAATGACATAATTGATCATAGTCGTCAAAGAATCGTAGGCTTGTTTGTGGATTACTGGGATGGCGACGATTTTTTCACGGAATAGAAAGACAGTTGTAAGGTCTTACAACCACCGAATTTTGCGGAATAGCTCCTTGTTACTTTTACTAGATTTGTAATGCATTTTTACAGTCTGGACGGGTAACATGCGAATTCTAACACTGTACACACCCCATGTTAGAGTGTGGCACACAAATTGGCACATTATTAATTACTAGAGAAATTGTTCAAGGCAAATGTCAACGGCTGATAGATGGCAAACAAACAGAAGAGAACGGTTTGTAGCTCACATTGTGACGCATTTTATAACGATTCTTTCAAACTCTCATCGTATTTTTGTCCCTTTGAAATGCCTAAACAGCTCCAAGGAATCAATTACCGCAGAGGGAGTTGAATCCAGCATACTGTGGAATTGACGATGTTGGGATGTCTCCATGAAAACATAGCATTAGAAGTTTGGAATATGGGTACGAGCGTGCTCACACTAAATTCCCCCTAATCGTGCTCGAAAACTTCGTGGAAAACGGCTTTCTCGTACGAATTTTCCGTGCCCGTCCCCTCTTCCCGTTTCCGCAAGCGAGCGGTCAATAATCAATGAGGTTTCCTCAACGACCTAGATCCAGGTAAGACCAACGAATAGGCTGCTGGAAGAACCGGCGAATGTAAAGAAGTAGCGTCATAAGGTTCCTCGTAGGATAGTTCGTGCACGAACCAAGGAAAATCAAACGTGAGCACACCTACGCTCGTAATCTACACCACTTTGCCTAATTTTTCGTGGAAAGATCCCAACGTTGTTAATTTCATGTTATGGTGCCTTCGCGGCTTACTCTGTACTCAAATGATTCTATCGATCCAAGTTTTGGTCGCAATAAGTACAGTCATTAATAGGGTTGCTTAAGACCTTGGAACTACGTTGGTTCAAAATTTGTCAATTTTCTAACATCACAGTTGATTTTTACGATTGTTAGTGATGTGGGTGATGTTTATGAAATGTGCACTTTTTTTAGGTTAAAGAAAAACCTTATTTGCCTCAAACGAGAGCATTAGGCTGCGGTAGGTCAGCAGTAGTCGTTCAAAATCGATCGAGTTTCATTCCATAACATTTGGGATATTTATCTCGTTACAATAGCGTTTGGTGCAGTAATAAACTGTTTTAGATGAAGGGCAAGGTGTTGGTGGTTGTTGTTGCTTTGGGAAAACCCATGGAACAAGCATTGTAGACAGTTTTTACGTCTTTGATAATAATCACAGCGGTGGAACCGCAATAGATGATGACCTTTCTTATACCGTCAAAATGTGAAGTGTGTCAAAATTGCATATTGCATATTGCCCATTCCAGGCAGAAAGCCACCGGAGATTAGAACACGTTTTTTTCCATGGATAAGCTCCAGCTCCATAAGTTCGTTTTATCGTTTTTTGCATTGGATAGCGCATGGAATAGGGATCATAAGGTGCAATTTCATAAGGTTGTATAGTTGGGTCAAAACGACCTGAGGTTCGGTGCAATTGCGTAGGCGGCTGCGCCCTAAGCGGCGCTGTTGAGCTGGCAGTTGGGACACCAAAGTGGGACTATCGCTACTTTAAAGGCATCACTCCACGGACCTGAAGATACGACTTCGAGCGTTCCGGCGCGCTACTTTCTATTAGGAGTTCGATCGGAGCGCGCCAGCCTTGTGCATTTGCCGCATCTTCCGGGCAGTTTTTTTTTACGGCAATTAGGAAGAAATGGACGGAATCACTCTTCTCTCCGTAATCTACGACCCCATATAGGAACTCTCCACCTGAAATCTGCACCGTCTCAGATTTGTGGGGTGATGTCTTTAACCAGGACTACAGCAATGAATGGAGCGCAACTTGATTGAAACCGTCAGTTCCGCAGCGTTGCGCAATTGCACCGAGCTTCAGGTCGTTATGAAGCGACTATGGTACACGTTTCGGAACTTGTCTTTGACGTTAATCAAATGGAGTGCGTGACGAGAAAAATGCATACATAAAATGTAGACAAACGAACAACATTTCCGTGACTGCAATTTTCTTTGTTGTTACCTACAAACGTCATGTATTTGCTTATTTTCTTTCTTTCTTTCGCCTTAGAGCTTATTGTTTTATCAATTACCGTTGTTCGCTAAGCAAATTGTCGTCTCATAATTCTGTCAATATTTTTAAGTAGTTGATTTTTTTTCCGTTGTGTGTTCCCTTCAGATGAAAAGACAAAAGATACTGCTTAGAAAAGTATGTAACTTTAATAATGAAAACTAAAAAGGGAAAGGAGGGGTGAGGGCATTTCCCGTATAATATCGTTGTTTTCTTCGACCGTGGTTATCTCTGAATTCTTAATCTTCCAGTACCGTTCTATGCGATGTTGACTAGCACTCGGGAAATGAGCTTTTTTTTTCTCCTTCACGACTAGTGTTCTACTTTTCAGTTGCACTCTCAGATTAATTTCTGAGGTAATAGATTAGGGACACTTGGTCGCTCATATACAAATAATACTAACTACAAATTGTTACAAATTGCTAGCTCCACCGCGCTACTTCGAGTGCAGTCGCTTCCGCAACTGCATCGGTGTTCATGTCGTTTTGACCCGAACACATTTGACCATTTTTCTTAAGTTTGTCAGCTAATGTTCTAGGTTGATGCGCTGCGCTCAGATTGTAGCACTGCTCTGTTCGGTGGTTATGCTGGTGACCGAAAAAGAAGCATAATGTTTCTGTTTGATTGTGAAGGGATCTACTGGGAGCTGAAATTACAGATCGGGTCCCGCGTCTCAGACTTTGAATAGGGTGGTTTGTCGGAACTTTGCTCTATAAAGTAAGTAATAGAAGCATAGTTAATGAAAAAAGCTAGGAAATAATAAGAAGTGCCAGCAAAAATAAGAAGAAAGAATAAAATTAGAGATAGGAATCAAAATCCAAGCCTTTAAACTCATGATCATTCGGAAAAGTTCTGAAAAGTTCCGGCTTCCTTTCAAGAAAACTAAGGACCGCATGATCGCATGTAGTTATTTTATGGAATCTCGCCTTCATGGAAAGAGTCTTCTGATAAAATCACTTACTTTGAAGCTATACGTAAACGGTTTCAGATGAGAATATGATTGTGAATACCGTCTGAGAGGGTAAAACATAATAGTCAGAAGTTCCATAATCGGTAAGGATAGTCAGTAACATTCCATATTTTCTTCTTTTTTACCTGTGGTGCTCTCAGAGGTGCTTAATATACCGAATTTAACCAAGTTTGGTAAGATATGAATTATTTAAATTCAAAGAAGATTCATGTTTGAAGGCTGTTCAACACTAACATTTATTGTATAAGCCATTTAGATATTTCATGCTGCTCTGAGAAGGATTGCTAAGGACATGATTAAGCTCTCAGCTATAAAAAATGCACATTATATAGGTAACAGCAGGCTTATCGTGAACCTAAATCAGAATCATAGATGCGATAGTCGGAGCCGGTGCTCTGAACCCCTTCACCTTTGAACGGTTGGGGAACAGACATCCCATCCTTCACTTTTAAACGGTTGCTGAAATTACCCCCTTCACTTTTGAACGGTTGGCGAAAGGACCCCCTTTACTTGAGCTGCACCCCATGGGCTAAACACCCTTCACCTGCGTAGGGCCCAGCTCTCTCCATCGCTGCTGTGATCAGAATTCACTACAGCTCCGCCGGAAGTGCTGTGATTCATAGTAGTAGCGACGAAACAAGTCATAAATTATTAAAATTCGAAGCAAACACATTGAAATAAACTAATTAAGAAGTAGTCTCTTCGAATTTGCTATATTTAGCCTCCATGTTTGTCTCAGTGGTCACTCAGCGTTTTTTTTTTCACAAGATTCCTTCTCAGAGTGCTTTATCAATCTATTACTGTAGAATCGCTATCATTCACTGCACGATACGATTATCGCTGACCTTTGTTTTATCGGCATGAGCTTTGTAGCTGATGGTAGCTCTAATCATCTAAATGTTTACTTTCATACGTTATGTCTGCGCATCACTGCGTACACATTGATACGCAATTTATGTAAACATCAACGAAATGCTAAGGTGAAATGAATGAATCCATGTTTTCTCGTTGGTTTTGCGATCGTAGCAGCGCCTGATGATGGGCGATGGCGGCATGTTGGCAGTCAGTCAACCATCGTCCATAGTGCTTCTTCTACGTACCAGTTATCGAATCTCAACCACTTTTGTAAATATTGGAGTAATGTGTTAGTTGTACAAACAGAACATCACGTTGAACGTTGAGAAAATGTTGACGATAAGTTGACTAGTTTTTCACGTGTTCTTCTATATTTTCCAAGAGGCAGAGTTTTTTTTTTCCTCCGAGTTTCGCGCTACTTAAAGTTTGTAATTTCATCCGTTTCTTGTACAAACTTTGCTCTGAATTTCTTTTTCTACCCTTCGAAATTGAATTCTTGACGTTTTCCTTCTTTCACCGTGGAATAGAAGTCATGTTCGCAATCCTAGCAAAAGGAAAGCATAAATTCTTGAATAGCGTTTGATGATTTTGAGGATATTGGCAAGAAATCCAGATTTAACCATCAAAAATTGACTTTATTAATGATGATTGATATAATGATTGATATTGATGATTAACGATGATCGACACAGTAAGTAATCAGTCGAGTTATAATTAAATAATCAGTTATAATCAGTTAGTTAGGAAAAATTACTAAAGTTACGATTTCTTTCTTTCTGCTGTTTGAACTACAGAACTGTTAGTGCGCTTAGCTACGCGTCCAAGAGTGTTTCCAGTTTATTGGACGTTCTTAGCTTACTAATAATAGTAATTACCACCTACATGAAATGTTGAAGAAAATTTTCTTACCGCTTGATCGACAAACACGTTGAGAGTGCGTTTCTCAACAAGGAATTTCACTAAGATATCCGTGAAAAAAAAAACCTCGAGCGCACACACGAAAGGAATTCGATTGCGTAGAGTGTAGATTTCCGAAACCTTGAACCACTTTTTTCTTGTGATCGGCGTGAAATCAAGTTCAATAAATCAATTGATTGAACTATCCATCAATAAAGTGTATGGAAAACATGATATTTGCAACTTTTAACATGCTTTCTTTTTGGAAGGAGAGCGAATCGATTTGAAACGTTATTTTCGAAGGTTCTCGCAAGTACACAGTTGTAAATAAAGTTTTTTTTTTGAAATGAAAACCAACATCATATTTTATAGAAATAAATATAGAAACTAAACGAAATATATAGAAATAGAACATATAAATTGTAGAATAAAATAAATATATAAATAGAATATGTAGAAAGATATTTATAGAACGATTGAATTCTTCTTTCTATCTCGTTTCTCTATTTCCTCTTCTATTTTTGATCGTTGACTAACGGATTTTGAATTTGAATTTTTGATTTCGATCACTTTTTAAAGAAATTTCAAAGCAAGACTAAAATAAATACTCCTAATTGTTTCGATATTTTTATTTCGTTCCCTTTACATTACATCCTTTGAATTTTCTTTCCCAAATTTCGGTTATGGTTACAAATCGACATTTTTCGACGATTCGGTACGGTCACAGCCTGGTTCTACAAATATCAAGGAAATTTTATTACAGCAACATTATTTTCAGTGCGTCGGTTAGCTACCGCGGTTGCACATTCGTGGCTTGTTATCAACCATAGGCAACGGTTTTGTTCTATGCACACAAATCAAATATTAAACGTTGTTCGATTTGATAAGTAGTACCGTACTGCATAGTGCTAATGTTCTTATCAATATGATCATCTTTGATCTGTACCTATGCTGGTATTTTTATTTGTTTTGAGCGGATTTTCTCTGTTTTCCGTGAGCGATAAAGCAATAGTGCAGATTTGATAGATAAGAGCTAGGATGTGGTTTCATTTATAAACTGGTCGGCTCATAGCGATCTACATATTTGGTAATTTTTCTAGAAAATATATTTTATTCGACTCGAATATAATTTATTTACATTTTTGTAATGTAATTTCTGAAAATAGGTAAAATAGTTTGAAAAAAGTAAAACAGTCTGGGTTCATCCTATTTAATAATAATATTCAATAATAATAATTTAATTAGTCCTAACTCTAGTTTAATTAATTTAATAATAATAATAATTTAATTGGTTCTAACACTAGTTTAATTAATTTAATAATAATAATTTATTTAGTTCTAACTCTAGTTTAATCATTATAATAGTCATTATTATTGGTTTCTATTATTATTTATCATCATTCTATCATTTATTAGTAATTTGAATTTGATCTGCTTTAATCAATATCTAATTATGATATTGTACTGCCGAACGTAATTAAGCCTATGTAGTTTGAAATTTTGTGCAAAAAAAAATTAGGTAAAAAATAAAATAAATAACTTCAAAACTACTTTTTCACAGAATATTAGAAACTTCTTATATATTCCAGAATATCACATTATCCTTGTTGTCTAATATTTCCGATATATATATTACAAATAATTCCTAGCATTTTTGTGGATTGTTTTCGTTCAAAATATTTCCGTCTGATGTGCTTCATTGATTTTATCTCGATCCATTTTTCTGGCATTTACAACAAATTTTTAGGAGGTTAGTCATCAAATGATTGAAGTATTTTCGCAGAAATTGTGTTAATTAGCACTGCAACTAAAAAAAAACAAAATTGAGGGAAAAATTTCGTTTTTATATATAAGATGATTATATATAAGATGTTTTTTTTACATATAAGATGGTTTTTATATATATATATATATATATATATATAAGATAATAGATAAGATGAAAATTCTATTCTATTACCGATTAAGTCACTATTGTACTTTCATATTCTCATACTCTTTTTTTCCAGCTTACATGAACGTTAATGTGTTTAGGATTTTTATTCCTCGTTCTGATCCAGGAGGTAAAGTCCATTTCAGATTCTGTCTGTTCCCTCGGTGATACCAGAAAGAAATATTTAAGGTAGCTATTCCATTTCTTATTTCTATTACGATGGTCAATTCCCTGAACACTAAGAAAAACTTGATTGCGAACAGCTGAGAGCATCGAACGAAATATCGGTTGGTAGCGGTGTGAGAGAAATGAACTGGGGGGAAAAAAACACACATCGATGAAGAGAATCCACGTTGTTGTAAAGCTATCAGCTAGCACTTCGTCACGTTCAGCGATCATTTCCAGTCATTCGTCGTTATTTTCATTCGTAGAAAATCTTCAAAAGTGGAACATGCATGTTTCTAATGGTTTTTCTTATTCACATGATCCGTGATATGGATACACACCCGCTTTTCAAAACGTTTTCTTTTAATTCATACGTGATAATTTTGTTATCCCACAAAATTTTCCTTCGTTTCTCATCGATTATAACAGAAACCAAGAAAGCAGTGGTAATGTAGGAAATTTCGTGATTCCCTAACCACATAACGGATATTATCGCCGAATTATCAAGTTGTCCAACCTATTCCGACTACTGTATGAACGTCCTTCAAAACGCAGTTTCACTGTTCGACTGTTTTCATAAGATTTGCATTGATTGTGGTGTGATTAACGATCCTTATGGTTTTCTGATCATAGCAATAATGATGTGATCATCATTGAATTTATTCTTAGATAATCAATAGTTAGTGACTTCCGTTCAATAGCTCATTCTCATCTTGATTCTAAGCCTAAAAACTCACGATTCATAATAATTTGGATAATAGGTCAGCACTAATAACCCTATCTCTATATATACATCCATACCTACGCCCTTATTCGACATACGAAATTGAAAAAAAAAAACTAGAAGAAAGAAAAAAATTGAATTTGACCAAAAGAGATTATCCAGAAATCGAGCTTACTAACCTAAATGACCAAAATACCATCACCATCACTCTCATATACACCTTTGAATTATATTCTTTTTTCCTGATTTCATTTAATTCTCAGTTACGGCCAGAAAATTAGGAACCTAAAATATTTTAAAAAATAGAATAAATTTGCTTCGCAAGTGTCCTATGCATATGACATAATTGATGACTCGACCTATCTCTTGTCAGACTCTCTATTCACATTTATCGAATCGTTTTGAATCCTCCATTTTCTGGAAATATTTCGAATTCAAACCAACTTTTTCGCCGTCTACAGTATGTACTCTACCATAAGCATTGCAAATTCTGAGAAAAAACCTGTTTTCTCTTTCAAATGAAGTGACCCGCTGTGATGATCGTCAATTACTCTTGTGAATGTTGCATATTACACTGTCGGAAAATTTTTGGATTATTGTGCAATTTTTTTCTTCTAGGGAATGTTGTTGTTGTGGGTGAATTTTATTGGCGCTGTTATTGCCCTCGACAATGGATTAGCAAGGTACGCTTCCACATTTCATCCAAGAGAGTTATAACTCATATTTACTTCAAAATAATTCCCTAAAGTCCATTGTAGCGGCACAGTCGATGGTTCGAAACCGCCCTGGTGCAAGCCAAGCCTTTTATCCTTTCGGCGTCGATAAATTGGTACCAGACTTGTCTGGGAGGATAAAAACACTGACTTGATCATCGGCTAGCCCCCGCAAGTCATTGTATAGGCCAACAGGAGTTCCGAAACCTCAACGATTACGAATTTGAGTGAAACGCGTTGGCGCATCCCAAGTGGATTGATACGCCAGTGACTTTATCCTTTATCCTTTTAATTCCTCATAGGTTCAAAATTTATTTGAAAGAACAGCGAATAATTCACTTTAAAGACTCTGCTAATCGATTCGTTCACGTAGAAGTTTTTGAGAAAGTTTTCGCTGTTTAAAACAAGCATGAATGATAGATTGACAAATCACCTGCTTTTTTCAGACAAATGACGTGGATCTTCCCTTTTCGTACGATTTAATTCACTTTGTTTCCTCCCAGAAAATAAAATAATGTTAAATTGATTGTGATCTTTACAATGATTCAAAAAAGCGCTGCCTGTAGAGCTACCACACCACTTCCACGTCATTGGTGATGGGGATCACGTTTCTGATGAATATTGATTGATAGCACACTACGGCGATTGATATGATCCCCATAGGGAATATTACGGATGATGCTAACTTATGCCTTCATCGTCAATGATAGGTGTAGAGTTTGGAGCGGAAAATATGTAGACTTTCAGTCTGAATCATGATATCCAGATACCGTATCCAGGGAAGTTATAAGCGACGGGACTTATGTTTGCCCGAATAACCGCGACGCATGCTCGAATGCAGAAGGGGAGGAAGAGAGAGAGAGAGCAAAGCGAGTGCGTATTGGACAGAGGAGGTCCGTGAGTTCTGGCGGATGCGTCGCGGTCGTCTGAGCAAACGTAAATACTGGCGGCCGTATTTGTTTATGAGCTCGCATTGTTTAGAAGTAAAGTAAACAGACTTTGGAATGACATAGCAAATTCTACAAGGGGAAAAACGATGTTGTAGTGAATTACGTGTTCATGTAAAGAGAAGAAAGAAAGAAATTCATTTTAAAGGACAGGAACAACAGTATATGGATGAAAATTTCTGTGTGAAGTACAGAAACCTAGCAATAGGTTAGATTCGACTAGAGTACGGGGTTTAGTATCGAGGTACGACTGTCCATAACTTTTGACACATGAACGAATCACAAATATTTCCTTTCTCTACGTCTATGAAATGTATCAACAATCCTTATAATGAATAAAATGTGACTCTTTTAAAGACATCACCCCAAGAATCTGGGGTGGTGCGGTTTTGAGGTGGATTATGCCTACACGGAGTTGTAGATTATGAAGAGAAGGGTGATTTTGTCTTTTTCTTCCTAACTGCCGTGAAAAACGGCCCGGAAAATATGGCTTCAAGCGTTGCGCGCGCCATTTTCTACAACGAGTTCGATTGGAGCACGCCAGCCTTGTGCACGCACCGCATCTTCCGGACCATTTTTTCTTTAACCGCAATTAGGAAGAAATGGACGGAATCATCCTCTTCTCCATAATCTACTTCCCCGTATAGGAACTCTCCACCTAAAATCCGCACCACTCCAGATTCGTGGGGTTATGCCTTTAAACGTATGACGTTGAAATACTATATGGTCTCAAAGCAAAAAAAAAGCATTCAGTTTCTTAAGTCGATTTACGCAAAATATCCTTACCACAGTTTTTCCGACAAAATATAAAGGGTAAAGGAGTAAAGTTTCCGGCGTTAATCAATCCGCTTGGGACGCGCCCCCACGTTCACTTCAATTCAGAATCGTTTGAAGTTCACGAACGTGTAACTGGCCTATACAATGACTTGCGAAGATGTGTAAAGTCAGTGTTTTTATCCTCCCAGACAAGCCGGGTACCAATTTATCGACCCCGGAGGGATGAAAGGCTTGGTGAGCACTAGGGCGGATTCGAACCCCCGATCGATCGTGCAGACGGCGGAACCTCCTAGCGACTGCGCTACATCCGCCCCTTCCGACGAAATATCCGTGGAAAAAAATATACTAAAAATAAATAATAAAATAATAGAAGTTATCGATCAATGACTAAAGTAGTGACAAAGAAAATTTGTTTTTTTTTTTCGTTGGGAAAAAGTAGCCTGTTGAAAAATGAAGGTTTTGGCAGACAAGAAGAAAAGTCGTTGAAAAAAAATAAGGCTTCAATTTTTTTCAACGACGACGAAGAAAAAAAAACAACAGGAACACGCTATACGGTGCTTCACTCTGAATGCAACTACATAACGATGATTTAAAGGATTTAGAAAAAAAAATTCATTACTTTAATTTGAAGGATTCGAAGGACATGAAGTTAACATTTATAGGACTCCTCCAATGGGTTGGATGTCATGGACGGCATTCTATTGTGAGATGGACTGTGTGAAACATCCGAAAGCATGTATAAACGAGAATTTGTATATGGAAATGGCCGATGAACTTGGTAAGAAATAGAGAATTCTTTGTAGACTTTGTAGAATCTTAAAGCTGAAAAAATTTCCCATAAGTCTACGAGAATTCATTAGGGTAAAAGTCGAAAAATCAACCTGAGCATGATAGATGTTTAGGGAATAGAAACGTAGTTTTTAGTGAAGGGCGGTTATCGAGAAGCCGGTTACGTGAATGTCCATGTGGACGATTGCTGGATGGGCAGAGAACGAGAAAAGTCAAGCGGACGACTAATCGCTAACACAACACGATTTCCCAGTGGAATTCAAAATCTTTCAAGATATGTAAGTGTTGATTGATATCCCAAGCATACCTCCATATGAAATTCCTCATCGAAATCGGGAAAATTCAGATGCACGCTAGGGGATTAAATTTTGGTATTTATGAGGATTATGGGACGAAAACATGTGCAGGTTTCCCGGGAAGCTATGGTTATCTTAAGGTTAGAACTGTCTTTAAAAGTTTTTCCTAGCTACTAAATTTTATCTTATTTCTTATGATTTTAGATAGACGCAGAAACATTTGCTGAATGGGAAGTGGACTACTTGAAATTGGATGGTTGCAATATCGACACGGATCTTATGCCGAAAGGTAATTCTTGGATCAGAATAAGTTTTGCTTAGGCAAATGTCATTCTCGCTACCATCTAAAACGTAAGGAAGATGAACAAAAAAAAGAGAAATGAGAAAAAAAAGAATCAGATGCAAATTTTAGTGTTCAGTAATGCTGAATACGAAATAAATACAGGATGCGCCACTAGAATCCGAAGAGAGTTGTATTTGAAGTTTCAGTCACATTCGAATGCGGGTGTAGGTGCTAGTTGACGTTAAAGTTAGCCAAATATATCAATAGAACTTTAAAAAATTCAAAATGGTATAACTTTTCAAGTTAGGCATGAAGCACGACAAAAATGCGACGATTATTGGAAAGTTTCACTTCAAAATTTTCTTTCTTCGTTTTTTCCGGCTACCCGAGATCGAGTGTGGGTTTTTTTCATTCCGGGACGTACAGGTCTTCTCCCCCAACGAAATCACTTGAAACGCGCCGCGTCTATGACCCGGGAGCGTGAAAAAAGGTGGGATTTCTAACATACTTCGTAGGATCTAAAGATTTTCTAAAGATCTAAAGGTCTAAGGGTTCCTAGGCGGTTTTTTAGAACAACTAGGGGAAGATGAGCGGACCCGTGCTCGTAATTTACAATCCGACTACAATCTCTACGCTTAACTGAGGTTTCCATAGTAGGTGAATTTCGTAAGTACGGTACACTCAGCAAATTATTACTGTTATCATTAAACAATCACCTTCAAAAAGATTATTATCATCGTTGATGTCAGACTCATTGCAATAAGCGGTGGTACGCTGAGCGACAACCGAAATCGCTACGTGTCGTGAGATTTTTATCTTTTAGGTGGAACAGTGAAAGTTATCGAATTTGCCGAACACAAAATGGAACTTTTTTGGAATTCGTGAAATACGTGACGTGAAAGCAAAAAAAAAAATCTACTTAAGCGTAGACTCAGAACTTGTTTAAATGTGAACGGCAGAAATTTATGTAATTTCATGAAAATAGAATTTAAATAATTTCTGAAAGGTTGACGATGAGTATGCTGATGCCACTCGAAACGGATTTGAATAGGTTTTTGCTGAATTAATTCTCTACCACAGTTTCTAGGTGTATTTATTGTTATTGCTTTTTCACCGCAGCTTCCATGGGAATAGCATCGCAGGACTTAGGAGACGTGGCTATTCGCTAAATATCCATGTCTCCTAAGTTGCTAAACCCTATATTTCGGGTCAAAATTAAAACTAAAATGGTTAAATTAAATTGAATTCGTAAGATTATCAATTAAAAAAAAACATCAAACGCGGAAATTTTTGGTACCGTTCTATTGTGCAGCTTTTTCTAAGTTAAAAGTAATTTTTTTCAAACTGTCTACTATTTGCTTACAGAAATTTGCAGAAATTTAGGATAATATCTTTTGTTTCTCAGGATATGCTGATATGGAATTAGCTCTAAATGCTACCGGTCGACCAATAGTTTATTCGTGCAGCTGGCCTGCTTACTTGATTGACCGTCCCGAAAAGGTTTGAGAAGGAAATCCTGGGATTTTCGGGAAAGTAATTCTAGTTGTTAACAATTTCAGGTTGATTACAACACCATCGCAAAAAGCTGTAATCTTTGGCGAAATTTCGATGACATTAACAGTTCATGGAAATCGATACTGAGCATTATTGATTACTATGATCATAATCAGAACAAGCATATACCAACACATGGGCCTGGACAATGGCATGATCCGGACATGGTTGGTTTTAGTGCAACAGCACGCATTTGTTAGTTTCGCAGCCGCATATTGAAGTCATGACCTCATCAGTGTCAGTTCCTCTAATTTTATTTGTCATTATGTCAGCTTGTCATTGGAAATCCGGGGATTACTGTCAACATGGCTATTGCGCAGATGACAATCTGGTGAGTATGTGTTCCTCGTTCTGTCAATTTCTGTCATTCTCATTTTCCTATGAATTTAGGTCAATTTGGTCGGCTCCACTAATTATGTCAAACGATCTTCGTATTATCGCTCCAGAATTTCGGAAAATTCTTCTCAATCGTGAGGTTATTGCAATTGATCAAGATCCTATGGGTAGAATGGGACGGCTAGTGGCTAACGTGAGTTTTACTACTAGTAATCAATACGTATTGTAGCATCCACGGATGCTCGGGCGCTAGATACAGCTCCGAGACTCAGTGAAGTGTGGATCCTAGGCAGAGACTGGTATACTTTGGATTGGTAACGAAACACCCCGGAGGATGCCATGTATGAAGGTGCGGATGCAGTGTTACATCCGCACGAGGAAAGATTAACCGCTAATGCTTGCATCCGCATCGATGGTTTGCCCTTTGTCTCGTTGGGAAACCTATCAAGAAGCCGCAAAAGGAAGGTACCGGCGCACTTCCCTCTGCTTTCTTCGTACTCCGAAATCTTGCCTGGGTATCACTAAGCGCTGACAGTTGTGACATGTAGTCGACGCGCAGCTCTTCAATGACAGTTTATTGCAGCAGCTTGTAGACAGCGTAGACGGAGCTTGGAAGCAACTCAAAAGCGACGAAGCAACTGAATACAGCGAGAAGCGTGACTCTTATATACAGTGATAAGTGGGCGAACCGAGCTTCATGGAATGCTATGTTGTGGATCGCTAAGTAAGATCAGCCATTAGATGACGCTTGTCGAAGTTACAGGATTACACAAAGGACAAAGTACAAGATAATGCAATACAATTAAATTTACAGTGACAAGAGATAGTACAAGAATATAATAACAATCAATAACAACAATAAGAAATAGATTAGAAATAGAGAGTCGTCTCTATACTCTGTCTCGTTGGAAAACCTATCGGGAAGCCGCAAAAGGAAGGTACCGGCGCACTTCCTTCTGCTTTCTTCGTACTCCGAAATCTTGCCTGGGCATCACTAGGCGCTGACAGTTGTGCGAAGTCGCCCCCTCGTCGCAGTGCGGGCGCTAGCGACCGTCCTGTACACATCCTTTATAGCATAGATTATATTGCCTGGCCACTATACTGTGCACTCGATTGCATACAGTACTCCATCCCATTCTGTATATACACTCTCATAGCGGGCTAAGTAAGTGCGAATCCCCGGATGTGTAGACATAGCACACGGAAACGCATGCTCCACTCCGCCGGACAATCCCAAGGACGCTGGTTACCTCTAGCTCGCAGGAGCTCCTTCCTTCGGCTGAAGACGCTGTTCGAGAGTTGCGGTTGTTGTGCCATTCAGGTCACATCCGGTCTTCCTTTAACGCCTCGGTGTCCAGTGAAGGAGTGATTTTCGAAATGCGGAAGTGCGGCATTCACAGCTGCTCAAGTGGGCGGGGCGAAAGGCACGCGCACTGTAGAAGCGCTGGGGGACCTTGTCGCGACTGCACCGACCGACCCATACGATGGATAGTAAAAGAGTCGCGTTTAATCTGCCACACGTTGATTCAAGATTACGAAAAATGACATTCGTCTATTATTTTTACACAATTTTGAACTGTCCTTGTTTTGTCATCATTCCCTTCGTGACCTTAATTCGGATCTTTTCTTTCCCTGAGCTCTAAACAGGTCTAGACATAGTGTAAATATGTACGAAATATGAATGGAAGAAAAGTGGCGTAGAATCAGCCAATCGTATCATCCTGACCCCGCCCCTTTATTCTCGCATCTCACCTTAGCTACACTGATCCGACATGGTAAGTTTTGAGCACTAAATATTCTGGAATTGACGTGAATAGTATAATGAAATAATATATATAGTAGGAATAATGTAATAATGTATAAAAATGCTACTTCGTCACATTCAGGTCTCAGGCGTCGGCGCCTACGTGAAACCAATTACACCTCTTTATGATACAGATACTTCATTCGCTCTTGGCTTTCTCAATCGTAACACTAAACCTAATGTGAGTTTTAAAAATGCAGTAATACTTCTACTGGTGGAAGTTTATCGCTAGATTGGTTGAAATTTTAAGTCTTAAACGAATTTATAATTGTTCCGACTTTATAACTGAAGTAACATCGACAATACGTCGGAATCGTATATAAACATGAATTACATATCGCTTTGCTACAATTCTGCAGTTTTTTTGAACAATTCAACCGTATTTTTCAGGAGGTTGAATTTAAACTGCGAAATATGGGCCTTGAAAATCCAAGAGGATACATGGTGAAGGATCTATGGAACGATATGCCGACAATGAAATTATTCCCGGACAACATTTTACGGATAGTCGTACCACCAACTAGCGCCGCATTATACCGTGCTGAATTGATCCGACCGAAACGATGGGTGGAAAAGAATCAAATGTATGAAATGCTTACAAACAAGGTGCCTACAGGATTCTGATTTTTTGAAACATGTGAACGGGTGAATCTTTGTGCAAACAACATTTGAACGCTGTGCTACATTCAGTAGGACATTGATTTGTATACAAAATGTTCATTTTTTGAAATGTTTATTATTGTTCATTTTTCTGAGCACGAAGCGTCTGTTTAAAACTGAATTCTTTGCCATTTTTAACAGAGACGAGAAATGGCCCTTGTGAATTGACTATGGCTTGTAAGACATATTGAACGAAGAAAGTGGACAAGAATTAGCACAAGATGTATCATAATCATGTAATAAAGTATAAATTTAGAGAAAAAAAATGAAAGAAATGAGTATAAAAATAAACATAAAGTAGAAAATAAAAATATGTACATATGATGAAATAGCGTCAATGAATAACGAAGTTGATCTTTAGAAATTTCCAAACTAATCACAGTACTGGATTTTGAAAATATTGAAAAGCTTTTATTTTATCTGACGAAGAGGTTGACAGATTTCTTCGATACCGTACGTAGCGGGAGTCCTTCATTTATCATTTATTTATTTGGCTCGTTTTAACAGCAAATATTCAGAGGATGGTGACCTCTGCTCACCCTCCCCCCTCACCAATCACTTCCTTTTTTCTTGGGAAATTTCCTGTGAACTTTGAAAAACCAAAATCGCAAATTAGCCAAGGAACAATATGCAAAAGTGAAATTCGGTAACTGAGAGAAGAGAAAAGAAAAAACCTGAAGTAGCAGAAGAAGCAAATTTGCTGAAATGTTGTTGAAATATTGTCGTTGAAATATTTTCATTTTTATTCTATTTTATTAAAAAATCTATCGAATGTCTTTAAATATTGGTTAAAGCATATAATATGACAAAAAAAGAGAAGAGTCAGGTGCATAGGTCGAACTTGGGAAGAATGTCAATAGAGAAAAAATCAACCAAAATATCGACAGAATGAAGTGCTGTAAACTAGATCGCTGATCAAATTACCCAGCTAAGTAAATCGTCACACTCGACGAGTTATATGGTTTACTTTATGAGGTTTAATGAGGAATTTTGTTAGAAAAACTCGCTGTTGGGAGTGAAGAGTTGTCTTGTTGGGTAAACTGCGATCCTGGTTTGGTTGAGGGTTTCGTTTGGTATCTCTGAATTTTCGTGAAATTTCCTGATTTTTTGTTGTGCCTGTTTGCAAACTCTGCTCTCAATCCGGAAATGTTTGAGTGGATGGTAGGACTTGACAGTTTATAATTAATTTAATAGTTTAATAATTAATCAAATTAGGCTGGACAGAACGTCTTGTCATGGTTTGTCATTTTTTCTGCCTTACTACTTTACTAGCTTACAATAGAAATTAATCTATAAGATAATCACCAATATTAATTACAACAGTTCCCCACTTAACGGGAAGGTCAGCGGTCCCAGAACTGGGAGGCTAGTAGTCGAAGAAGTCGCTGACCGCCCTCTTCGACTTCTTCAAACTTGGTGAAGATCTTCTTTGCTAGGAAAGCCTTGAGGGACCCAAGTTCGGAAGAATAGGGGGAGATGGGGCATCGGTCTCAGCCTAACTCCTTCAGTTTTTCATGGGATCCTTATCACCATGGGGACTAGCGTTATCGTGGAGGAGGTACACTGAAGCTCGTCTCGGCCGTTTTTCTCGAACGGCCAATGCGATCTTCTGGAGCTGACTAGCGTATATAGAACCGCTGACGGTGTGGCCTTGTAGGAGCAGCTTATGAAACAGCATTCCTCTCGAATCCCAGAAGCATCGGAGGAGACACTTCTTGGGGTGGAGGTCAGATTTGGCTTCCATCGGCGGGTCTTCTCCTCGACAGAGCTGATCGGTACGGTGCGTGTTAGCGTGTTAGAGTCGTAGAGGGACCGACTTTCAACTCCAATAATAAGATCATTCAGAAACTCTTCTCGATGCGGACGAAAACTCGTCGCAAGACAGCGGGCGTTGATCTCCGGATCCTCTCACACAGCGTCGAGAATGGCAGAGTCTTCGACGATGTGGGAGCGTCCTTATCGGGACTTTTCTTCGAAGTCGGTGTCTCCGCTTGCGAAGAGAGCGAGCCAGCGCTTGACAGTCCTGATGGTAGTGGTGCCCTCGCCCAATCTTCTGTTGATGTCGTGGGCTGCTGCCGTTGCTCCAATGCCGCCAAGCCATTCACAGAAGATGATAGCTCGAAGTTGCTCTAACAACAACATGGTGGAACATGGATTCCGCTCAAAAATGGAAAGTTCTGGAGATTTCGGAAAATAGGTGACAAGATTTTCTGTCCAGCCCGATATATTTTGTTTTAAATATTTTATTATATTTTAAATTAGGGGTGCATTGTAGCGGTTAGAGGTTCCGCTTCCTTTACGATCTATTGGAGGTTCGAATCCGCCCTAGTGCTCAGCAAGTCTTTCATCCATCCGGGGTAGATAAATTGGTACCAAACTTGTCTGCGAGGATAAAAACACTGACTTGACACATCTTCGCAAGTCATTGTATAGGCCAGTTACACGTTCGTAAACCTCAAAGATTCTAAACTGAAGTGAACGTGGGGGCGCATCCCAAGCGGATTGATCAATGCCAGACACTTTATCCTTTTTTATTTTAAATTGCCCTATTGTCCTTTCTTATTTTAAATTGTCCTATTATCCTTTTTTATTTTAAATTGCCCCATCTTCAAGTTGATCAAACCTCCATGGTTTTACTTATAAACTCAATAACACTCAATTGGTCTATCTAATATTTTGACAGTTTTTAAGCTGCTAGAAATTTTTTCCAGCAGTTATTAAAAATCTGCACTATACCTTCAGCTTGCTGGAATTGCCCTGTCGTTCCGTGGAATTTCCATTTTCTTGGGAGCTTCAATTCTAAAAACGGCTGTCTTTGCAATTTTGCAACATACGTCCTTTATTATAGCCTTACTATTTCCTTGCTGCATTTGCAAGTACCTTTAAACGGCTTCTAAGAAGTGTGGGGAGTAAAATTTCTCAAAAAACCTATTGCGTAGCATAATACTAAGTTCTGTGACAAATGAGCAGGTGGAGCACGACAACACACAAGACTATGTAAATCTGAAATGAAAGCGTCACTTTTGTTCCTACATTGTCTCCATCAACTAGCGCATCGTATGTGAAAGAAGCGTAGCGATCGTTTCGATGTTGGGTGATGATGCTAGAGCCTGCGCTGCTCATTTACCTTGATCACCTTGACTCCCGTTGATCTTCGAACTGGTCGAGCGGGCGCCAGTAATTCTTTCATTTGTCCCGATCGCGTGCCAGAGTAGCCCACTGGTTCCTCCTTTCGCGTGGGACACGAAAAGCATCATAATTTTCTTTGAAGGACTTCGTAAAGAAATCTGACCATCCGGTCGGCGGTCTTCCTGTAGTGCGCTTAATATCGCGGGGAACCCAGTCGCTCACGCCTTTGGTCCAACGGTTGTCGTTAGAGCGCATCACGCAATTTTGACGCTGCTTATTACACCGTCGAAATTCTCCATTCAAATGTTCTGACATGTCTATCCAATTTGGTAGAAGCAAGAGAGAGAATACATGTACCGAGTAGGTAGGCGCGCCCATGCGTCGCGGCAGCTGCGTTGCGGTCATTCGGCTGTAAAACTTCAGCGTCGAACATGTTTTCAATTTTTTGTTCTCTTTTATTTTATTTTATTTTGTTCAATGAACTATTCTATCCTTTCATCAATAGTACGATAATATATGAGTAGAAATATTACAAATGTCTGTTTTAAAGGAACGTGTATTACTTATTACGGCGAAAGCTGCTGTCTCATATTTATTCTTAATTCTTTTAGTTTTACCTTCTCCGCTTTCACGTCTTATATAATTTTTCGTTCATTTTCTGCCAAATATTTTATATTTATCTTCGCCTAAATAACTATTCAACCAATGTAAAATTCCTAAAGCTTTTTTTTTGTACACAAAAAACCATTACACATGGATCATTGATGTTTACTCATCATTACTAATCTCTTATTACTAATATTGTGTGCACTTCCGACAATAAGTCTAATTGCACATATGCCACATAATTGCACATAAGGGGAAATAGCAAAAGTACTCTTCTATTGCTTAACAATTTCCTGTCCTCAATTCGTCGTCAGTTTGTGTCAATCTTATTTATTTCTACAATTATTTCCGCTGCCTACAAGTGTTCTCAATTAGTGGGTATTCTGTAAAGCTCTTATCAAAAGACTGCTTGATTACTCGGTCGTTTCATCGCGATTATGTTGAAAGCCAGCACTATTTGATCATTTCGGATCCTCTAACAGAGGGAACTTTTCTAAACTTTAAAAGCATCACTCCACGAATCTGAGGTGGTACGCATTTTCGGTGGAGTATTTTTATAGTAGAAATAGGAATAGTAGATTATGGAGGGGAGGGTGATTCCGTCCATTTCTTCCTAATTGCCGTAAAAATTGGTCCGGACGAAACGGCTTCGAGGGGGCGCACCACTTTCTACAATGAGTTCGATTGGAGCGTGCCAGCCTTGTGCGGCGCCGCATCTTCCGGGCCGTTTTATACGGCAATTAGGAAGAAATGGACGTACTCACCCTCCTCGCCATAATCTACTATCCCTTATAAGAATACTCCACCTGAAATCCGCACCAGTGATGCCTTTAAAAATAGTGAGCCTACGCAAGAGAAAAAAAAAACAGTTGTCGAGAAACTCAACGTGGGCGACATGTGGGGTTTCAATTCAGAGTTATTCCAGGTGCAATTGAGGTAATCAGTTGAATTTGCCACATTTCACCTTATTTTCTAGATGAAAACAAAGAAAAAAGAGCTTATCGATTTTTCCATGGAAAAAACCTCAGTAGATAATACACCCGCCCATAGCCCATAGCCTACATAATGAATATTCTTTGGTAACTATGAATAGGCTTTTCTGCTATTTACTGAGTTTATTTTTTTCATATCTTCTAATTTCTCACAGGGATATTCTCATAATTCTGATCCTAATACATGCAAAAGCGCTGATCGAAGATGAGAAAATAATGAAAAATAGAACACTGGTTTCTTTCTTGATTAGATATGGATTTTTGAGTTTTCCAGAAGCAACTCCCAAACACGTAACGAAAACACGTAACGCTTTAGAGATCATAAAAGTGGAAAAAACCAGGCTGTCAGAACGTATAAAAACTCCGAATAACTTTGAATGATCAACTATTCTTTTTTTTTTGAGAACTATCGACAAAGAAACATTTTGCAGTGTTTTTTTTTCGTTAGTTTACCCTTCAAATAAAATAGCAAAGTATTCGAGTGAGCATAATAAAGGGAATTAGGAAGGGAATACTGTGAAATTAGAAATTCTATCACTGTCAGACAGTGAACAAATTATTTTTGCTTCCAGACTATTTATTCTTAACCTACAACTTCGCTAGAGCTGCAAATTTGATGCGTTCATTATATTTTCATATTTTTCTCCACTTATTTTCCTAATCAGTTTTTACAGTTCTCTCTCCCTGGATTTCTGGATTAGTTGGATTACATTTACAAAATTCCTGTAGTAAAGCGAGTAAAGTGTTTAGGGTTACTCAATCCGTATGAGATGTTTCAAACATCAGCAGAGAATCGTTTGAGGTTTATGAAGAAGAAAGGTTTAGTGGCCTACACAAAGTTTTGCGGTGGCGTCTGCGGTGTCAGAGGAGTGTTTTTATCTCCCAAGATAAGACCGGTACCAATTTACGGGCGCCGGAGGCAAGAAATGCTTAGCTAGGACCAGAGAGGTTCCTAAGCGCTGAATCCTCATAAGATCTCGAGTAGTTCACTTACTACTATAACTGTTAATGCAAATTTGAAATAAGGGCTCATTCTTCCGAAGCAGATCTTTATTTCACGTATATTGAATTTAAAACTAAATCTACATACACCATAAATACAAAAGTCACTGGCGCATCAATCCGCTTGGGACGCACCGACGCGTTTTATTGCAATTCATAGCCGTTTGGGTTTTCATGTTGGCTCATACAATGACTTGCAGGGGCCAGCTAATGTGTCAAGTAATTGTTATTTTCCTCATAGACACAACTCTGGTACGAATTTATCGACTGCGATGGGATGAAGGGCTTAGTTGGCATTCGGATGGCTTCGAACCATCGACCGTGTGTGTTTGCAGCGGACCTCTAGCTGTCTGCGCTACACTAGCCCATATTTCAAATATACCAATTATTATTTATATTTGGGGCGGGTGTGGTGTAGCGGTGAGAGGTTCTGCTTCCTGCACGGTCGATCGGAGGTTCGAATCCGCCCTAGTGCTCACCAAGCCTTTCATCCCTCCGGGGTCGATAAATTGGTACCAGACTTGTCTGGGAGGGGATAAAAACACTGACCTGACACATCGGCTAGCCACCGCAAGTCATTGTATAGGCCAGATACACGTTCGTGAACCTCAAACGATTCTGAATTGAAGTGAACGTGGGGGCGCATCCCAAGCGGATTGATTAACGCCAGAAACTTTATCCTTTATCCTTTTATTATTTATATTTGTGGCATTTATAGTCGTCTTCAGTGTCCTTCAGTGGTTGATTGAGCAGAAACAGATTGCTAAAGTCATATTGCTAATTGTACTTGTCGTAAGATTAGTAATCACTCTTCATCTTCGACTAATATAGCAATGCCCTTTTTTAATTGCAATTACTGTAATCAGATTTTTCATGGGCATGGGAAACACATTCTCTGGCAAATGAATTCCTCTAAAAAGAAAAGAAAGAAATTTAATTATCTAAGATATCATGTGATTGAAAAACAAGAAAAATACAGTACGTTTGATGTGAGGATTTTTTTCCACTGCTTATATAAATCAACTGCTGGTGAATAGGTGGTACTCGTAAATGAGTTTTGTCATTGAGTGGCAATGTTCGCGCCGACGAATACTTGCTATTTTAATCGTTTTTAACTATTTTTGTTTGCATCACACTCCTCCTCCTATTGAGGAACCTCAACAGAGGTTAATTTGAGAGTGAAGCGTCTAGGAAAAGGCGAAACGATCTATCGATTATAATTTCTAGCTTCTATCCTTATTTTCTTGTGCTGTATATGTATTTTCCTTTGATCTGGGAGTGCTTAGCTTTGGGACGTCACGGATCAGTACTTAAAATCGATTAACAAGGTGCCAAATAGGTTTTAGAATGAATTATCTACTTTGGTATTACCTAGTACAAAGTCGTAAGCGTAAATCGGCCATTTCGTGCCATTTTGCTTCTAAAAGATCTACTTCAAAAGTTTTTCAGTTACATGAAAATGAATTGAATTCTACTTGAAAAATTAGAAGTATCTTTCGAATTATTTCAGTTGGAGTTTTGGAAGAGGTTAAAAAGCCGGTTAGGGTTAGGTTACCGAGTCCAATAAGGACATTATCTCCCCCCTCCTCCCTTTCCCCCTCAAAGAAAAAAAAAACTACAGGAGGTTGAGAAAAGTAACAAGGGCGTACTATCCAAATGGTAAACGTTATAGTAAATAGTTTTGGCAAGAACGTAAATAAGTTTTTTTCCACAGAGAAAAAGTTTCCAGAGTTTTTTTTTCGGTACTGATTTTGGTCCTATGTTTTTAATCGAAATCCCAATGTTCGCTCTTGATGAATAAATTAATTTGACTGCTCTTTTTCTTATCCGAATCCAATCAAATAGTTCTTTTCCAGAAAATGCACCTTTTTCAAGCGTCACCTCTTTTCTTTTCATCTTAAAGTAGGACTTATGGGATCTTTCTCAGTACACGTTCTCTTGTTTGAAATTATTCTCTTGCTTGTTTTCATTCGCCAACATTTTACACATTTTATATACGGATATTACAACATTTTACATATGGATAGAATTTCAAAGTGCAATTTCGTACAAAGTAGGCATTTGACACCTTTAGCGTCAAATACAAAAGTCATTAGACATGATTGTCTGGTTAAAGAACTTTTGAAGCATGCTTAATTCTTTTCCGCTTTTTTTCCCCTTCTAGTATTACGTAATGAAGCAACGCTATAGAAAATGATAATAAAAAATTTTTCTTCAAATTTGTCCTCTCCTGATGAATTATACAGAATTTTTCCACTGACGAAAACCATCATAGTGGAATGTCATTTGCACGCTCAGCGTTCCCTTTTTTTCATTTTTCCTCAGAATTACATTCTTCCTAGTTCTTTTCGAAGTTACTACCTAATACTAGAGTAATTATATCGGGAATACATTTTCTAGAAAATTTCTCCTGATTTTTTTTTTAATTTTCGAAGTAAAACTGACATCATTGTCGTTTTTTTTGTGTGCGTGACCTTGTCATACTTCTAATCTCATTTGATAAATTGCTTGTTTCTAGACATATCCCATTTCCACGATGTTATCTCTTAGATTCATTTGAATTTTGAATTTTTGAAAAGAATTGCCTTGCGTGTCTGTGCAGTACAATAGAAAACTGTTCATATTTAAGAATGAGTGGGATAATTGATTGTCCTGAAACGATGAGTGGTGGTGTGAAAATTTTTGTTGCCGTTGAGACATTATTCATCTGTATTTCTTCTTGTTTAATTCAATTGGGGATTTTTAAGGTGAGTTTAAGGTCGTCGTCTATACAGGGCGCGTACCAATTATGGTATTAAGGCATTCATTTACAGTTTAGGGAGCATAGCAAAAATTTCAGGCCACAGGAAAATTTGCCGGTTGGCAATCGGATTTCTCGTACACTTTACTGAGAATTATTTCCGTTGTCGCTTTACAGTTATATGTTAGCGAGATTGTCGCTCATGTTCGATTCGCATGGGGATTTGAAGCGAACACTATCGATCAGGTACTGTAACGAAGTAATTCCCCTTCTCACGTGGAATGATAGCGTCTGTTATAAGTTGAAAAAAAAATAATGTGATTGAGACAAAGTAAAATAAAAAGAGTTAAGTTTAATAATTTCCCTTCTCACGTGGAAAGCTAGCGTCTTTTATAAACTAAAAAAAATATAAAATAAAATGATTAAGACAAACGAAATTAAAAACTAATCTTCAATCTTTAATTTAATCTTTGAGAGTTTGAGAGCAGAGGAGGAGTGAGTATTTTTGTCTTTTTTTTAAAAATTTTTTATTCTTTTTTTTCTTTGCTTGGAAACAGGTTCATAGCTCATAGGCTAAATTAATCGAAGTCAAGTATTGTAGAAAAAGACACGTAAACCACAAATTTCTTATAGTACTGTAATAACAAATGATATAATTATTCTCTTTAATTTTTAAAAAGAAAAGGATGAAGAATAAGAAAATACTGATGGAGAAAATACTGGGCAGGATGTAGAAAAATAAATTATTTTAATTAAGATGGTTTTTTTTGGCTTTTTTTGCGGTAAAAGGAGCTCATATCATTTTGCGTTGCGATCGAGAAACATTTCAATGACAATTCCGAGAAAAATTGCTTATGAACAGAGAAAATTTGCCCAGTTCAGCGCTGGACGACATTGGTTAACATTGAATTCTTTGCTAACTATTAATCATCTATTCCGCCAACTACTAAGATTGTTTTTTATGTGCTAGTATTTTCTTATAGAGGGAAATATTTCTGTATATTATTTTTTTTTAAAAAAGGGTTCAGCAAAGCAGAGAAAATCGTGAAAAATTGTACGGTGGTCCGGATCAGAAAGACTTCTTGATATTATTGTTATTTACATTGTCTATTTTTTTAAAGATTGTTTCTTTGTTTTATTTTTTTAAAAATATTGTGTTATTGTTTGAAGTTGACACAACCCCTTTAGCGTCGGATTCTGTTCATATCTCCGTTTCTGGAATGGGAGCCGTGAAATAGTGAGGACTTTCGTGGAATATTATCCATAGTAAGGGAAGCTTTTGGCTGATAATATCACGTAGAGGATACTAAAATACTTTTGATACCGTTACTGGTTTAACGCTAATGAACAATTTTACATTTAGAGGAAAAAAATTAAACTTTTTAGCTTTGAATGTATGGGAATGATTCCGTTCTTCCAACTCTCCAAAGTAATGAGCTTGTTTTCGAATAATCCGAATATTCGAATCGTGAGCGGCGTAGATCCACTCGGATCTACTCTTTCGGAATTATTCAAAAAGTACTAATGAATACTCACACTATAATGCAAGGTACGGAAGCGGTAGCTTTGAGAACGGGCCAACAATCGGTGAAAACGGAACCTCGGAACGGTACGGGAAGTTAATGCTGGATAACCAGTTTCTTCCATAGAAAATGTGGAAAATCTCTGGAATCTTTACTTTTTGTATCGTTCAAAAGCGAATTTGGAATCTGCTGAACACGAAGAGGCACACTTCCGAAAACCCTCTAGAAATTAACGCTAATCAATCATTGCCCATGTTCGACTGTCTTTGAATCTCGACATATTAAAACGTAGTTTTTAACTGATTTTTTGCTGTTTAATAAAGACGATCAATACCAATCTTGGCTGCAGCTAAAGAAAATCAATTAAAAGCTGATCAATCAGTTTTTTTTTTCATAGAAAACGTGGAAAATCTGTAGAACATAGTTTCCTTAACGCTTAGACAAAAATAAAAAAATAGAAAATGAGTTTGATTAGGAATTCTTACTTATGCAATCCTACATGATGTTTTCCGTAGGGTGATGAGGTGTTTGAGAGGATCAATCACTTATGACGTTGATTTTTTCCAGGCTCTGACGAAGGCGATAACCCCAAAACGTTAGCTGTTAATGAAGATCAGTAGCAATCTTTGTCGCAACTCAAAAAAAAATCGATGAAATACATTCATTACCAGCTCATTTAAATTCTCATAACTTTCATAGTTCGAATTATTTGTCAGCTTATTAGATTTCTACTAGAATTCTGCTATAAATTTCTAATCTTCATACCTCTAAAAGAAAAAAGACAGAAAAAGAAAATGCATAAAACACTGAAAAAAAAAACTCAAAACCCATTTCACATAAACTGTAAAAAGCGCCGTAAAGCGTAACTGCAACATTACGCGAACTGAGCTTTAATGTATTTTCGCAATCGATTATTTTCTAAATTACATGTAAAATTTCACTTTTCCAGCTGATTTCATTTTTTTTTCTAAATTGTTATGAAATTTTACTTTTACCACGAGATTTATTTTTTTCATTTTCTAATTGTAAAAATTCCATTTCAATAGCGGTATATACTCACCAGAATCGAGTTTATTGGTTTCAAACCAAGTTCTTTTTAAACGAACTCTCGTTAATTCTTAGATATGACTGAGAAACCTCACAAAAAAAGAGAACTTCTTCCCGTCTATTTTATCAAATTTTTTTCTGTATATGACTGAGAAACCTTACAAAAAAAAGAGAACTTCTTCCCGTCTATTTTATCAAATTTTTTTTCTGTAAGCGCATATTTTTTCACTATTAATGCCCAGTTTTCTTTGTTATAAAATCAATTTTGTTAAAGCTAACGGTTATTATTCCGCTAATCCTTATTTCTTGTAAAATAAGCGACTCTGCAAGAATAAAATGAAGGTAGTTGCGAAATAAAAGTATTTCATTGAAATATTATAAAATATTGAAATTATTCTATAAGTTTTACATGACTAAAATTTTTGTGCAGAAACATCTGTTCACATTAAGAACTACAAGTGCCGCTAAAAATTTTGAATAGTCGATGCTGGGACAGCCAAAGGACTGGGGGATATTAAAGCTGGAAAATTTTGGAAGATTTGCCAAAAACTGGATTTTCTATTAATTTAAGCGATATTTCTCTCAATTTTCAGTATTAAAACTTCATAGTTCTTCAATCTAGTATAGAAATATTGGATAAAGTTAGGTGGAACCTTCCGCTAATTTTTTTTTTCGTAAGGAAACAACATTAACTGTTGTTTTTTTCTGTTGTAAGTTTATTTATTTTATTACTCCAGCTAACAAAAATTACCGAACTACTCAAAGAAAAGTAATTAGGTAATTCTTTAACCTGTCCAGCTAACTACTAGAATGAGTAACCTCTGAACTCTACACACTTTTCTCTTCTGGATTTATAGGCATCACCCCACGAATCTGAGGCAGATTTCAGGTGGAGTATTCGTATACGGCATAGTAGATTATGAAGGAGGGGGGAGGGAAATCCGTCCATTTCTTGCTAATTGCCGTAAAAAACGGCCCGAAAGATGCGGCGCATAAAGATACACAAGGTTGGCGTGCTCCAATCGAACTCGTTGTAGAAAATAGTGCGCCGGAACGCTCGAAGCCATATCTTCCGGGGCGTTTTTTACAGCAATTATTAAGAAATAGACGGAATCACCCTTCTCTCCATAATCTACGACTCTGTATAGGCGTTACCTACCTGAAACCCCTACCACCCCCAGATTTGTGGGGTGATGCCTTTAAGGAGAATTTCCTCGTTGAGCCACCTCTCCTGCCTCACTACAAAGTTGCAATTTACATGGTTAGCTAAGACGCATCGGGGTTTATTTACCTAATTACTGTCACAACTCTTTCGCCGGATTCTTTGCAGACTTCCGTCTTTGAATACTGAAGTTTGGATTTTTATAGATTGCGCCACAAGTTTTCCGCAATATAATGGTTTTATCCTACAAATATTTCTGTTTTTTTCTCAGTTTTTTTTTCTCAACCATGAAGGAAAGTTTTGAAGGAAGAGCGTTGAAAGTCTACCAGAAACATGGAAGAAGAATGAAGAAATGAAGGAGAGGTTAATTTACCTTGGGAAACTTTTATTTTATTTGTTTTTAAAGAAAATAACGAAGAGAGTGTACAACATGGAAATATCTGCCTGGCTAAAACATAAGAAAATAAATAACCTTAACAAATAAAAAATTACAAGAGAATAATTATAGAAAAATATATAAGACAGTATCCACGTATCTGCAAAGTGCTTGGAAAAATCTATAGCAACAAAAACAAATAACAATAATAATAATAAACAATATTAACAACAATAACTAATAAATAAAATAAGATAAAACATAGAAAAATAAACAACCTTAATAAATAATAATTTACAGAGAAATAGTTATAGAAAAATTTATAAGATAGTATCCACGTATCTGGAAAGTGCTTGGAAAAATCCACAGCAAGTTTTTTTTTTCTACTGGAGACATTTGTACTCTTTCAGGTTGTCGGCGCCAGTTTTTTGACATCATTTGTTACCGACACCATCCTTGGTGTAACTCTTGTTCTACATCGTGTAGCGTATACAATATATCCATATAAAGCGTCAAGCGTACTCACTTGTAAATTGTTGCAGGTGAAAAATTTGTAAAGAAAATATTTCGAAAAATAAAAATAGAAAAAAAGATCTGCAATTGGTGTGATTTTCTTTTTCAGTGCTATCTTATTGGTGTGTCAATATTTCATGTTATACTATTTGTCGTAATGGTTACTCCATATGCGGGTTATCAATTTTGTCCGAAAAGTCTGGAACGTTTCCCAGTGGAAGGTTCCGCCACTACAGTAGTGTTATGGTAAATGAGCGATAAGCATTTTAACCTGTTATATTTTTTAATATTATTTATTACTCATTTTTTGTATTACTATAACTTCTAACAGCAAAATCCTACTCATTTTCCTGATTTTTTCGTGCAGAAAAAAAATTCAGGATTAATAAAATATGCAACTACATGGTTGGTCTAACAGCTTTTACTGCATATTCTGTAATATGTATTTTTTTATTTATACGGGGTAATCTCACTCTGAGAAGCAATGCTGAAGTTCGTTTAACGTTACAGGTAAATGATTAGCTTTTTTTTCTTCGATTTCTCACGAGAATTTCCCCATAGTTCTCCCAAAAAAACAATGATTATTATGGATGTCGTCAGAAGTGCAAACAGGAAAAAAAAACATTAGATTCAGTCCTCAGAAATTAGTTTTTTTTTTCTCAAGGGAATAAATAATGTATATGCACAGTACTCTATGCTGTAATCGTGTGAAAATCGAAAACGCAGACATTGTGACTAAGAAAAAAAAAGCAGGGATAGAGATTGAAAAAGTGTCTATATAAATTATGGGAAATAATCGCACCGTTTTTTATATGAGCAGTCATGTGACTTGGAAAGCGTCTAGCATATTTTCTTCGGATATATTCCACTTCTTAGAAAAAAAACTATGACCACAAGGGATTTCGAAGCTAATCAAAAAGTCCATAGCAACTATGAAATGTAAAGAATTTTTTTTTTTGAAAAATTGAAAATTCAAGCATAGATTAGCATAACTAATTACGTTGCTATTGTGAAGACTCTAAACAGAAATTAGATCATTCCACTATTGAAGGTAGAATATCACAAAGTTGAAGACCATGGAATCTTTCAAGGAAAACATATTGGGCTAGGAGTGTAGGTGCACTCTATTCTCCTAAATAGCTCAACTCTTCCTAAATACTCTAAAAAATGGCGTGGAAAACAGCTTTATCGGTCGAATTTTCCAACGACGCCCCTAACAACGCGCTACGTATGCGGGCGCAGTCACACACCGCGCTCGCCAGCGGGCGGAGAAACGGCGTCAGCGTCCCACTGATTGTCCGCTTGCGTACATATGTAATACGTTTTTTGGGATTTGTAGAAAAATTCGTTTCACTGTTTGTTCCGCTCCGAGGATGCCTCTGAGATATAAATATGTTTAGGGATTCGATTTTCGACTTATTTTATAGTGTGCATAATTTTGTGGTAGCCAGAATCATAGTGAAATCCCCAAATCCGTCTTAGAACAAGACTATCGATTACACGAAAAAAATGTGCAAAAATCGAATCCTGAATCTTTTTGGACATGCTCTGGGATCAGGAAGGGAACTGCTGAAATAACAAAAAATTATTTCTTTCTTATTGCAACCATGGGAGTTGTAAATCGTTGCACCATTGCAAAAAAAAAATGGGAAGGGAATTGAGTACACGAATTGAGTACAATTGAGCACGTACAAATATCCGAGACCTTAGGGGGCACCGCAAGAGCAAAACAACGATAAAATTGATGGAAAGGGACTTCACTAAGGCTGTCCCATTCATAAATACAAATAATATGAAAAATAATAATTACGTTTACCAAAAAAAAAACAGAGAAAAAGTGGTACGGGGAGGACGCGTCACGTTATCAGCCGTTCTACACCGACTATACATCTGGTTTCCACCTAGCTTTTTGTTCTGTTGATGCGATCATACTGTGGTATTCAAATTATCGATCTACGTCGGCTATTTCCGCAGATCGATAACTTGAAGTGGTGCACATGTGGAAGACTGGAAGCTAAACCGCGTTGCGCTATCGCGCACAAAATAATCGCTAAAGGACAAAAATCTTGGCGAGAACTATAGAATAGCTGTTTTAGTTCGATCCGCTTCGACGGGTTTGCGTTGTGTGATCACCGAGTCAATATTTATTTAATTTATTTAATTGGATTCATCAATTAATAAATTAATTTATAGGTTGTGCTTATGTCCACTATAGGTATGTTTTATTTTCTATACTGGGAATTTCGGCATTATCTACCATTGGACACAATTCCGTCTATCATACTTTATGAAACATTATCATTACTATATTACAACGCTGAGTTTACTCCTTATTTATTTCTAAACAAGTGAGTTTCACAGTGCTCGTTATTACCTTTAACTATTTCAACATTGGAAACTATTTCTGAAATGTTTATTTGTTTAAAGAATTCAATTGTGACTCGTTCACTCACGAAAAGCTAATTAATAGAATTTCAAACTTGCTCCTGTCTTGATACATCGGCAAATTTCTGTCTATGTTTTCTAGTCTTTTTTGCTTTTCGTTTTCTAATCAGAGCAAGAAATGAAAGTAATCGTCAGCAAGCTGCACCTACGAGCAGAAGAGCGTTGCCCTTAGCGCCATTTCCGCGCAACTTTTGAAGAGAACCCAAACCAGGTGGCGGAGCCGACACGAAATCTAGAATTCTGCCTTCTTGGGTGCTGTCCGCTTATAACCATAATGGGCGATTCACCCTCAACAACCTTACACGCGAGTAATGGCAGGGTTTCACAGAAATCCGCGAAATGACGATAAGAAGGAACATGCGCCTTTCAGTAAGCGATAAGGGCGGGGAATCCGCAATCGTGTCACAGACTCCTGATCGTAAAATAACAAATCTTCACTAACAAGACAAAACAATCTATCGCCGCTAAAAGAGAAAGAATTCCTTGCGCAGTGCAAGCGAGTTTGTTTGACTAGAGGTGAATCTGCTGGTCTTGATGAACGATTTGTAAGCTGCCTCAAACTTGACAAACTGAGCTGTTCTGTGTTCCATAAAGGATAAAGGATAAAGTGTCTGGCGTTAATCAACCCGCTCGGGATGCGCCTCCACGTTCACTTCAATTCGGAATCGTTTGAGGTTCACGAACATGTAACCGACCTATACAATGACTTGCTGGGTCAGCCCCTGTGTCAAGTCAGAGTTTTTTTCCTCCCAGACAAGTCTGGTACCAATTTATCCACCCCGGAGGGATGAGGGGCTTGGTGGGCACTAGGGCGAATTCGAACCTCCGATCGATCGTGCAGGAAGCGGAGCCTCTAACCGCTACACTACTTCCATTTGTTTCTGATAATGTTAGTGGCGTTTGCTCAGCGCAGCATTTTGTTCAAATACAACTACAAGATGACATGATCCTGACTGACATCCCTAACGCAAACATCAAAAGCCAGCTTGTTAGGCACACATTTCTATGCATCTGGGAAAGATGTGTTATTTGCCCTTACAGAAAAACAGGCGACTGCGCACAAAAAGGAGCAATATATGAGATTGAGCGCTTCTGCTGCAAATCCTACCTCACGCCTCAAAGCGGCGCAGCGGTGGCCCTGGCCGTCGGGCAGCTATGGTGGCGAGACTTCGTCTCGGCAGGTTCAACCATGCCACAAAGGTGTCCGGCTAGTAGCCCGGTCCTTGGGCCAAGGCTACAGGCTAGCTAAGTGAGGAGGTAGTACGACGATTCCGGTGCCAGGCTGCTAGCTTGCTAGTGCGACAAGCCGACCGAGGACAACACCCCCGTCGCGTCATACTGCTAATGTCTACTATGTGTTCTTCAGAAGCTAGGGCGTACCCCAGAAGCGACGCGCATTGTCCTCGCCCGGGCAATGTGGCAAATATGCGAGGGCTACCGGCTAGAGGACGAAGCCGGCCAAAGAAGTTAGTCCGCCATCGCCAGCAACATCCAGTGCGCTTGGCAACACTTAACGTTGGGACGCTCACTGGAAGAAGTCGTGAACTGGCAGACAGTCTCAGAAAACGCCGTGTTGACATATGTTGTGTACAGGAGACTCGCTGGAAAGGCTCCAAGGCAAGGGAATTAGGCGATGGCTACAAGCTGATCTACCACGGCACATCAAATCGCAACGGCGTTGGTATCATATTGAACGAGTCGTTTAGAAATAGCGTCACAGCGGTGGATCGACTATCGGATCGCTTGATGGCTGTAAAAGTAGATACAGGAGAAGTGGAATTGCGAGTCGTCTCTGCTTATGCGCCACAGATGGGCTGTAGTGAAGAAGAGAAGGCGCGCTTTTGGGAAGATCTGGAGCAGTACGTCCAATCCCTGGAAAGCGAAGAAGTACTTTTAATCGGAGGAGACTTCAACGGACATGTCGGTTCCCGGAAAGACGGATTCGAGAGTTGTCATGGTGGATACGGCTATGGAGCTCGTAACGACGACGGGTTGCGAATCCTGGAGTATGCTGTTGCAAGTGACTTGATCATTGCTAACACGCAGTATCGGAAAAGAAAATCGCATTTGATCACGTACACCAGCGGCGGTCGTGAAACACAAATAGATTTCTGGATGTTACGCCGACAAGATCGCCGACTTCTGCAGGATTCAAAAGTCATCCCTACAGATCATGTCGCTGCCCAACACCATCTGCTCGTTATGGACTTGAAAATCTCCCGTCCAAGGAAGAAACATCCAAGGACTGAAACACAGCGCATCAAATGGTGGAATCTGAAGGATCGAAAGGAGGTATTTTTCGCGTCCGTGGCTCCATCTACACTTCCCCACCCTACTCGTAGTGTGGAGGAAATGTGGTTGTCTACTTCCAGCGTTATACGCTTGACCGCGGAAAACACTCTGGGAAAGACGACTCTAGGTAAGCCAAAGGTACAAAAGGCTACGTGGTTTTGGAACGAGGAAGTTCAGGCGGCAATTCGTGAGAAGAAGTCCAAGTATAAGCTCTGGTGGAGGACGCGTCAGCCTGAAGATCGGGGTGCTTACCTAGCGGCGAAGAGGGAGGCTAAGAGGGCAGTCTCCAAGGCGAAATCGGACCGCTACAAGGCTGTGTACGACATGCTTGATACCAGAGAAGGCGAGCGGGCAGTGTATCGTTTAGTCAGAGCACGTCATCGCTCAACGTTGGATATGGAGCACACCAAGATCGTTAAGGGAGCTGATGGAGCCGTTCTGCGCCGCTCTGGTCAGATCCTGGAGAGGTGGCGAGAGTACTACAATCACTTGTGTAACGAAGAGTTCTGTCATCCTCCCATCCCAACCGTTCCCAGCGTCGAGGGTCCTGTTCTACCAATTACTGCCGTCGAAGTCAGTGCTGCCCTCGCAAAAATGAAGTCGAACAAGGCAACCGGTCCTGATGACATACCTGTTGATATCTGGAAGCTACTAGGAGATCGAGGGTCCATATGGCTCGCAACTCTATTTAACAAGATCGTTGCAGAAGGACGGACTCCAGATGTTTGGCAAACTTCCGTGACCGTGCCTGTCTGGAAAGGGAAAGGAAACATTGCTGACTGCACCTCGTACAGGCCTATACGACTGCTCTGCCATACGATGAAGATTTTTGAGCGTGTCCTGGAAGCTCGTCTGAGGAAAATTGTTAGCGTTTCACTCAACCAGTGCGGTTTTGTGAAGGACTGCAGCACTATAGATGCTATCCATGCTGTCCGAATCCTCCTGGAGAAACATCGAGAGAAGAACCGCAGTGTGCATCTTGCTTTTCTCGATCTCGAGAAAGCTTTCGACCGTGTCCCACATGAGCTGTTATGGATGTCCATGAGGTCGCATAGAGTACCAGAAGAATATGTGAGGTGGACGAAGCTGCTTTATGCGAAGCCTACCAGCGTTGTACGATGTGCTGTTGGAACAAGCAGGCCATTCCCTGTACGAGTAGGGGTTCATCAGGGTTCATCCCTCTCACCTCTGCTGTTCATACTGTGCATGGACACGATAACGAAGGAAATCCAGAAGCAGCATCCGTGGACTCTACTCTTTGCCGACGATGTCATGCTCGCGTCGGAGTCTCGAGATGATCTTCAGAAACAAGTGCAGTCTTGGAAGGATCAGCTGCAGCAATATGGATTGCGCCTCAACACATCAAAAACTGAGTACATGGAGTGCGGACCAAGGATAGAGGATGGTTCAATTTGTGTTGATGGCACCGAATTAAACAAGGTGAACTGCTTCAAGTACCTTGGATCCAAAGTGACTTCCACAGGCGACATTGATCAAGAAGGTCGAGCGCGTGTTAATGCTGCATGGATGAAATGGAAAATGGCAACAGGGGTACTGTGCGACAAGAAAGTCCCTGTTCGACTGAAGTCGAAGATCTACAGGACGGTAGTGCGTCCTGTTGCCCTTTACGGATGCGAGTGCTGGCCGACAACGAAAGCCTTGGAAAGAGTGCTGCACGCTATGGAGATGCGGATGTTGAGGTGGACGATAGGTGTGACGCTAAAAGAGAAAGTATCCAACGACACTGTGCGCTCCATCTTCGGTGTCGTCCCGATAACTGAGAAGATGAAGGAGGCGCGACTGAGATGGTTTGGTCACGTATTGCGGCGGGACGAAGATTCTGTTGCCAAAACCGCTCTGAAGCTCGACGTTTCAGGAGTGAGGCCGCGCGGGAGGCCAAAGATTCGCTGGTTAGACCGTGTGAAGCTGGATATGATAGATGCACGTTTGTGTACGGCTGATGCAATGGATAGAACCAAATGGAAGACAAGAAGCAGAAAAGCGGACCCTGCAACAACGCGGGACAAACGCTAGGAAGAAGAAGAAGATATGAGATTGAGCGCTTGAAGCGCAATGCAGCCTACATTGGGGAGGCCTGTAGGAACCTTTGAGTGAGGATTAGTGAACATGTGGCAGGACAACGGCGTAACAGTCGGATGAAAAAAACACTTGGAAGTCATGAACATGAGGGCCACAGTGGAAATGACTATGATGTGAAACGCGTTATACTGGCTCAAGAAACACAATTGTCGGCAAAGAAGATGTTGGAGGCGTTTTATATTCTTAAAAGAAGTCCTTCAACGAATAAACGGAATTAATATTTATCAATAACGAATGAGTTCTTGCCAGTTTTACCGCTCTATAACCTATAGGTGTCTGATATTGTGTGGGTGTAGATCAAATCATCTGTATCGTCGCTGGTGATCTAAATACAGCAATACTCATTCGTTGCTACACTGAGTTCTAAGTGCGTGCTACCACCCGCCGCACATTCGGTGGGACAATACGTGAAACTATTTTCAATATATCTGGCTTAAGTTTTCACTTCCTTGAACGATTATTGAGACATTGACCCAGGTTAGTGTGGTACTTGGTATTGTGACGGGATAAACGTAGAATCGTTCCAATCAAATTCTATTTAGAGCTCTGAAAACGGCGAAAAAGCCGAAACGTCAGGCAAGTAAAGGTTCCATCTAAAAAAAACCTCGCGGGCACACTATTAGAGAGCTAATTAATAGAGTGATCCAGCGATTCTCATAGATCAAATTTCGCTTTCCTTTCCACCCAGATCATTAACTAGGGGATCCGTATCTATTAATAGATCGTTTGTGACAAGAAAAAAAATAGTAAAAGAAAAAGCAGGAAAATTTGCTACTTTTACAAATAATTCTGTCAAAACATTTGAGTCATAAGATAATCTTTTTCTCAGTTCATTATTTTCAGATAATCCAAGTGATTCTCTTTTATTAATTGAAATTTGGCATTTTTTAGTCTAGTTCTAATTTTTCTCATCATATTTTTATTTCAATCCTGTAGTTTTTTTTGCAATGTTATCTTCCTTAGTATTTCTTTCAGAAGTTTCCGTGAAGAATTTCTAAGATTTCCTTGTAAACCCACGAAGTCTAGGAAGATTGCTGTATCTGTGGTCGCTTATCATACGGCTAATAAATGGAGCTGATCCAAAGGGTGTGGAGATTCCTAGAATATTCGTGAAATGCTGTGATGGTTGTTTATATGGTCCAGAAAATCGCCAACAATTTTGTTTGTCAACAATTTGTTTGCAGAGAATAATGTACAACCAGAACTTGTTTTTTTCCTCAATTTTTTGCACTTGCATAAATCTATGAGATCAAATAATTGTTCTTTGTCAGTTGCGGTTAATTGTATCGTATGCTATTCTATTATTATGCTGTACATAGCAAATAAAACACTTATTTGTCATAATGAATAAATAGTATTCTCTGTTCTGTTCTCGGATTTGATTTTGGAACGTTACATAAATCTAAAATTGTTCTGAAAGAAAAGAAGAAAGTTAGATCAATCCGCTTGAATCGCTTCAGTGCGTCCGACTTCAATTCAGAATCGTTTGAGGTTTGTAAATGTGTGTCTGGGCTATACAATGATTTGGGGAGGTCAGTCAATGATCGAGTCAGTGTTTTATCCTCCTAGACGAGTCTGGTACCAGTTTTTTGACCCCAGAGGGATGAAATACCTGGTTGGCACTAAGGTTTCGAACCATCGGCCGTGCGGCCGCAGCGAACCTCTTATCGACCCCCGTCCCAGACTTAAGATGAATCATTTTTTAGAATTTATTTTTTTGGTATTTGAAGTTATCTTCAGTATTCTTTAGCGCTCGATTGAAGAGAAACGGATTGCGAAAGTCATGTTAACCAGCCGATGTATCAAGTCAGTTTTTTTGTCCTCGCGAACGAATATTTTACCAAATTATGGCCCCAGAGAGATGAAAGGGGTTGTTGGCTTAAAGACATCATCCCACGAATCTGGCGTGGTTTGGATTTTCGTTGGAGTATACCTATATCGGGTCGTAGGTTATGAATACAGGGGTGGTCCCGCTCATATTTCCCTGCATCACTGTAAACATACGGCTCCGGAATGCGGTCCCTTACGACGTCCTCTACTGCGGTGCGCCACCTTTGCGCCCCGCCCCCGCCTTCATTTCATTTTTCGAATCTCGGGCGAGGGCAGGGCGCAAGGAGTGCGCGTTGAAATAGAGGACGTCGTAAGGAACCGCATTCCGAAGCCGCCTGTGTACAGTGATGTAGGGAGAGATGAGCGAGATTGCAGCAGTTTTGCAATCTACGCAATCCTGTATAGCCTCGGAAATCCATACCACGTCGGATTCGTAGGGTGATGTCTTCATTCCATTCGAAGAGATGAGAGAGGAAGAGATGAGCGGAACCATCGCTGTATTCATAATTTACGACCCGATATAAGGTTACTTCAATGAAAATCCATCCCACTCCAGATTTGTGAGGTGATGCCTTTAAGACGGCTTTTGAACCGCAGTTTCCGGAGAGCCTCTTAGCAGCTGCGTTACACCAGCGGAAATAGAGTGGTATTTAGTTATTGAACAGATATCATACTGTTTCTAACGATAGTGCAGAGCTACATGAACGTATATGAAACACGTCATAGGACAGGTTACTTAACGTCATATGTCAAAGAGAGCATAAAACCTTTACGAGCATGTGCACCTCTAATTTTATAACGAAGTAAAAATGTTTCATTACTCTTTCGATTATAAAATAGGTTCAAAGCAGTGTAAGTGAATAGAGCTCATAAATTATAGAGAACAAAAAAAGATAAGAAGGATAAGATCTCTGACGTATCAATCCACTTGGGATCCGCCAACGCGTTTTGCCGCAATTCGTAATAGTTCACGTTTGGAACGTGTATTGGCCTATACAATGACTTGCGGGGACCAGCCGATAATTAAAGGCATCACCCCACGAATTTGAGGTGGTGCAGATTTCAGGTGGAGTATTCGTATACAGGATGGGAGACTACGGAGAGGGGGGTGATTCCGTCCATTTCTTCCTAATTGTCGTAAAAAACGGCCCAGAAGATACGGTTTCATTCGTTTTGGCGCACCATTTTGTACAAGGGGTTCGATTGGAGCGCGCCAGTCTTGTGCGGCGCCGCATCTTCCGGGCCGTTTTTTACGGCAGTTAGGAAGAAATGGACGGAATCACCTCCCTCTCCGTAGTCTCCCATCCCGTATACGAATACTCCACCTGAAATCTGCACCACCTCAGATTCGTGGGTTGATACCTTTAGATCAGTGATTTGTCCACCCAGACAACTCTACTAGCAATTTATCGGGCCCGCGGTGAGATAAAGCGCCTGGTTGCTACCGGGGCGGTTTCGAACCACCAACCACTTCGGTCACAGCGGACTTCTAACCGACTGCATTGTACCAAACCATATAGACGATGATCAAGTCAGTGTTTCTATCTTCCCGGACAAGTCTGATACCAAATTTTTCAACCCCGGAGGGATGAAACACCTAGTTGGCACTAGGGTTCCGAACCATCGACCATGCGGCCGCAGCCCTTCATCGATCGCGCTACACCCGTTCCAGAATTTAGATATACAATTTTTAAATTTATTTCTGTAATTGTAATTTTGAACTACACAAGAATATAGTTCAAAATCACAAAATATAATCTCAGGGATTTTAAGCGAGTGCAAAGTGTCTTTTTTTTTAAAGCAGTTTCCAAGAAACATAAATCTCTTAGGTGCTTCTGCAGCCGACCGAGTTAATCTCGCCACCACTTACATCAACGTCATGTTCACGTGTTTTTCACGTGCACCAAACACACGTTCTTCAATTGCTTGACGTTGTTGCAATTCAAAATTTCCTCTATTCTTTCATCTAGGTGCAAACAAGCAAATTTCCTTTTACAAAAGTTGATTACTGCATCAACATGAAATATTTTAATGAATGCAAAAAACAAAACGTTCTCGCTTCGTCTCATCTCAGCTGAGCATCTCAGCTCTCTAAGGACCTTGGGTACGGTTCCATCTTGTGTCGCCCATTAGCATCAGTCGGACCATCGTAGCCCTCCGAGGAGCAAAGAGCACCGTGAGTTTCACAAATGTACATTGGAGGAAACAGACATGAATCGGTGTTATCTTGGAAAAGTTTTCAAAGATTTAAATGATTAGTGGTGAAAAGCTTAAGATTATGCAGGGTTAGCTCTCAGAATCTAGACAAAAAAAGCTTCTATGCAAAAAATTTATTTGTTCAACTGAATAAGATAACAGACATAAGTGCTTATCCTTGTTTTCCAGCTTCCATGGTTACACTTCTCTGAGATCAGAAACTGGGAGAACTCAGAGGTAAACTCCATGGACCTATGTAGGCTCAGTGAAGGAATTAAACAGTTTCTGCTTCAAAAAATGGGTGTAGGACAGGAACAAGCGGTGGTTTACACTAAAGGGGAAAAATCTAAGGGAAATGACCCCAAAAAAATGACATGACAAAAATTCGCGTGTCTAACTTTTATGAGAAACATCCGCATCTTTGCAAATTCGTCACCGTAAGGCCCTTTATGTCTGAGGGAGTGGAGCGGTGGTCTTTACGCCAAACTCTCAAGAAAGCTGAGAAAAACACGAAGTAGGCAGACCGGGTCACGTAGAATTGCAAAGGTTACCACCAAGAAAAATGTTAGCCTGGCCAAGCAAAATCTTCAACAATCGATGCGGGATTTCTCAGGTCCAACCAGCCAAAATGTATGGATGCGCCACTTCTACATTCAACTGGGTCTTGTAGACGAAGTGTGGAATCAGTTAGAGCAAGAATAAAAAGATTCCTATCCGAACGGAGGCACAGAAAGTCGCCGCCAGGATCCGACAAGTCCCTCTCAGACACGGCCGGTGAAGGATTATTGGGGATTTTAAAGGGTATGGTGACGTACAACGCAGGATTTTTTCGGCGTCCCAACGAATCGACCAAGAAAAAGCTCAACACGCTCCGGCGAAATAGCGTGATCGAACAAACCTGAGTATAACACCGTACTTGCCAGAACCTCAGCTTTCATTTTATGCATCATGTTTGCCTTTTTGTTGTTAAAAATAATAATAAGATAATATATGTTGAAAATTGTGCGAAATTTTTTCAATAGGTGGTAGGAGAAAGTCGTGTCATAGCTTTCAAACGTTCAGTTTTTTTCACACAGTGAAAAATAAGCAGCCTACCTTACACAGACACTAATTCATAACGAAAATAAACATGGAGGTTTTCACCGACGTTCTCGGTCTCCGTAATGTTTACACTTTTTTCTTTTCTTTCTTCTACATGAAATTCATCAACATCTCTCCGATCTATGGTCACATTCAATGAGCAAACGGGAATATGTTTTTTAAGTCTGTTTTTCCGAGATGATAATTGTTTTGTTCACTTTCTCCCATAGTGATCTATAGAAAACTATTTTTCTAATAAATTTACACCTTAAAAGAAGTATTTATCTGTGTTTTTCTTCGTGTTTGTATGCATTTCTTCTCTAATTGGATACACACCAATGATTCTGAGTTCTCTCATCGAAATAATTAACAAAGACCACATTTCAAATAACTCTACATCATCTCTCTCATCAAAATTTATTCTCATACTTGCTATAGTAGATTCTTACTGCTTAGATTCTGGATTTATTAATTATTTCTCCAACTCTTCAAAACAAAACGGAAATCTATTCGTTTATTTGTGGTGTCATCATAGGATCGGAATACGAGGTGTAAAAAGAAATTATTGAAAAAAATCGAACAAGAGATCTTCTTAGAGTTATTGTCATTAAGGCAACTATTTTGAACATTATCTTATAAATATGATTGTGGTGTGGATCCAGTACATGTTGCGTAGTTTAATATAAGATTGTAAGGATCTCAACCGTAAATATAAAAGTAGCTTCAAATTTTTTTGGATTTTTAAATCATTAGGAATTTATCTTTTGATTTCGTCGTCGCTAAATGACTTCTAAATCCGGAAATAGGAAGTTTAAGGCCGAATTAAGTTGTTGAGGATGTGATTTTTTTTTACCGAGAAAGAAGGGGAACTATAACAGATTGAAAAATTTAAAATAGATGCGAATATAACAAATCTACTACCTTTATTTTTCGTTCCAGCTTTTTTTTCCACTAATTCACTAGTTAAAGTAATTTATTCAGTTATATAATTGAATTCTCCTCACATGAACGTGCATGCGATAAACGTGCAAACGATAAACGTTTCGTAGAAGTTGAGGAAATGAATATTTCTCCCCTGTAACAAACGATAAAAACCCACAGATCGTCGTTTATTGTTGTCGATTAGAAGTGAATAAAAATCTTCCAATGTTTCTAATGAAGGTCCTTGTTCTTTTTTTTTCATTGATCGCACGTCCTTAGATCCCAGATTAGATTTCTGAAATCTTTCAAAAATAGCTACCGTGTCCGCCAACATAAAACCACTCAATTCACCATCAACAATTTTTTTTTTCAAGCAAAGAAAACCTAAGGGTTCTTTACAAAGCGAACGCACAAAATTATCATTTTGTGAAATAATTTTCGTGAGACATCGTTAATTATTGACTTTACGAAGCTCTATGAAATGGAATTCTGCAGAATTTTTCTAATTCAAAAAGAGTATTTTAGGGGAGAACACAAAAGTTAATCAAGAACCACTTTCTTTGTCCCAATAGTACATAAAAAGAGCTTTCTTAATAGCATTAATGATGCTATTGATAAATATTTCTAATAGAGATGAGAGGCGCCTCATGAACGCCTATAATCTATGCCAAACAACACACATATACAGCTAAAAGTTCATGTTATAGCTCTATATGTTAAATTAGTTGCGTCGCTCTTACGGTAAATATGTGCGCGCCGACTGTGCTTCTCTTACGTTACATACGTGAACTTCTTAGCGATTGCATTCATTTGGCATTCACTGTTCAGAAGGAAAAAATAATAATTTTTATCCATTTACTGAACAAGTTGAGTCCATTTGAAAATATCCTTACGTAGAAAACACTGAGATGACCTCTGAGGTACAAATATTGATCCTTCCTTGAAATTTGATAATCGGATCAAGGCAAGATCCAGATAAGGGTTAAACAGTCCACCTCAACCGAAATTTTTGACTTTCAATGAACTGCGGCACCTAGTAAAATGTCGTTTTGATTTTTGATTTGTTGTACACGGGGTTATTAGCAATTAATTTTTATTTATTTATTTATTTTCTTGGCTAATGTTCCGGCTAATCGCCTTTTTCAGAGCCTGAGATGTGCGATCGATTCAATTCACAGTCTTGCCGACCAAATTTCTCCACAATCGATTTCGTTCCTTAGATTGTGAATTGAATCGCCCATTTCAGGCTCTGAAGAAATCGATTTTACCGAAACATTAGCCAAAATTAATAAAATTAATCAGTAACATCCTCGTATACATATAATTAGAAATCAATACAACAGTCACCTCAGATTCTAGGATGAAAACCTTCATATTCATCGCAAATTCTAAAATTCTATTCGATTTCTAAAAAAAAAGTAGATTTACTTGAGCTGTAGACTGTAAGATTATAAGATAAGATTATAAGACTGTACTTTCATTCGCCACAGCCAAGGTTTTGAAGTTAATACATTCGTCAAAGCCTGGAAAAATCAAATCCATCAGTGATTTATCCTCTCAAGCACCTCATCACCCAACAGAAATCAACGTTACCCAAACGATGATATTTACACTCAAGTACTCTTACTAGGGGAAAAATTAAAACCGGATGAGTTTCCCTCCATCTTGTCGGGCGTCTCGACTATCGTGCAACTGCGGAACTGGGTTGCTTTTGAGTATCAAAGTATTGGTTCAAAATTAGGGTATTCACATGCCGTGTACTGTAGATTCTAGGATGAAATCCTTCAAATTAGTCGCAATTTCTTTTACCTTTAGGGCGCTTAGCTAGGTATTCTTGTTTTAGCTGGCTTTCTTTTGCTAGGACCCTAAGAGATTTTTATAAAAATTTGTTTCTACGCTATTCGCTAATTGTTAATTGGCCTAGTCGTTGTTCACAATAGTATGAGTGGGATTTGCAACAATACTTAGTTTGTCATAATATTACTTCAATCAGAGTACTGTAGAAAAGTTATAAGCGCCCGCTATCCATAATTTTATGATAACTAGTCTCTTTGCTGAACGATCTACGATTTCTTAAAAAAAATAGATTTACTTGGGCCGTAGACTGTAAGATTATAAGATAGGATTATAAGGCTGTACTATCATTAGCCACATCCAACGTTTCGGAGTTATTGCCTTCGTCAAAGCCTGGAAAAATCAAATCCATCAGTGATTTATCCTCTCAAGCACCTCGTCACCCAATAGAAACACTCAAACGATGAGCAAGCAACGATGAGCAAGCTCTAAGGACAACACATCGGCTGATGCTTACCTCATTTGCTGAATTTGGTAACGTAACAGTCCACCACGTACCACAACTACGACTCACAGGGGTTCTTTTTATAGGGACCCACATCCCGCCCCCGTAGATCAAAACCCGCACAAATCTTGGTATGGGCCTAATTCGTTTGTGGTCGCAATGCACTCATCCTTTCTGCTTATTTTTGGCCTTTCCGAAATTATCCAAAATGCCTCTAGTATTCTGCGTGCTAAGATCTCGGATTGGAAGAATAGTACCGTAATTTTTACTTCTATTTCTGAGTTTTCATAAGGTATTCTACGTTTTGTTCCTAGTATGGTGAAAAGCTTATATTTCACGAGCCCGTCTAAACGCTCCTTGACCCAAATACACAGTGGGCATCCCATTTACCTTCTATAATCATGATCTATGATTTTTTAAAAATATTTTCGCTTAAACACAAGATAAAATAAGTTATTTTGAATGTTTGGTAAGGTTGATGCAGTCCATTTATCGTAATCTTCCAGTATGAGGCTAGACGTGGTGAGATCACAAAACTTGGTAACGGAATAGGATAATGAACCGGAAACCTTAGACGGTTTGAAAGAAAACAAATAGATCACCTGAGAAAAGGAAGAGCGCACTTTTCACCATTATGCCCTTCACAGCATAAAAATCACATAAAATTTTGTGATGATGTTAAGGCAGATCTAAAACCACCAAGAACGCTGTCACCTACATCAGCTTCTTATGAGAATGACTGCTCCTCCTTCTCCCCTTTCTAATCTAGTTGCTATCAAGTATTAAGTGAAACTATTCCAAGCTTGCAACTTAAAGGCATCATCCCACGAATCTGAGGTGGTACGGATTTCAGGTGGAGTATTCGTATACGGGATCGTAGATTAATGAGAGGGGTGATTCCGTCCGTTTCTCCCTGTATCAGCGGAAACGAACGACCTCGGAATGCTGTTTCTTATGACGTCTTGTGTTGGAATGCGCAACGTTTGCGTTTTGTCGTTCCGGGGTTGTCCGTTTCCACTGATACAGGGAGAAATGGACGGAATCACCCCTCGCCCCGTTCCCCTCTCCACAATCTACAATCCCGTATACATATACTCCACCTGAAATCCGTACCACCTCAGATTCGTCGGGTGATGCCTTCAACAAACATGGTGAACGTTTAAAAATTGAGTGCGCCAAAAAAAAGGAAGAAAAATGACTGTTCCAAAACTTTGGGAAGATGTTCTGAAGCAAAACATGCAGAAATATTAAGGTGCTAAATAGTTTTTCGTGATGTTCTGTATTTCACCACACTTTTTTTTAAAAGTATTTTGGTCAAGCCATACGTATAATTCAAAGGCCCCTTTTTCTGTTCCACAAAAATTCAGTTAACGTGTTTCATGTCATTTAATTCTGTTTCAATTTTAGTGCTGAGCTTAATTTTAATTTTAGAGAAGGAATGCTAAGTCGACAAAAAAGGACAGCGTTTCCAAGGCTTACAACTATTTGTTTTCAAACGATTTCGAAAAATTACAGGGGGAACTTTTGGAGAGAAACAATCTGGGTAGCAAATTAGGGAATTTGATCTGCCCTGGAATATTGCTAGTGCTTGTTTCAGCAAGATCAAGTATGGAACATTTGACCTAAGTGTCACTGCATACAGTGGTCGGACGTTCAAAGTTGATGAGGATCTTTCGAAGCTGGAAGCCAAGCCAAGCTTTTTCCATACACAAAACAAGTAACTCAAACCAAATCGGTAATTTTTTGAGCTCTACCCAAACCGATGAACGGTATAGGTGCCAAAAAACGCCACTATTTTGTCGTTTTGGTATTCCGTTTTTTTTTGCTCTAAAATTAAAAACAAATCACCTGACTCTAAAAAAAACAATGACTGGAGTTTTGTAAAACAGAAAAATGGCTTTGAAACCATACACATAATTTGGCCAGAACACGAAAAAAAGCTCAGTAAAATAAACGTGCTAAAAAAATCATTGAAAATTACGGGATAACCCGACAAAAATGCACGTGGATCGAGCTGAGGTTTTTACGGTACGATTTCGTGATACGGTCAATCTTTTCTCTTTCCTTTCCTTTACCTAATTGTTGTTTCTTTTTATTATTCATGCGGTATTCACATCATTTTTTTCTCAAAGGATTTAATAATATTTGCAAATAGCTTCCTTATTTAAATTGCTGATATCAAGAAATTTAATCAAACTATTTCATTGTTTACATTTCACGGTACCCTTTGCACGATATGCTTCATATTACAATTAAATTTAGACTAATTAAATAATTTCAATTAAATTTCAATCAAAAACTCTAAAAATGGTGAAATGAAAATAAATATTAGAGCAACAAATTAACATCCAACATTCATAAACTATCTTTTGGTTTCTTTTTGTTAAAAACGATAAAACTCGAAAAAACTACAATTCTAAACTTGCAACGCAGTAATTTCAAGAAATTACACTTTTTTCTCGCATGAGAAAAGGGAAGCAATTAATTAAATATCAAATTCATTGGTATTTATAAATTTTTGCTAGGTTAGGTGAACATTTAAAAAATATTATTAGGCTCATCACATGACAAATAAAATGCAGACCCTGCAGAAAAGTGTATATCCTGACGATTTTAAGAAATATACGTGAATAAGTTCCTAATATGTCGGCAACGATAATAAATTGTGATGTATTCACTTTTTTCTTTGAAACGAGGATTTGAATTAACAAAAAGGAGATTAGTAAAACCAAGTTGGCGGCGTTGCCATCAACTTTTCGTAGAAATAAATTCATAAATAATGAAACAAATAAATCGAACACATTTCGAGGCTATAATCGACATCGAGCATGAGAACCGGTTGACTCCGATAAGCTATCGATCGGTGCAAACTATAGAGAAGAAATGACGTACGCGATGCGGAGCAGAGGTGTCCGCTGCGGCAGTAGCGTCGCGGTCGCCTCGCTGATCATATTTGGCTTCGAGTCTGTCTGGTGCACGAACCAAAGAAGAGTGTCAAATTGTCAAAAGTAGGACTTTCCGCAAGAGAAGTGAGAGTAGAAAAAATTTTCATGGATGTATTTACGTAAATATGTGAAAATAAGGATTTTTTGAAATCTAATCCATATGAAAGTTCACACGGAACATTTTACGCGCTATTAGAAGTTTTTCTATGTGTTGATCGATGGTGGTTGATTATAAGTTGATCTCAACGCCACAAACTTGGCCTACTTACTGCTCTCCTTTTTGTTAATTGAAATCTTAGTTTCAAAGTTAAATATTTATGAGCAAAGTTTGAAAAAAAGTAGATACATCATAATGTATTATCTTTGCCGACGTAATAGGAACTTATTTACGTATACTTCTTAAAATCGTCAGAATATCTAATTTTGTGCGATATTAAAATCGAGGGAGGATTTCACTCCCTTATTTCTTTGAGAATAGGAGAAAAGGAGCCGAAATAACCTATTCCCAGCGAGAAGTGAGGTAAAAAATCCTCATCGAGAGATCCGTTCCCAAGTTATGCAATTATATAGCAATTACATAGCATAGTTGTTCCTTTTCAAAACCAGGAAATGGTATCTTTTTCAGTGGTGCTTGATCATCTATTGTAAACAATTTTTATTATTAATTTAACGTAGTAGAAATTTATTCACATTATAGCAATTCTGTTGGCTAAGTAATATAACAGGCTACGGTGTTTTTTTTATACCACGCAATTATGTTCTGTGCGATTTTTTTCCCACTGTCACTTCTGTGTACTTTTGGTGATTTCCCCATATAGTATTCGTATATAAAGGAATTGATTAGGACTACGTTGCATAACCATACTGTAATTATCTCACATAATTCATTATTAATCGTAACGATTTCCTTTTTGAGAACATTTTGGTCTTTTCGAGAGAATTTCCACGTAAAATCTTATTTCTCCTTTTTCCACCACCATTTTTCTTCCTTATCAAACAGGGAAAAAAATTGTGGGGTTATTTTTTGTCCACTTTGTTTCTTTATCTATTACTACTAACTAATCAATAATATAATTTCCGTAATTATCTATAACATGTGTCCACGATCCTACAGTTTTTCAATTCCCAGCCGTGCATGGAAAGTGTGGCGGCTACAAGTAGAAGAAGTGGATGATGTAGGTTCCGTGTTTCGACTAATCGTTGAATTTCATTTTGAAGAGGTAAAATGCTTTATGGCCCGCAGCAGATGATAGTCGAAAGGAGCTGATTCTTTTCATTCTAATTTGAGAATCGTAGAGAAGAAAAAAGAAAATCTTTTTCAGAAGTTTTTTTCTTTAGCTCAATATTTGCCAGAGCGCTATAATTACATCATTTCACTCAAAGCTGTTCTTCCCAGGCGTGACGTTTTCGACACCTCTTAATTTTCAATTGCTCTCCACTTCTTAGATCGCCTTGTTAGCATCTTCTGCTTCAATTAATTTCTCCTTTCTTTCGCTTTTTTGTTGGTTTTTCATTTGCCTCATTAGCAATCGGATATTCATCCAACTATGTACGAAAGCCAATTCATATGTCACATAACTGTGTACATGCATGAATATTACGTGCACCCACTATTTTTAATCTTTCAATCCAGGGATTTTCGCTTTCGTTTCGATATTACCATACTTCGATAAAGTGAGTGGACGACCGTATAGGTTTTGATCTTCGTGGGACATATTGGGTTGTCCCCTACGTTTCTTGCCTTCTTTACAGATTTTTCAAATCTCCGAATTTAATTTGGATTCAAATTTTGTTATGTACAGAACATATGATATCCAAATGACACTACAGTCCGCAGAATAGTCAATGGAGTTCGTCCATCGATGTGATAAATTGTTGATTCTTTTGGTTCAAGACTCAGATTGCTGTGAATTAAAATATTGACGACGGTGGAAAGAAAGTTATGGGAGAACCTAATACGTAGGATCTGAGAGCTATCGCATACGATCTACGAATCGGACTGCCCTCAGCAGCAGTAGCAGTAGTGAATGCTCCTTTTTTCTTGTAATTTTTCGGAGTTTAACGTCTTTTTTCTTGTCTTCGTATGCTAGTGCATAAATAGTGTTACCTACGCAATTACGTGTTATCTCATTCACATAAATACTTACGACGTTTTTATGGGTCGTTGTCGTATTTTCAGCATGTTTTCAGTATTTTTTTTCATTTATCATTTGATCATTTGATCATTAAGCCGTTGCGTTAAAAATTGTATTGTAATTTAGTTATGGGCGAATGTGTCGAACCATCCTTCAATGATGTTACACAGAAAATTGTGGGTGCGGAAACAATTCTTCTATGTTTACTCTCCTTTTTTCTTCAAGTGTTCATGATAAAGGTATGTGGATCCTCAGAAGATAGAGAGAAAGTGAACTCATTTAGGTAAAAAAGAAAACAAATGTTTCTTTCTGTTTATTTTTCTTGAATTCCTGATTAGAAAATTAGTCAGCATTTAGCATTATTAGCTATTAGCATTAGCATTGGTAATTAGGAATTTTCTCTTTGTTTCTTCCACCTACATTCATTCATTCATTCCTAATCAAGAATTTCTTTAAGAGACGGTCAGTTAATAATTAAAATTTGAGTGATAGGAAATTCTCATACAATTGAATCTTTAAATTATAAATTAGATAATAACGCCTTTAACTAGTCACTGATAACTTGAAGTGATTTTGATATATTTGCTTCACGATCCGAAAGAAATCTGACAGTCCTGGGAAAAGAAAACTCAAAATGTCAAGATTCATTCGTTTCTGGTTTTATTTTATTTTTCTAGAATGTCGCTATGACATGCGATATTGCAGACGCATGATAAAAAAGCATGCAAACTTTTGTTTGGAACTTTTATACTGGAAACATAATCGCACATCCAAAGAATTTTTATGTAGACATTCGTCGAAAGACCATTAGGCGCTACGCCCGTCAACGTAACTTGTTGATGTCCACAATCAGGTAACTGAGTGTGGACGTCAACAAGCTACGTTGACGGGCGTTGTGGAGGAGGAACCATCGGGATATTAGAGACTACGATTTCGTTCCACTATTTTCACATTCGACGAGTACCCTACGGGCTGTCGGCATTTTGGGTTGTGGAGTGTAAGGGCGGAGACGCTCATCACTGTATTGGACTTTCTGATCCTGTGCCCACAAAACATTCCTTTCCTATGAAAATCCTCAGAAAGTATTTTAATTTTGCCCATACTTGTGAATCACACGTCTAAATATCGCTGTCCCTTCTCATTTTGCCTTCTCAAGTCAAAACATATCCTACTCATACAGAATTCCTTCTCTCTCCCTCTCATATAAATATGTGTCATCACAAAGGATAGGAACTTATCGCCCATCACCTAGTCGGACCATAGCCGAATAAACGACTACATCTATACGTCTTTCGTCCAGTCCAATATATGGCGACCACGGCCAATTCGGACTCCCATTAACGTCAACTACCGGTTGACCTCCACGATCGAGTCATCATTTCCAGTGTATGAAAGACGGCTATCAGTTGCAAGTACAACAGAGCTCGGAAGTCTGCCATATTTTGTGATGTACTGTTAGCATCTGAATATCCTCTTCTATCTACTCCCCACAACGTCGTCGCATCATTTCCCTTCCACCCCCCCCGATTGAAGCTGTAAGATGTCCGAAAGACTCCTGCCAGCAAACCGGTATCGAAAAAAAAAAAAAAAAGCATAGACGGTCGAGCACGCCGAAAAAGCTCAAATCCAACATCAAGATGACGATATACTAGCAGCATAGAAGAACATACGTGCGACGTTCTGTATCGACGTATGTTCGCGTCTCGACCGTCTATGGAAACAGTGGCAGGGTCTACTACTAACCAATCTAGAAGAGGAAGATATTCTGCAACAGTACATCACAAAATATGGCGACTTCCGTCTTCTACTCAGCTTTTTTTTTTCTTGAGCTTTTTCGGCGTGCTCAGTCTGTGCCTCTTCAAGTGCTTTTCGCAGTTGTCTTTTTGCGATACCGGTTTGCTGGCGGAGTATTTCGGACATCTTACAGCTTCAATGATGGTGGAGTGGTAAGGGAAATGATGCGATGACGTTGTGGGGAGTAGAGTAGAACTGGGGCTATTGGAGGATGCTTTGACTTCTTGCAGTGCCAGACTTAGGAGCTCTGTTGTGCTTGCAGTTGATACTTGCCGTCGTTGTACATGATAGGGATATGATGAATCGATCGTGGAGGTCAACCGTTCACCGTAGTTGACGTTAATGGGAGTCCGAATTGGCCGTGGTCGCCATATATTGGACTGGACGAAAGACGTATAGATGTAGTCGTTTATTGGGCTATGGTCCGACTATAGGTGATGGGCGAGAAGCTCCTTTCCTTTGTGATGACACATATTTATATGAGAGGGAGAGAGAAGGAATTCTGTATGAGTAGGATATGTTTTGACTTGAGAAGGCAAAATGAGAAGGGACAGCGATATTTAGACGTGTGATTCACAAATATGGGCGAAATTAAAATACTTTCTGAGGATTTTCATAGGAAAGGAATGTTTTGTGGGCACAGGATCAGAAAGTCCAATACAATCACTAAAGGGGACAAGTGGGTCAATTAGGAGAACCATGTAAGGAAAGAAAAGTGGACGGTTAGGAAAAAGACCGAGCTGGCCCCTTCTCAAAGTTTTTCTTCTGAAAACGAAACGAAAAGGCCCTTCTTTGATGTCGGTACTGTAGGAACGGAATGGAGTACTTGGATCTCCTGCTCAAGGAGCGACTGAGGAGCTGATGCCAATCCTATGTCCTCCAACTGCAAAGGTTGAAAGCCCACATCGATCGCAGGCGTGGATAGAGGACAAAAACATCTTTCTGCCAGAACAACTCCCGACCACACACGGCAAACTTAACATGCCGAGTTAGATAGCAATGGTCTGCTGTAATCCGCATCCTTTTTCAAAGCCCGCACTTTGCTTCTTAAAAATACTGTCTCTCAGCCACTGTACTTTTTGGATGGAAAGAAGCTCAAGACCATAGACGAGTTTGTAAAGATACTTGGCGACTTCTCCAAGCTTCAACCGCAGTCTTTTTGGAACAGAGACGTGTTGCCCGAAAACTCGCGTTGAGTGATTATTGAGGAAGGTGCATACCTCTAATGTCATGGGCTGCTGGTTTTTGAAGAATTTACAGTGGAATGTCATTCAGAATATTTCCCGGAGGAATGAAAGGCCTGGTGAGCACTAGGGTGGATTCGAACTTCAAGTCGATCGTGCAAGGAGCGGAACATCTAACCACTACACTACACTTGCCGTCTAAGTATTTAAGTACTAGTAATAGTAGTAATAAGTATAGATTAATACTTAGTAAATATACAAAAACATCTAGCGTTTTGTGCATAAAATCCCTACCAATCTTGACCTTCTGAATGACGTTCCACTGTAAATACTTCAAAAAAGTATTTAATGTTTTCCGTCTCACCACGAGAAGAGATTTAGTTTCCGTCTACGTTCAGCAAGGCTTCCAGCGGAATATTATATTCGCGGAGAATCCTGAGGATTTTCTTAGGCCCTTTCTTCTCTGTGCTGCTCCCAGAATCTTCTTCTGTGCGTATTTCGAAAGATCCTCCTGCAACGCTTTTCTGCAGCTGGTGTTTGCTACTAACCGCTCAATGTGCGATGTATTTGGACCAAGCTTCAAAGGTCCTTCTTTTTTCCTATAATTCCTTGGTGGTTTTCGAAATCTGATCAAAGTTTGCCGTGCGAAACTACGGCGCACGTTCAGCCCAGGCTAGAAATTCTCTGAGCAGCATCTCGTAGTCCACGTTTGGGTCCTCCTCGATGTACCAGTCACCTTGGGACAAGGAGTCCTCGAGTGCGCAATCGTCACAGACCACTTCTTTTTTCTTTCATTGCCGATAGCAGATGTGTTTTTCCATCATGTGTCTAGGCCGTATTTTCGCAGGAAAGAGACGGTGATCAGAACCACTACAAAGGATGGTACTACCGAGACGTCGAGTAGACACCACCTCCAGTTGGTGAGTATGTGGTCGGTCTCCGCACGAGTGCGCCATTGGGCGATTCTCATGTCCACCAACAATGATCTTTCTTCATGGAAAGAGAATTTCCTCGAAAGAAGCGAGCGGCGGACAACAGACGACAATATACGAGATGATTGCCGTTTTCATTCCGGTCCCTTAGTCCAAATCTTCCGATCCTGCACTTCCTCCAACTCTTCGTAAAATACGTCCAATTCGGATTCATCAGCTGCTGATGTGGGTGAGTAGCAGTTGATGATACTGATGGATTTTTGGCGCAGAGGGCGGAGGCGAAGAATGGCCAGACGAGGTGACAGGATCTCGTGAGAATCGACGAGATGGACGACAGACGGGTGCACAACAAAACCAACACCGCCTACATTTCGCGACGGAACCTTCTCTCCACGAATGACGAGTGTACCGTCATTTATCTGTCGTATGTCGCTCCTTCTGCACTTGGTACCTTGCAGAGCCATCACGTAAAATCTGATACGTTCTGCATTTCCGAGAAGGGCATGCAGGTCAGCGTCTGCGGACACTGTTCTCGCGTTGTAAGCATACAGTCTGAGACAGTCTCCATGACCAGTCGTGCGTGTGTCACCTTGGTCCAGAATCAAAGACTTCCTGAGATTTGATCGGCGCCGCCATACCGTCCGACGTGTGAGACTGCAGGGCCCTGTGTGCAGGTAATGATGCAGTGAATATGCTGGAGCGGCAAAAAGACTTTCCCCCAAACTAAGCAGCCCTGCCATGGCGAGCTTAGCTTTCACCACAGGTCGTCGCTCAACCTATATGGATCAGGGAGCTACCTTGCGACATTTTGCCAAGACGGTGTTGAATCTTAGCAGTGGTTTACTCTTAGCTAGGCTTTCGATTCCGAGAAGTCGGAATGTCGGATATATCGATTTCCTTCTCAGCTTGGGAGACCCTCCCGGAGGACGAACCTCTGTTGTGCATCGCAATTCGACGCCCAGAGTCACCTTCACGCCACTAGGAGGCGGTAGACTGTTTCGTACATTTGTATACTTTGTATATTGGATTTCCACGAACTATAAATGTAGCTGCAAATTCAAATGGTAATATTTTGAAGGTGGGACGCACATTTTGTGGATGGCAGTCAGATTTTTTCTACGTATTTTTGTGTATGTTGTCTGCAGTAGGCGTGATATTTTATGCAGTCGAATTGGTTGGTCATATAAGATTCACCATACTTGCCCCGCCTACAGTTATAGACAGGGTTTGTTCCTTAGTGAGTACCTTTTTTTGGATTTATCGTGAATTCACATGAAGTACCGCCATTTTTAGTTCATCGGTGCAAATTTCATGGCTTGCTTCTTCACCAACACTATTATCGGAGTCTTACTAGTAGCTCATCGTGTTGTTTACACTGTTATCCCGTTGAAAGCTGAGAGAATTCTTAATCCGACGGTGCTCAAAGTGAGTTGATTGGTGATATTTTGATTTCTCTACCGATTTCTTATAACTTTTTTATTTCGCTTTTAATGTCTTCTCTCTTCAACGACTAAAATGTTTCAATGAACAACATAGTTACTAAAATATCTGGCATCCTGTATTCATCGATCGAAGAAGTTGTTTCTTTAGCAAAGAAGGATTTGTTCCCAAGCTGCTATGAATTAATAAGAGACTGTCCATCTATGAAGGATAAAAGACAGAGGGCATCAAGTTAGTCAGTCCCCATGGGATACGCCAATGCGCTCGACTTCAACTCAGAAAGTTGAAAATTGAGCTGAAAGTTGAAATTTCATAGAAGTTTTTTTCTTAAATAAAAGTTTTTGAAGTTTATAAACGCAAGTGCAGCACTTCAATGACATGGTAGAGTCAGTTGATGTGTCAAATTCAATGTTTATCCTCGCAGAGGCCACGTGTACGAGTCTGACTTCTACCTGCACGTGGTGGCCCTGCTTTAACTAAACGCAATCAGGCGCTCGAGTGTACCCATTGGGAACGTACGAGTCATATAACCCGCACTGTTATATGTCGTAAGATTCCCATACATTGCAAAAAGGTGCTGTCGAGTGAACTCGAACAAGAACTCTATCCAGACTTCTGCGATATCTCTGTGTGCCTTTTGCTGCACTGCAGGAAACACGCATGAGAGATCGGCCCGTCATCAGCATCGAAAATTACACCATATACTGCGGCGATGCTGATGAGAACAAAGTAGGTGGTTGCGCGATAGCTATGAGGAACGATTACAAGAACCTGATGGAGGAATTCGGCTCAACGTCGTCTAGATGCGCCTTTGTACGATTGCGGTATCGCAGAGGACGTAAACTCTGAATCGTAAGTGCTCACGCACCTACGGAACCGCTGATGACAACAGTAAGGACGTCATCTATGATGAACTCAATGCGTTGATGTCAAAATACCAAGCCAGCAGGTGGTCATTGTCGGAATCGACGTGAATGCGAAGATGGGACTCAAACAGCAATCCAATGTGCTAGGAAAATGGTATTATCCAGCGGAGCGCACGTCGGACAACGGTTACCGTTTGGTCGACTTGTGCGAACAGATGGGCCTCATCATCGCTTCCACGTTTAAGAGAAATCATCGAAGCCATCAGCTCACTTGGCATGGGTCAACCCTTTTAACGCCTGAAGAACAGCGCAAGCGGAAGATGAGGACTCTTAAGCTTCAGCTCGACTACGTTCTGGCGAGGAACATTCCTCAGTCAGATATCCGAAAATCTAAAAATCTAGAGCTGTTTGGGACGTCGCGTTTGACTCTGACCACCACCCAGTTCTTCTCAGCTTCAAGATAAGGTTCCACAAGAGAAACCGAGGAGTTCCTCTTCAACCGAAAATCGACATGGCAGGTCTGAAAGACGAAGAATGCAGAACGAAATTTCGCCAACGTGTATCTATTCTTGTTGGAGTACGGACCAGGAAGAAGCTTAGCGACGCGGATTCCTTCACAAAGTGCACCCAGGACGCTGCAAGGGAAACGCTCCCGGTTCTACTGTAGGGGAAGAAGTTTGCCTTTGTATCTGCGGACACAAAATCCACGTACAATTCTGTATGTGTCGCGCGCAGCGCTGGTGACTTCAACCAGAAAAAGCGTCTTAGAAGTAAGCTGCGTCGTCAACTGCAACAAGACCGCGATAACGAGTGGACGTCAAGAGCGATGGAGTTTGAAAAAGCGTGGGAGGACAAGAACGCGGAAAGCCTATGTTCTGCTAAAACAGTTTGGCGGCAAAATGAAAAGATTTTCTCCTGTCCTCAACATTGCCAGTGGAGTAGCTGTCGGTGAAGCAACCTTTCCAATTTGGAGGGAACACTTCAAGACCTTGCTGAACCGGCAAGCACCGTCAGTTCCAGAACTCGAGCACGTTCATAGGCCGACATATGCGGTTAACGAGGAGCCACCAACTGAGTTGGAGGTTCTAGCCTGTATTCAAAAAATGAAGAATGGAAAATCTGGTGGAGACGACGGGATTAGCGCAGAAATGCTGAAATATCTTCCTAAGTCTGGGATTCGTGAGATGACAAGGATCATCCGTTCAACATGGATAGACGAAAGGACACCTGATTCGTGGAGACACGCTATCATAATTCCCCTCCATAAGAATTTATCCGTCATGGATCCTAGGAATTATCGAGGAATCTCTTTGCTGCGTGTTATGTGCAGGTGTTATGTACCGACTCATTAAACATCGCGAAGAAAAAACGCGCGACGAACAAGCTGGCTTTCGTCCTCGCCGATCGCCGATTGACCAGGTGTTCATCGTAAGGAGACCGAAATCTGGCAGAGGTATTCGAAGCCAATGCAATTAGCGTTTTTGGACTTTGAGGCCGCGTTCGACTCTTCTCACCGAGGCCGTCTTCTCAACGTGCCCCGCTCCGATGGAGTACCAGAAAGTTCGTTCGCTTGCTTGATGACATGAATCAACGAACAACTGCTGCAGTTCGAACACCAGCCGGATGTACAACACCGTTTGAGGTGGTAACTGGAGTAATACAAGGGGCAGTGGCAGGACCCTTCCTGTTCAATTTCGCCATCGACGACATTATGCGAAGAACAGTAGATCAGTGTCCTGCCGATATCATCCCAGCACCATCAGGACACCCCTTGACCGATCTCGAGTACGCTGACGATGTTGTTATATTTGCGGAAAGCAGTACGAAACATCAACATGTTGCCAACCTCATATCGAAGCTGGCTGCAGCCTATGGACTACGTCTACGCCCTGATAAATGCATGCAGATGTGGATCTCTTTGAGAACTTGAACGGGAATCAGGGTGGACGGACAAACGATAGAACTCGTCGATGAGTTCTGTTACCTGGGCTGTACGCTGAAGAACAACGGTAATTCGTCTTCGCTTCTTTGATCATATATTAAGGAGACCAGCAGATCGCCTTGTTCAACGAATTCCGAAGAGTTTGTCGGGTTCGAGCTGGTAGCCACCTGACCGAAAACACTCGACGTGGATAGATAGTTCAGGCGAGACGTAAGAATATGGAATGGATTGTTTTTGTGCAAGCTCTCGCAGAAGATCGATAAGGTTGGGCAGAGCTGTGTTCAAGGACGGCACACCTTGGCGAATATGCAGTTAATCGCGTCAGGCGATGACATCAGCTCGCCGGTTAAATTATTAAGTCATCCGCGCAGATACCACCAACTACCAGTGCTGATTTGTCAGCCCCGGAGGGATGAAAGGCTAAATTGGCATGAGGAAAACCATTGACCGTACAGTCGCAACTAAACTTTTTTTGCAAATCCCCTACTTTCCGATTCGTCTGTCAATATTTGTGTTGTATTGGACCTTTTTTATCCCATAATAATGAAATAATTTAAGACCTCCCTGTACACACCGAGATCTAGTGCTGCTAAGTCAACCCCTTAAAAAGCATAGATTTGAAAAAGGGGATAGAAATCTACGAAACACCTCAATTCGTTCGATGTTTAGATACAAGTGGGTCTTGTTGCGGTTTACTTCATTGCAATGCTTTGCTTCATGTGTTCACCCCTGGCTGGTGTACAGTTCTGTTCGCAGTTCATGACTCGCTACATTGAAAAAGCTTCATTCACCTTTTTGATAGACTGGTAAGAAATACTAACTACATAAGAATTTTGTGGCTGCCATATTGGAAGCGAAACACGGAAGAAAACGTTACAGGATAAATACGATTGCTAACTATATGGTAGGGATCAGCACTATCACAGCGTATGCGATTCTTGTATCTGTTCTGCTTATACGTGGAACTATCAGGTTAAGGAGCAACACAGAGTTGAAAATGATGATACAGGTTAGCCCATTTTATTCAGGGTACAATTTCAACTATTCAGAGCCTCATGAAAACATTAAAGGTATCACCCCACGAATCTGGGGTGGTACGGATTTCCGATGGCTAATGACTATAGTAGGTCGTAGATTGCAGAAACGGGTGGGATAACGCTCGTTTCTTTTTAAAGACGTCACCCCACGAATCTGGGGTGGTACGAATTTCCGTTGGAGTATTCGTATACGGGATCGTAGATTATAGAGGGAAAGGTGATCCCGCCCATTTCTTCCTAATCGCCGTAAAAAACGGAGCAGAAGATACGGCTTCGAGTGTTCCGGCGCACTATTTTCTACAAGGAGTTTGATTGGAGCGTGCCAGCCTTGTGCACACGCCGCATCTTCCGGGCCGTTTTTTTTACGGCAATTAGGAAGAAGTGGGCGTTATCTCACCCGTTTCTGCAATCTATGACCCCGTAGAGTCTTTAGCCATCGGAAATCCATACCATGCCAGATTCGTGGGGCCTTTAAAATGCGCGGTCTAAGATTAGATGTCAGATGATCTTTACATCAAAGAAAAAAACACCAGTAGCCATAGTTCTGTAAAGAAAAAGAATCTAGGCCTACGATTTGAAATGAAATAGGTGATAAAATAAGGTTGCCCGCAAAATTATACCAGCGCTGGTAAAACTTTTCCATTTGCGCGAAAAGACAATAATGCAACCTCAGTGATCTTTTCTTAGAGTACTGAAGTAAGCGCCGGCAAAATATGCCGGACTTCGGGCAGAAAAGATGATTGCGTGCTTTAATATCATCGACAACTGCATCTGCACGAATGAAAGGAAGGTCGCTCTATTCGTACCTTGTTGTCTCATCGTCGCTTCGTTATGGACTTATCTTACGACTTAATTACGCCAGATAATCGTGCTTTTCTAGTTGACAGTGCCATGGGTGCCTACAAAACGCTTTCTCAGCCTTACAAAGCTTTTGGAACTAGTTCTTAGAAGCGACAACAGCAAAATTGACCATTTCAAAGTCTCTCTAGGAAAAGAAAGGGAGTATAGTTTGCTAGAAAAAGTCTGATAGAGATTGTCCTGATACAGTGTGATACGGAGTGGGAAAAAAACTTGGCGGCCGAACTTTCCTAGGACGCGCCCAATAACGTGCCACATCTGCGATCCCTGGTCCAGCGGATAATCAAAGGACTGCTGACGCTTTCTCTGCCGTTCGCTGACCGATGCATATCGATTTGAAATACGATATGAATCTGTTTTTATGATCTGATTTTGCTCATAAAGTCGTCGAGAACCTCTACTGTAAATAACGTGAAAGTCATCATCATAGCGATAAAGGTAAGGATCCTGCGTCAGATTACGTAACCAGCTCCTACTTCATGGATGCGTGCACATGATTCCTAAAGAAAATTATCAGGCAAGATGAGTTTTAACTCTAGACGATTGGACATGCGGAGTGGTACATTTTGGATCGCCACACAGACAAAACGTCTCAATTCATTTTACCGCTTTTAATTATTGGCGCACCATGATGTCGTGGGAACCGTTTCCCAGCATTTTCCTCTCAGGGCGCTCATACCTTCATTTGACGTTGTAGAATTCGTCTTAACTCATCCTCTCTCTTCTTTTTGATACCGGCTCATCTACCTGACGTAGTGGGATACGTTCCGTTTTTCTTTGCGTCAACATACCATACTGGCGCAGCAGGGAATGTGCCACCTAATTCTACCGCTTTCTGTCGCAAGCACACCAATCAGAACTTCACAAAGCAGAAACATGGAGTGAAACCCGTCCACTACATCGTTCTGCCTTCTGACGCTGGCGCAGCTTCTAGTGCTGAAAAATCAGCCATCTTAGTACTTTCTAACTTCGGCGCTGAATCTGACGTTGTGAGATTCGTCTAACCGTACCTTTCTACCTTTTGGGGTTTACGCACCACTGCAGTATCACAAAAGTCTCCCCACGACCTTCTAACCCCAACATGCTCAGTTGTCGTCGTTGGACCAGATCTATCCAGACCTCATTTTCTCGGGCCAAAAAATGCTTATTTACAAGATCTCACATTAACGCGAAGATAGACACAATGGAAGAAAGTAGGAGCGAAGGGAGTTTCTTGTATTTTTAGTCTAAATAGTTTACTTCTCAACGACGTCTTAAAAAACCAGAACACTGGGAACTTTGTAACTCTCAGCAAAAAAAAGAGAACATAAATACATACGGAAAGACATAGCAAAGATAATACGCGAAATGACACTAACAGCGAAACGGAAGAAGTTTTTATGCAACTGGTGAAAATAATGAAAACATTTTAAAGGAGAGAAGATAGGAATTTAATCTAATACGAGGCTTAAACGTAGAATTGAACTTTCATTCTAGTTCTTTTTTTTATCATGTTTAAATTAATCTCAGCAACATTACATGTTTTCCTCTGCAACAAAATTAAGCAACGTCACTGTTATTTTTTTTTAAAAGTATGTTGTATCAGTAAAACTTGCGGAAAAAAGTCGTCATGAAAGACATTGGCTTGATTATGTAAATCGTACTCCCCTTTGCAAGAAAACTTCGAAAAAATATGTCGTAAGCGAATGCGATAAATTTGTGATTTGATAATGCTCTAAACAAAAACCTTCAATTTATCTGTACAGTTTGAAGGCTAGTTATTTTTATTGTTATCCTCCAATTCTACACATAACAAAAAGGCTAGTCACTTTTAATGCTCTGTATGATTGGAGGTGATGATTGTACATCAAGGTTTATATCGAGTTTTTGCTTTCCTTTACAAATGACTAAAAATAATCTGTCCCATGGAATTTTTCATATACACTCATATAGTCCACTGACAGCGTCTCAGAAATAGAATGCTCTCCTGGTAGGGTGGTGGCGCTGGTTCGGTGCCCGCCGTTGCAAAGTTTTTCATCATTGCGGAGAGATTTTCGTGACGCACAAACTAGGGCACAACTAGTACAACACATACGCAGTAACCGTACTTTTAATATTTAAATTTAAATTTTAATATTACCAGCGTGATATTAATTAAAAATAATGTTCAGATTGCCGTAATGTCAACAATCGGGGTCTTCTATTTCTTCTATTGGGAGTTCCACCATTCTCTGAATATTGATCTTGCGAGCAGTACTATCATATACGAAAATCTCACGTTATTCTACTACGACGCAGTTGTTCTCCCTTACTTACTGTTAAACAAGTGAGTTACATAGATCGAGCGTTATCCTCATCCCCAATACGCTATCTATCCGCAACGGCCGGGATAAACACACGCTGAACATTTGCGAAAGAGCATTATATTTGGGAGTTACAAAGAAAAGGAAATTTTTTCGTGGAAGGAATTTTTCTGTGCGTGATCTCATTGAGGGTTTACTGATTAAAGCAACATTTGACAAAATCAAGGGAAATGCAATTTTTAACTAACAAACTGAGAAGAAAATTTTTCAGCACTTTTGGTCAACGATTTCTTGCCACATTTCACAAGAGTGGTCTTCGTTGTTCGGCAAAATCGCTGGTCCGCAGAAATGTGTTCTTCCTTACGGGAGCAAGAGTCGACTGTTTAGGAAAAGGAATCGGCTCTCCACAATAAGACATTTGTCTTCTTATTGGTATCTGTACATACACTGTGACATAGCTCTCATGTTCGTATAGTCACCATGTATTTATGTTTGTTTGCAATGCCCAGACGACAAACATAAGTATTGGCGCCTCTACTTCTGCTTTGACGTTCAGTTCGTCGTAAGTCATTATAGCACCGTGCACTGTTCTAGATTATTTTGCTTGAAAAACCGCGTTGTTGTAAGCAAACAGTTGTTTTTTTTTAAACCAGTTTCACTGCTCCTATCGTATTTGTTTACATTTAAATGAGTGTACATTCTTGTACTGGTTCTTGGAAGAGAATCTCAAGCCAGTTTCTATTTTTATATACGCTTCGGAATTTGCAGGAAATAATTTTTTTTGATTTCTCTGTAACTACTTCCCGAACATATCTTCCAAAATTGAGAAATATCTTCAAGAATAGAGTTGAATTTGAGAAGACAAGGAAAACTTTGAGACATTCGAAAAAAAAACTTTTTAAGACTTCTGCAAAGTATAAAGTATACTGCTCTCTTAGGGCAACGTGTACAAGTCTGGTTGTTACTTGCATGCGGTGGTTCTGCTTTCATTAAACACAATCAGGGATTTGGATATATGCCTTCAGAATGTACGAGCCATATAACCTGCACTGTTACATGGCGAAAGCTTCTCACATATTGCAAAACCCTTTCAAAATCTCCTACCCTGATAGGACAACTGCCTAAAAACCACGCAATCTAAACCCGCACCAAAGATTACCCCATCCATCGGTATTGATAATTACACCATCTACTGCAACGATGCTAATGAACGGAAAGTAGGAAGCTGTGGAGTAGGTATGAGGAAGGACTACAGCAATGTCGTGGAGGAGTTCGGTTTAAGGTCGTCAATATGCGCCTTTGAAAGGTTGCGGGATCGCAGAAGACTCAAACTCTGGAAAAAGTAGGTGTTCACGCATTTGCGGAGACCGCTGAGAACTACAACAAGGACACGTTTTATGATAAACTCAACACGCTGATATCCAAGATACCCAGCCAGAAGGCGATTATCGTCGGAACTGATGCGAATGCAAAGATAGATGTTGAGCAACACCGCGCTTAAAGAAATGGTATCATCCCCGTTCTCTATTCTAACTCTATCGTTTATCCTCCCATGAACAAATGTTTTAGGTGCGCTCTCTCGTCACACGAACAGCATTTATTGTAGATCAGTGATCAAAGGCAAAGCGCACATATACCGGATAACTGCGCGTAGAGTCAGTAATAGAAGAAACTGGTAGTTTAGGTAGTGAGACAAGAAGAGGGCCCGTACCGCGTAGATGTAAGCACCTACCGTATGCCTACAAGTGGAAGAGATCATTTCATGGAAGACTACCAGTAAGTTCACACGTAAGTTACATACATACTAACGGTAAGTGTACATGCCATAACACCTGGGTGATGCGCATGAAAGGATTTTGCTGACCGATGTGAGTGCACGCCATAAATATCTATGGCTTGTCTATGCCTTAAGAACACACAAATATCTTTGACAACTGATTTGCTTGCACATATTTGTCTATCCATAGTGGAAGTTTTTTATGAGCGAATAATATACGAGACTGGTCTTCTCGTTTTTTCTTCTTTATACTCTGTTTCCCCTTTTTTTTGTTCATTTCAACACTGCACTGAGCGTAATACATAGATAAATATCTGATCTGAATGAGAAGTATATAGGAAGGAGCTGACCAGGAGGACGCTCTACCCGAAGATGCGACCTCCACCAGGACATGGAGCAGGACAACAAAACACGAGAATGAAGAAAAACAGAAAACGGAGAAGACGAGAACAGAAAAAAAAGAAA